>NC_047104.1:113809026-114130483 GCF_902500255.1 Thalassophryne amazonica | reverse complement strand
CCAAGGCGCTCACAGAGACTGATTGAACAAAGACGACGCACAGCTTCAGAGAGTAGTGGATCCCTGCCAGATAGCGCAGCGACAGACTCAGATGCAGACTCGGAGACAACTGGAGACGCAGGCCAACAGACCGACAGAAATACAGACCGACAGATAGACAGGCCACAGGAGACATCAGACTCGGACAGTAACTCAGTAAATTTACCGACAGAAGAACCGCAGGAAGTACAACCCAGACAAAGCACAGATACACCACACATCCCTAGTGACAGCTCATCTAGTGACGGCTCACTTAGTAGCACATCTAGTAGCACATCTCAACAGTCATCAGAGCAATGATTAAGGAATTATTCAAGGGATTGACAATACTACTGGTGGTCAGTATGGGAGAAAATAGACATCCAAAACATACAACGGACTGTGCCGTGGCCATGGCCGCAATAGCAGCTAAACAAGGCATTCTAAACACAGGAAAAACATATAATTTGGTATACATTAAATCAAAAGCCTACAAGAACATAGGAATACAGGGAAAGCTGGGGGATTACATATTAGGCGAAGCCATTAGCATCAAATGTGAAGAGGAGGGAACACTCAACATAGAGGTAATTTGTGATAAAAGAGGATGCAGGGAAACCAAGCAAGACGTAACTGTTACAGTACATGAAGCCACAAAATGGGTAAAAATCAAACCAAGGAAAAAGAGGACAATTAGAAGCCTAGAAACAAGCAGTCACTTAGGGAGATGGGATCCCAGTACAGACCTAGCCCGCACACAAGGGTTGAAGACCAATTTATTTTACCAATGGTTGAAATTTTCGGCTAGGCAGATCAGTGAAAAGCCTTGCATAGCCTGTCACCGGAAAGGTGTGATACCTCAGGCTAAACCCCTACCTGATATCAACAACTGTTATAGGAGTCCCCAACATAACTCAGACCAAGCAGAATGCTATACACAATGTGTTATGAAAATGGCAGTAGGTGATGAAAAATATGCTGCCGACAGTAAACTTTGTCCAGTGCCCCTAAGTACAGAAGGAACCGTTCCACCTATGATTAAAATAGAGAAAGGGATGATACACCCATTCTGTATAGCTAAAGGCTTAGTAGCACAATACATAAGCGATTGGCAGGTAGGGACGACCCAGCCAAAACACCACATACAGTGTATGCAAAAGCAGCAAGAATACAAACCGGCCAAAACAGCATGGAACATTACCGTCTGTCACACCCTGCCAGCAGCAGGCATACAGTGTGAACAAATAGTATCGGCCACAGGGGGGTCTGTAATTGGACTGAATCTCACCCATGCTTCATGGGTATCTACTCCAAATTTAGCTAAGGGAACGGTACCCTTAGCTGACATCTTTTGGATATGCGGACAAAGAAGGAAACTCCTGTCATCGCTGTCCCCTAATTGGAAAGGCCTTTGTGCTCCTGTGATGCTCACAGGAGCTATAACAGTAATTGAAATGCCAAATTCAATACAACCCATGCCACAGAAACTTCGTAAGAAAAGAGGAATAATGACGTTTAAAACAGACTACAACATCACAGTAAGAAACGGGATACCAGAAGGGATACCCCGACAATTAGAAGCCATAGACAGTAGCAGAGTTAAAGCAGATGAAGACGCGGATAAATGGGGATGGGCATTGGCTCTGTTTGGGGTTACTCCAAAAATCCGTTCTAGGTTCCAGGAGGTGCAGTGGATTAATTACTTGTGGTATAATCAGCAAAGATACCTGAACTGGACATTGGCAGCAGTAGGAGCCTTAACCGAACAACTGCACGCCACCTCGCTAATGACAATGCAAAATAGATTAGCTATCGAGATGATGATGGCTGATGAACAAGGAGTTTGTATTATGATCAAAGCCACCGAATGTTGCACAGCTATTCCCATGCGTACAGGGGAAGACGGAAATTTGACAGAGCTCTTAATCACACTTGAAGAGATGCAACAGGAACTGTTAAGTAACTCCATAGGAGGGAGAAATTAAACTGACGATTCTGGATACATTGTAGGGAATGGAATGAATATTGGCCCACTATTTTCACTGTTTGGGACTCTAAGGAGAGGGTGGATATCATGGAAAGACTGGTTATACCAGATAGGTGTAATCTTGGCACTAACAGGGGTGGCGGTCTTGCTGGTAATATGTTGTGGTATTCCCTTGATAAAATTTCTGGTCAATAAATTGCTTTCATCCACAGTAGGACAGCTCCCACTGTTAGCCATCCGAGCCCTAGAAGAAAGCACAAACGAAACAGACAGAGAACCAGAATATATGGAAATGGATGAAATACCAATTATCCTCCCCGACAGCCCCCAGCTCCCTAATATTGTGGCGTACACCCCAGATAGGGAGGACTGGGATGGACCGTGCTGGGTGATATTGTAGACGAGGAAGACGACATGCACGCACATTTACATTCACACACATGCACCCACAAAAATGAGGGATAGGATAGACAATATCTGAAAGAATGACATGGAGCTGTAATAATGAACGTATATGTATATTACTAGGACACAGGAGTATGGCTGAGAGACCAGACTCCCCTGATCAGGGACCTATGCCTGATCTGCCTCTATCAAGTCTGATTGGACTCTCAGAACTGTTTGGAGAAGAGGATATACAGGAGGGATGGTCGAGACATGATTGGTCGCCACAGCCGCCTTCCATCCAGCAGCTAAACCAGTTGGCAACAGAAGGATCTTCATCGTTCCAGCACCTGGCGATGACGGCTTCACAGAATCTGCCTACAGCAAGAGTCGGCCCGAGGACTCCACCATCACCTGAAGGACCCTTTGGACTCAGGAACACACCCCTTCCGCAGATGCCATGGAGACAGTCACATGTGCCATTGGCAATGATACCCTCCAGGGGAGGCAGCCAAGGTCGGCCATATGCAGCAACCGCCCGAGTGCATCCTAGACCCAATTCACTGCTAGGACCTGTCCCCAGCTTTCCACCCCCAAGGCAGGAGAGATATTCTGATCAGCCCAGTACCTCTGGAGGAGGATCAGCAGGGGTGGACCTTAGCCGAACTCACCCACCAGGACAGAGGGGAGCTTTGTACAGGCTGCTAAATGCCCAGAGTGTCCCAACCACTTGCCCGTGCGACATCAACAATACTCCCCCCACACACGAAATGCCTTCCCCCTTGTACTTCCTGTCCCCTGGACTGCACAACCTTAATCTGGTCATGGTCACCCCACTGGACATGGCAATCTTGGTTCGAGAGCTTCGTCTTCCACAAGAGTCTGTTCCAAAAACCTTGGAGCAGCTCCTGCCCCTCACAAATCACATTCCCCATGGGCTATTTGAGGAAATCATGCCACAACTGAGTCAGACAGCTGCATACCTGTTAAGGATACACCGTGACAATGCCAACATCTCTTGTGCTCAGGAGGGCCTCCATACTCAACTGTGTGGTCTTCAGTCTAGTATGGACATGCTAGCCAGTATGATGGAGCATATGGAGAGGGAACAGCTAGGGCTGGCCACCACCACCCTGAATGTGGGCAAGAATTCTCTGGGGGCCCTGTACAACCTGGCAAGATCCATCAGAGAACTGCACGACTGAAAGCCAGAATTCCTAATCCTTCCCCCACTACCCCTGAAAGGCCAACCTCCCCATATTCCCCAACTTCTCCCAAAACTTCAGACGCTGAGTAAATGCTGAGGAGCGCGGACTGACGTAATGGCACTGAACACGGACTATGATCTTGGTACTTGAGTTTGAATTGCAGACTGGTTTCAGAAATCTGAGTGTAAATAAAAACAAAGAAGGATATATGTTAGTAACGAAGGTTGGGTAAATGTCTGTCCTTACCATCATCTGCGTAACACAGATAAAGCTAAATGCATACACATAGATATCACATTGCAAAGTTATAAAAAGGGGACCCTTACACGGCGTGTTTGTAGATTTAGTAGTAAAGATGCACCATAGGGACCCCTTTTTTCTTAAATTATAGCATGCCTCAAGAGACATGCATTGCCTAAATTTGGTGTCTGGCCAAAACGGGCATTAGAAAACAAGCTGAAAAAGAAGAAAAACAAAGTGGAGAATGTTGAGAAATGGCCTATAATGAAAACCATTATACGATTGACTAAGGCAAATGACTTAAGGACGGACATGAAGGGAAACCATTTATTGTGTTTATCATTTAACTAGACATAGCTGCGCTAACCTTAGAATAGTTTCTTGATTGGTTGACTAAATAGTGGTAACATAGGGGTTATTTGATGCATTTAAATAATAAATGTGGGACGCTTTAACAAAATAATATGTAGAACCAAGTATAATGGGTTGGAGCCTCTGGTTGAGTGAGTCAATAGATGCCAGAAGATGATTGGTTGCACTGATGTCAATGTAAAGCCTTTACTTTGCCATGATTAAGAAGTTGCTGTAACTTGTTTTATGTGGCCATTTTACGTGCCTTGAATTACACCAAAACTCAATTGTTTGAATGTCACCTTGCGTTGCTATAATCCGGCTAATTGCTCACCTTGTGCCTTAGTATGTAGGTTCACCTGCACTGCAATATATTTACCGTGTGAAGTATCACTGATATTCATATCCGCACCAGAGTTATCAGTAAGTCGAGTGATGTGTTTTTCTTTTTTATTGCAATGCACAAATGAGGATGTCTTGTCAGTAAACAACCCAAGAGTATAGTTGATGTAATGGGACTCTTTCGAGTCCCAGAGGAGGGACTGTAGAAGAATTTTTAGGTCCATATTTGAACTGTGATGAACTATCAAGTGTCCTGATCCGAACTGTATGTCCTCTGGTTGAACTAGCAGGTGTTCAACCCCAAAAAAGGGCTCTATTAGTCATTTAGTCTGTCAGGGGCTTTCCAAGGCCTTTTAGGTGCTTTCCCGCAGGCCGCGTGCAGGGGCCTCAGGCCAGCTGCACGTGTGGCTGAGGCCACGTGCGGAGGGGGCCTCAGGCCAGCTGCACCTGTGGCTGAAGGTCTTTTAAAAAAATCAGTTGTAAATCCTTCATGTTTTAATGGGAGCGTTTGTCACATTGAAATAATGGCCTAACACCTGCTTAGGGTTCACTAGAGGACGCTTCCAATAGAAAACCATGTCTTGGGAATGAAATAAATAAAAAAGTCGAAGGAGGAGCGATGCCCGCGGGTCTCCAATAAATAGACGAGCGCGGTTGTCATATTCAGTCTCTCTAGAGGACTCAGTTTGTCTAAGCTTTGTGTCGAAGGCTTAAATAAACTTAAAAACTCTGTGCATTTTATCTTGCTTAAGGCTGAATTATTCTAAAGTGTTGTGTCATTTTCTAGCATATCACTTGCAATTAGTTTGTGTTATCTAAAAGACGACATCCTGAGAAGACTAAAGACGAGCCGCGACAACGCAATGACACGTATTGACACGCAGTGTTTGCAAATAGGCTGCACAATGATCATAACTGTTTACGCAAGAAGCACAAAAATTTATGCAGCCTTGCAGAGTTTACAATGAGTTTACTCACTGGCAGAGATTACATGTCAGTGCGGGGATCAAATCTGTGCAAGTGTCAAGGTGGCTTAAGGCAACAGCATGGTCAATTCGGGGGTCTTTCCCCACTTTTTTCTGTTGACAAATTTGTAAGAGAGTTCATTTCATAATCATATCTTGCTCTCTCTCTGTCTCTGCGTACACACACCAACAACAAATACTGAAATGCTTGATTATGACTGAATGAGCATCACTTAACACAAATGCAACATTAAAATAGCATTGGCTCTACAACTGTACAGAGGCGAATTCTACATCTCTAAACGCTAATGCAACATTACTATGGAGTAATATAGGCAATTATATAACGGCTGAGTGGATTCTTGTCATTTGATTGGTGCTTTGTATGTCACATGACATGGATTAATTCATCCCATCTGTGTTGCATTGCATTCAGAGTGCGGCTCGGTTCCATTTAGAGTGCAAATTTGGTTCCATACGTTTGCTACCATTGCACTCATGTGCATGCGTGCACGTATACGTGTGCGCCCACACACAAAAACCAATCCACTGTGCTGCCTGGAGGTTGTTAGCAGGAACAGAACAAAAGCTGGACTTATTTCTGACGTGATTTTTTTTTTTCTTCGCTGCACTGAGGACGTACACAGTTTTATTTTTTGTTGTTCACACACGCACAAGCGCTGACTAGGTTGCGCGTGTGTGCGCGCAAGTGGGGCCGGGACACGACTCTCCTGAGACATAATTTGAGCTAACTGACACTGCTAATTCTTGTAAGATATACACACACACACACACACACACACACACACACACACACACACACACAAAATCCACTCCGCTGTAAGCCATCTAGATGAATGAAAAGCTGCTAACATGAAACGCTGATGTGATTTTTTGGCTGGACTAAAAAACTACACAGTCTTTTTTTTTTTTTTTTTTAAATGGAAGTCCGAAGTCAGTGCACAGCATCACTGGACTACACATCACAGTGGAACACCAAAATGTAAGTCCCTTTTCTGTTGTTTATAAATTAATAAAATGACAAGGATCTATTTTAGCCGTTATATAAAACAAATAATGAATGTTTTTACATTCTTTCAATCTCGCCGAGTTGAATGGTTTGTTCCAGCTTTCACCTCATGAAATATTCGTACCATTGAACTCAAACATTCATTATTTGTTTAATATTACAGTGTAATGTTGAAATATTATAATATTATGCACAAAATGTTTTAATCTACCGATGGCAAGGTGCAGTCTGTGTCCAAAGCATTGCAGCCTGGTCCAATCATTCAGAGACCACGTTTGTTCCATTATCATTAATGACGCACACTTGGCGTTCAAACCCCATGACTCAAGCGCTTCCCTGAGTCCTTGTGCTATCTCCTCAGCCTTATGTTCAGCGGGGAGGTATGACGTCTATAAACCCCGGCTGCCAAGATTTCATTCGCTCGTTATATAGTGAATGGTCAGGCTGATCAAAGGCTCATTGGTACAGCTGGACCACAGGTCTGTTGCAGCGACAAAGCATTTCAAGTCACACAGCTCTTTTTTAACCTTTTTCGCAGAGCTCTGCATACAATTTTGGCATCACCGTTTCTGTAAAGTATTTGCGACTTGGCACCTTGTATCATGTAACAAAAGCCCTGATCGTGCCTTTAAAGCCGCGTCTCTCTACTGTTTGAAAAGGGACCATGTCCTCACACAAGTAAACAACTATGGCCCTGGTCATTTCAATCCATTGTGGGCTCTACTGTAAGGAGTACCTTTTGAAAATGACTGTTGGGTGGAGGTCTGGATCAGTTCCTGTTTCTTCTGTCCTGTGTTCGTCAGACTGGATCTCAGCTGCATTGTCTGGCAATGTTGGTATTCAGTGACGTTTCAGATTTGTTGCATTATGTTTCTTAGCCGAAACTGTTGCCCCACACACTCGACAGAGTATAGTTTTCTGCTGATCATCACACTCATCAACAAATGAAGTCCAAATAATGGATGTTGCACCAGTCTTTCACAGCCTCCTCTGTTTTGCTTTCAGCCATGTTTAATCAAGATGAGAATGATGTGTTGAAGCTTGTGGCTCTAACTTCCATGGGTTACGAGTAAATTGCGTCATCAACATGCATCATCTTCTTTTACGGCATTTAATGGCAGCCAGCACCATCGGGCGCTCCCCTGTTGGTCAGTCGTGCTGCCCCAGTGGCTCTGGTGGCTGCCCTTCCTGGCCCATGTGCCCTTCCGCTGCCCTTTTCGCCTGGCTTCTCCTGGGGCCCTGCGTCCTGGACCCATTTCCGTTGTCGCTTGCACTCAGCCGTATGGCTTCCGACACGCCCGAGTGGTCCATGTCATATGGTAGGGTTCTGTACTTTTATCTTGGACCAACACACCAGCCACAGTAGTGATCGGATATATAGCTGTGATCTGGGTCTCTGTGTGTGGTTGGTTATGTGTTCGTGGCCGACACCACAATTCGGTTCTGGGTGCTCTCAAGGGGATCAAGACTCTGATGTCCTAGATTAGGGTATGAATTAGGGCTGAAACGATTACTTGAATAATTCAATTACAAAAATGATCAAGGCAAATTCTGCGCCTCGAAGCTTGGTTTAAACATTGTAGTACATATGCCAGGCCTGTGTGTGGCGCTGTAATGTCGCAGAAAAACAACAGAAGAAGACTAGAGCATGCGCTCAGGCCATGTAACAGCTAATAATTTAGCCCTTAAAGCTACCGCTTTCCAGTGCGACAGTAAAATAAAGCCTTTTAAGAGAAAGAGGGTCCACACTGATCGTGAAATAGACGTACTGTGCATTTAAAGCGAAGCAGTGTGTTTGTCTATTATTAAAAAACACACGGTTTGCTCGACGTGGTGAGTAACTATTGACCCAACAGCCGGGTACCCACAGTCGAAGCCGGCTGCTGTTCAGACTTGCACTAAGTGTTTCACTTTTTCTGGGCAACACACAATGCTTCACAAACATAGTAACTTAAAAAAAAACAAAAAAAAACAAAACAGCAACTGCAAGGTTTGCATGTTCAACCTCCTGCTGAAATACATCTGCTGAATTGCACAGAAACAGGGATATATATATATATATATATATATATATATATATATATATATATATATATATATATATATATATATATATATATATATATATATATAAAAATCACGTAGGGATCCAGTCCACCAACCTTTAAAAAACAAACAACAAAAAAAACCTCAAAATGGTTACATTTTACAAGTTGGGGGAAAAAAATGTGTATGCTTGACAGTTCTGCCCTGCAAACAAGTAGAATGCTGCAATCCAAGTTGCGCCAAGTTTTCTTTATTTTTACTTTAAAGTGTATATTATATATATATATATATATATATATATATATATATATATATATATATATATATATATATATATATATAAAATTTATAAATTTATATAGCGCCAAATCACGACAAAGTCGCACCAAGGTGCTTCACATAATTCACAACAACACAAATTAATCTAAATTCAAAATTAAAAGCAAGAAAAGCACAGTTAAAAGATAAAACACAGTAGAATAAAAAGAAATTACAAAGCAAACACAAACAGATTAAAAAATTAATGACAAGAGTCTAAAAAAGTGGGTCTTCAGTCTTGATTTAAAAATCTCCACCGTGTCAGACTGCCGAATAACAGCAGGTAGATCATTCCAAAGAGCCGGACCACGGTAGGAAAAGGCTCTATACCCCACAGACTTTTTGTTCATCCTCGGAACACACAGAAGCCCTGTGCACGCAAAGGCCTCGCAGGTACGTAGGGTTTAACCAAGTCCGCCAAGTAGGAAGGCGCCAGTCCATGAACAATTTTATAAACGAACAATAAAACTTTAAAATCCAATCTGGCAGAAATTGCTAGCCAATGAAGGGATGCCAGAATGGGAGTAATGTGGTCAAACCTTCTACTTTGTGTCAAAATTCTGGCAGCAACATTCTGCACTAACTGAAGTCCTCGAATGCTAGACTGCGGCAGACCAGAAAATAAAGCATTACAATAATCCAATCTAGAAGAGACAAATGCATGAATCAGAGTCTCAGCATCAGCCATAGACAGGATGGGGCGAATCTTTGCTATATTTCTCAGATGAAAGAAAGCTCCGTCGCTAATGTGGAGGTCAAAGGACAACGTAGAATCAAAGATTACCCCAAGGTTCCTCACTTTGTCAGTATGATGTATAACACATGAACCTAGGCTAAGCGCCAGCTGATCAAATTGGTGCCAATGTCTTGCTGGGCCAAGAACCATCATTTCAGTCTTATCAGAGTTCAAAAGTAGAAAGTTGCTAGACATCCAACTTCTCACTGCTGCAAGACAGTCCTGTAAAGATTTTATGTGGACAAGATTTCCAGCAGCTATCGGCATATACAACTGAGTATCATCAGCATAACAATGAAAAGCAACCCCGAAACGCCGCAAAATGTTCCCAAGGGGTGCCATATACAGGGAAAAAAGCAGGGGACCCAGAACGGATCCCTGCGGAACCCCGAACTTCATGCCCTTAAAGTCAGAACCGCGTGAACCGCGTTATAGCCCTCGCTATAACGCGGTTCACCTTCCGCGGCCTCGCAGTTTCGCTGATTTTTTAGTCCAATTTTGCATGCTTTTTTTTTTTTTTTTTTTTTATAAACAGCGCAGTGTTCTGCGTCCTCATCAAGCAGGCCGGTCGCGGCACCGCGAAGGGAGAGTACGCGCATTGTGTTCTGCGTGTCTGTTTACAAGAATCTTCTCGCCCAGAAGAAAAAAAGAGCGCCAACATCTACCCAAAACTGTGTTCTTCACTCGGAAAAAGACACCTGCAGCGAGGCCTTCAGTGGAAAAAGGTGCGACAGCAGAGCGGCGCCAGGACGAAGAGGCGCGATCAGAGGAACTGTGAAATACTGGTCAGTCACTATTAATAATTTATGTGTCCAACCTCGCAGGTTGATCGTTAAAATTCTATTCGTTAGTTCTAAAAGCCATCATAATTATTTATAGGAAACCAAGAAAAATGGCAAAATCATGCTTCTCACTTTTGAAGAGAATCGATGCATCAACGCTATAGCGGTTGGTCGGTATAATCAAACTCTCTACCGTTAGTCACCCTTATACCACCCCACCCATGACTCACAGGAATATTCATTGAACAATGTCTCAGCTGTTCAAAATCCATTGTTACCTCCGCCAAGGAGGTTATGTTTTCTGTCTGTCTGTCTGTCAGCAGGATAACTCAAAAGGTTTTGAACGGATTTTGATGAAATTTTGTGGAGTGGTTGGAAGTGACAAGAGGAACAAGCGATTACATTTTAGTGGTGATCTGGATCACGATCCGGATCCAGGAATGTTTTTAAAGGATTCTTCACCATTGCGGGATAGGGGGAATTTTGACATTCTAGTTTCTAACTCCACAAAAACAAGGCAGAAAGGCTTGAAAAAAAATAAGGGTGTAACATAGTCAAATGTTCTATCAAACAACAAAGTTTGGTGATGATCGGATCCAGATTCTGGATCTGGTGATCCAGAATATGCAAAAATATAGAGAAAATAGAAAATGTGTCAGTGTGAGGTGATAAATGATGCTAGAGATGCACAACTAACACCAAATTGTAGCTGAATCGGTACTGATTCAGTAAGGTGTCATCAAATTTGATGTAGCTTCAAATGTTATGGAGCTAGATCCAGAAGAAAACCGCCATTACTGAAAAATCGTTTTTATACAATAACTTTTGAACTAATAAAGACATAAAAGTGATTCAAAGTTCTAGCGGTATGTTTTCATGGTCAAGGATGACAAATATACAGGAAAGAAAAGTGTATGTATCATAGTTTTGGTTGTAACACTGAATTGTTGAATAGATCACTGTGCCAAGGAGGGAATCTCTTTAGGGTAAGTGACCCTATGGCCTTGGCAGAGGTTTGCACTCTCTGAATGCTTCTAGTTATTAATATGTGCAAAAAAATGTCAAATATCTTTAAAAGGCGGACCTTTAAGGTGTGTGTGGAGGTATAGAGTAAAACTGTACAAGGCCAATCACCAAAAATCTATATAAATTTGATCTCGAGTCCAGTTCAAGATCATTTAATTACCCACTCGAGGCACAGGAGTTGCAAAACATTACCACCCCAAGATGTGCAACAGTCTCAGGGATGTCCCAGATCGTCCTTAATATTGTAAACTGTGCCAACATTTTGGAAACTTTTGTTTGTGTGTACATTTTCATAAAGGACATGAAATTAAGTGTTGAGGTTTTCTCAATACAATAGAGTGAGTAGATTTTGACAAGAATTCCCATTTAGGTTGTTTTAAAGAACTTTGTCAACTGTGCCAACTTTTGTGGTTTGTGGCAGTTGCATTTCCATTTGTTTGGCACTGAGGATGAATATGAAAATTAGAACCACAGAGGCAGAAAAAAAAAAAAAATAGCCACAGGCAGCAGAGAGGACCCTTCTGGTTCTTTGAGGCTCACTGCTTCATCTCACTGGGCAGCGTGGATGCACATGCAAGGGTAGTGTCCCAGGTGTTAGCCAGATGGTGAAGGATGTGGTTACCTCACTGGCCTGGAGGCTGTGATACTACACACCTGGTTCAAACAAGCTCTCTGTAATACACTATCACCATTTAGCTGCACAACAACTTCACCTAATAACCACAGGCTAGAGAAGACCTGCAGGTGGCCTTACCAGGCTGAGGGCTGTTGGACAGGAGCTGCATCTCGGCAGCATCACAGCTTTCCTCCTCTCGCACCCTTTCTGCTTCTTCTTCCATCTCCACAACCCTGGCTTTGATAGCTGCCACCTCCTGAGACAGACAGAAACCATCAGATGAAGCCACTGCAAACTGGAGCTGGATAACGCTGAAAAGCTTTACTATAAACACATGCAGCCTTGAAATTTAATTACTGTTTTTACCCACAATTAGTTACTACCAAGCGTCAACATTCAAGCCTGAATTTTGGCCCTAAAGCAGAAGTCATGTTTTTGTAGTTCCTTGACAGGCTGCTTGAAGCTGGCTCCAAAACAGAGCTGTTTCTCATAGGACTCTGTTAAAATGTCCAACTTTAGAGCAGAACTAAACATGTTTACAGCCTGGTACAAAAACAGTTTTAGTCTCTGTAGATAGTTCCAACCTTCATGACAAACTGTACAGGGGCTGAATTTTTTTCTCATTTCTTAGTTTAAGATGTTTTAAGCCATAAATTTCTGTGTAGTTATGGGTGTTGTTCCTTTGAGTGACAGCTGCCGAGTTCAGCGGCGACTCCTCCTCCTCCTCTTGTAGCGTCCAACCGTAACTCAGAGTCTGCCGGCAGCGGCCACTTTCTGTTGTGTTGTTGTTATGTCAGTTTTGAGTATTTTATTGCAAACACGTAATATGGCTTGTTATGCGGTGAAACGTCCTAACGGATCATCTGAGACATCTCTGTTATAATACTGACACAAAGTGAAACTCTCATCTTATTTAATGCTGCATGTGTAATTTTAAGTCAATTTTGGACCCAGAGGATGTACCTGGAGGTGTTACGGTAACGGGCTGGACCCCCTTTTGCCTTCAGAGCTGCCTTAATTCTTCATGGCATAGATTCAATAAGTTGTTGGAAACATTCGTCAGAGATGTTGGTCCATATTGATATGATAGCATCATGCAGTCGCCCATTCAACCAGTCTGCTCATTCTCCTCTGACCTCAACAAGGCATTATCATCCACACAACTGCCGCCCACTGGATATCTTCTCTTTTTTTTGGACCAGTCTCTGTAAATCCTAGAAATGGTGTTATGTGAAAATCCCAGTAGATTAGTTTCTGAAATACTCAGACCAGCCCATCTAGCACCAACAACCATACCATGATCAAAGTCACTTAAAGGTGATAGAGAGAGGTTGAATGGGGCATTAATCCTTGTTCTGTGATGTGATATGTAGCCCAAAAAAAAAAAAAATTGGTTGGGTCTGTAATGGCTCAGAACCTTCCTAAAAGGCTCTCTGAAACAGCTATGTTACTATGTTGGGTTTAGAATGCCTTGTCTGCCTTTAATGGCGTCGTTTCGGAGCTTATTTGGCAACCTCATTATGAAATGCAAGTAGGTGGCGCTGATCGGTTGCCGTTGTTTGATTGGCTGCCCTTGCTCTCACTGAAAAGAAAGCATTATTTATTTATTTTCATTGCTTTTATATTTTCTGTTGTGTTTCTATTCAGGTTATTTTTTGCCTCTTTCTCTAAAATTGTATATAAATCATGATTATTAATATATAAACAAAAATAAATTTAAAAAAAATATTACAATTTGAAAACAAATGCACCCGAACGTGATGACAGCTGCAATGCTAACTTAACATTGAAAATGCCATAGACATGCTAACACGTTAGCATCGCTCCCGTTTTTAAGTTATAAAATACATCTATCAACTGTTTCAGAAGAACATAACAGATCGGTTTAACATAGAAAAGGTTAAATAATACTCACAGACGTATGCTCTTTAGGGTTTTAGCAGGAGAAAATTAAGCAAAAGAAAGAAAGAATAATCGAAGCATTGGTTCAATCTGCAAAGCACTGCTTCGATTGGTTCAAAGTTCAAAGCAAAGCTGCAGAAAAGTTGTTTATGGACCCGCTGCAGGGTCTGTAATCAATACAGAAATGATCATTTTCCTGACAAACGCCCCCCCAAACAACGGTCACTCTGAAGGACCGATAACAATCGTTAAGCACAAAGCTTATTGATGTCGGTGGATCGAGTCATTTCTTAACGATACCTAAAAGGAACCGGTTCTCGATACACATCCCTAGCTGCTAAGGGGTTAGCTCATTCCCTTTAGAGGAACAAACCAGAGCTAACGTGCAATTCTTACAACAGGAATATGGCGCAACACAAATTCAAAACAAAAGAAAATGTGATACTCACAGGCTGTACTGATTGCTGGGGTTGATTTTGTCACAGAGTCGGAACTGACCCTCTACTGAGTATTAAATGCCGACTGAAGCCAGCTCGAACTCATGCAAGGTTTGTGAAACAGTCCTCCGTGAAATGCGCAGAGCAAAGAAATAGTCGGCGGTTGTATGTACTGGGGATGCAGTTAAAAATGAATAAAAGCCAGTGATCGCGTACATTGCTTTCCGTGGGAAGCTCGTAGTCCGCTAAAACAGCCTGGGAAAGCACACCTGTAGCTCGCCATTGCTTCTCTTCGAGTGTTACGAATGGGTGGGCACAACCTTATGAATAATTAATTTCGAAGGGGCATGTGTGAAAGAGGGTGGGTGTGTGTGTGGGGGGGTTATTGGTGAAAAAGTGACGCAAGTTTTCTCTCAAAAATGTATTGGCCTGTTTTCTAGGGGCAATTCAAAAAAGGAGAAATACTTGAAACAGAGGTTCTGAAACTTGCTGGCACTTCGTGTGTATTCTCCACAGCGGGGAGCCTGAACTAACACCAAAAACATGAAAAAGATGATTTTGATTCTCTATCCCCTTTAAATCCCCTTTCTTCCCCATTGTAACGCTTGCTGTGAACTTCAACAAGTTGTCTTCACCACGTCTAAATATCTAAATGCCTTGAGTTGGTGCCATGTGATTGGCTGATTCAAAAAGTGTTCCTTAAACAGGGCACCGTTTCAAGAAATATCTCCATACTGAGTTGAGTATGGAGTAGAGATCTGGCGTTGAGTGTTTCAATGCCAGATCTCTACTTGGCGTTGAAACACTCCCACAGAAAACAGAGAAGACACACATAACTGTTATGGCACTGTCCCAATATAGTCTATTTCTCTGTCCTTTTTCAAATAGTGTTCTGTAAACACACCAGTTTCAAGATTTATCTGCGTCCATACAAAATGCTCAAAATGAACAAAATACTTAGTATACAAAGTACATAGCCAGGCCAGTATGTGGCGCTGTAATGCTTACACATCATTTTCTCTTATTGTGGAAGAGCTAATCATTGTAGCAGGAGAAGCTAAAGCTACACGACAAAGCCCCGTTATTATGCTTTTTTCTCTTTTTTCTACCTCTCTTGGTGGATCACGAATGAGATTTATCTTCATCGCAAGCAGAATAGTCTGATGATGTCTGTGGTGAATGCTGGCATGAATAAATGGAGCGCCGTGACTAATAAAATAATTGTTGAATGAACCTGTCGAGGAATGTGGACTTTGATGACATCATGTAAAGCCAAGCCTCTCAAGATCCTCTATTGAAATGAATGGGAAAAACTGATTTTTTTTGCCATTTTAAATTTTTTTTGTTTGTTTTTTTGACGGTGAATATGTCAAAATGGTGAACTGGTGTGTTTTTCGAGAATTCAACAACAGCATTCATGATGTTTACTCGGTGGACAGATTTCCCAAAGATAACATTTTGAGGAGGAAAGTGAGAACTTTTTTTTTTTTTTTTTTAAATAAACAGTGCCCCTCTCACAGACTGCAGAAGTGAAGTCGCGCACAGGGTGAGAATGAGCTTCAAAAAAACCCACAGATTCTATTGTTTCCATTTCTGTGGCCAGCAGAACTCTAACAAAGTGTTTCCACTCCCGAAAGCGCGAAAAACTGACATTTGTGGTTTGTGCCACCACGCTGCATCATGCTGAGTGAAGTTGCTACATGTGGGAAACCACCGAGTGTCGCTGAGGAGGCCACATCTGCAATCACGGAGTCGGACAGAACTCGAGGACGAGCGACCACTGTTCACAGATGAACTGTGACATGGAGCAGCTAGCTGTTTGTGTTATTGGTTAAGCCGAGCTAAACCGATAGCTAAGTTAAGCTACCAGGAGCCAGCAAGTCTGGTGGAAGAACGGTGTTTACCAAACAGTTTACTTGTGAACAACATCACACAGTGGAACAATAATTCTGCATGGCTCTGTGTGCAATCACAGCAGTAGTGAAAACAGCGACACCACTTTCACAGTAGGTAATCATTCAGTCTTACGTATGCAATGTTTCTGGTTTTTTTCCTGAATACACTGAGTTTCAAAGAGACCGAGACAGACATATGTTGATCGCAAAATACAATAATTTGACAGGAAGGCGTGGCTTAATGAGGCAAAAAGCCTTCCTGATATCTTTATCCTGAATAGCAGAGATACAGAGGAACACAATAAAACAAGTTTCAGTGAAATCCATAGGGGGCGCACCGAGATATGGCCAAATGAAAAATCGCCAAATATCGTGTTCTTAACATAAAGAGCGCCACCTATGCAAAAGTGCCCTAACTAAGCCACCAACATTCACGCAAATTTGGAAAGAACTTGTCCCTGTGTATCCAAATACGCATAAATGAGCAAGGTTTATTCAGGGCGCAGGCCCTGGGAGGGTCCCAAATGTAGACCAAAATGCCAAAAGCTGTGACTTGAAGCATCACCTATAGGCGGTGCCCTCAGTTAGCCTTGAAAAATATAATGCTAAATGGGAGAACTCCATCCATACATTCATATATCATAAGATCAATGACGCTGACTGAGGGCGCACAAAGATATTCAAAGGTCAAAATCCACATTTTGACTGTGTCATTGTTTTGACCCCTTTAACCCATCCATCCATCCATTTTCTTCCGCTTTATCCGGAGTTGGGTCGCGGGGGCAGCAGCTCAAGCAAAGCCGCCCAGACCTCCCGATCTACACACACCTCCCCCAGCTCCTCTGGGGGAACCCCAAGGCGTTCCCAAGCCAGCCGAGAGATGTAATCCTTCCAGCGAGTCCTGGGTCTTCCCCGGGGCCTCCTCCCAATGGGATGTGCCCGGAACACCTCTCCAGCGAGGCTTCCAGGGGGCATCCGGAAAAGATGCCGGAGCCACCTCAACTGACTCCTTTCGACGTGGAAGAGCAGCGGCTCGACTCTGAGCTCGTCCTGAGTGACTGAGCTCCTCACCCTATCTCTAAGGGAGCGCCCAGCCACCCTGCGGAGGAATCTCATCTCGGCCGCTTGTACCCATGATCTCGTTCTTTCGGTCATGAGCCAAATCTCATGACCATAGGTGAGGATCGGAACGTAGATCGATCGGTAAATCGAGAGCTTTGCCCCCCTACTCAGCTCTCTTCACCACGACGGTCCGATACAGCGACCGCATCACTGCAGATGCTGCACCGATCCGTCTATCGATCTCACGCTCCATCCGTGACATCCAAGACAGTCCCACAACATCCAGAGACTTAAGGTACTCAGAACGGATTTCATCCACCCCAGGAGCGTTGCCACTGAGGAGCTTTCTAACCACCTCGGTGACTTCTGCCTGGGTAATGGATGAGTCCGCCTCTGGGTCCCCAGTCTCTGCTTCCTCTTCGGAAGACGCGACGATGGGATTGAAGAGATCCTCGAAGTACTCCTTCCACCGCCCAACAATATCCCCAGTCAGGGTCAACAGCTCCCCACCCGCACCGTAAACAGTGCCGGTGGAGAGCTGCTTCCGCCTCCTGAGGCGTCGGACGGTTTGCCAGAATCTCTTCGAGGCCGACCGATAGTCCTCCTCCATAGCCTCCCCGAACTCCTCCCAGACCCAAGTTTCTGCCTCTGCGACCGCACGGGCTGCGGCACGCTTGGCCTTTAACCCCTACCGTGTAATTTTGCGCCTGAAGGGATCTTTGGATAAAAAACGTGATTTCAGTCTGTTTGGACAACACATCTTCCCCCCCAAAAAATGTCAGTGGCCTACTGAAACAACTCACCCCCCTTCTATAAACCATTTAGCATTACAGACTATGGCTCTTAAGAAGAGCCATAGCCTGAAGAAAAAGTCAGCAGGTTACAGAGCTTTCTATCACCACGTCCCAGCTCTGTGGAATGATCTGCCTGCGCAGATACGACAGTCGGACTCTGTGGAGACTTTTAAAGCCAGGCTGAAGACACATTTGTTCTCCCTGTTTTATCATTAGTATTTTATATGATTGTGTGTTTTTTTTAATTCCTTTTATTTATTTTACTTCTTTCACCTTTTTATGGTTACATTTTTTATTGTCTTTTAATCTTATTTCATTTTATTCTGCTTTGCTAACGCTTTCGTTTTTATTTATTTATTTATTTATTTTATTTTAGCACCGTTGTCGTGCGTTGCCTGTGCTGCTTCATGGCCTGTTTGGTGCCTTGATTGGGGCACTCCTTCTGCTGAATCACCTTTGGATTATTTGCACATTATTTACTTTGTGTGTTTTTGGGAATCCGCTAGCTTAGCGTAGCTACTAGCTCTTAGCCGATTTAGCATGGCGGCTTCTCCTGTCTCTCCCGCACTTTTCTGCTCTGGGTGTGAAATGTTTAGTTATTCCTCGGCCTCCTTTAGCAGTAACGGTACTTGTAGTAAGTGCAGCTTATTCGTAGCTTTGGAGGCCAGGCTGGGCGAAGTGGAGGCTCGGCTCCGCACCGTGGAAAATTCTACAGCTAGCCAGGCCCCTGTAGTCGGTGCGGACCAAGGTAGCTTAGCCGCCGTTAGCTCCCCCCTGGCAGATCCCGTGCAGTCGGGAAAGCAGGCTGACTGGGTGACTGTGAGGAGGAAGCGTAGCCCTAAACAGAAGCCCCGTGTACACCGTCAAGCCGTTCACATCTCTAACCGTTTTTCCCCACTCGACGACACACCCGCCGAGGATCAAACTCTGGTTATTGGCGACTCTGTTTTGAGAAATGTGAAGTTAGCGACACCAGCAACCATTGTCAATTGTTTTCCGGGGGCCAGAGCAGGCGACATCGAAGGACATTTGAAATTGCTGGCTAAGGCTAAGCGTAAATTTGGTAAGATTGTAATTCACGTCGGCAGTAATGACACTCGGTTACGCCAATCGGAGGTCACTAAAATTAACATTAAATCGGTGTGTAACTTTGTAAAAACAATGTCGGACTCTGTTGTTTTCTCTGGGCCCCTCCCCAATCAGACCGGGAGTGACATGTTTAGCCGCATGTTCTCCTTGAATTGCTGGCTGTCTGAGTGGTGTCCAAAAAATGAGGTGGGCTTCATTGATAATTGGCAAAGCTTCTGGGGAAAACCTGGTCTTGTTAGGAGAGACGGCATCCATCCCACTTTAGAGGGAGCAGCTCTCATTTCTAGAAATCTGGCCAATTTTTGGGATCCTCCAAACTGTGACTGTCTAGCGTTGGGACCAGGAGGCAGAGCTGTGGTCTTATACACCTCTCTGCAGCTTCTCTCCCCCTGCCATCCCCTTATTACCCCATCCCCGTAGAGACGGTGCCTGCTCCCAGACCACCAATAACTAGCAAAAATCTATTTAAGCATAAAAATTCAAAAAGAAAAAATAATATAGCACCTTCAATTGCACCACAGACTAAAACAGTTAAATGTGGTCTATTAAACATTAGGTCTCTTTCTTCTAAGTCCCTGTTGGTAAATGATATAATAATTGATCAACGTATTGATTTATTCTGCCTAACAGAAACTTGGTTACAGCAGGATGAATATGTTAGTTTAAATGAGTCAACACCCCCGAGTCACACTAACTGTCAGAATGCTCGTAGCACGGGCCGGGGCGGAGGATTAGCAGCAATCTTCCATTCCAGCTTATTAATTAATCAAAAACCTAGACAGAGCTTTAATTCATTTGAAAGCTTGTCTCTTAGTCTTGTCCATCCAAATTGGAAGTCCCAAAAACCAGTTTTATTTGTTATTATCTATCGTCCACCTGGTCGTTACTGTGAGTTTCTCTGTGAATTTTCAGACCTTTTGTCTGACTTAGTGCTTAGCTCAGATAAGATAATTATAGTGGGCGATTTTAACATCCACACAGATGCTGAGAATGACAGCCTCAACACTGCATTTAATCTATTATTAGACTCTATCGGCTTTGCTCAAAAAGTAAATGAGTCCACCCACCACTTTAATCATATTTTAGATCTTGTTCTGACTTATGGTATGGAAATAGAAGACTTAACAGTATTCCCTGAAAACTCCCTTTTGTCTGATCATTTTTTAATAACATTTACATTTACCCTGATGGACTACCCTGCAGTGGGGAATAAGTTTCATTACACTAGAAGTCTTTCAGAAAGCGCTGTAACTAGGTTTAAGGATATGATTCCTTCTTTATGTTCTCTAATGTCATATACCAACACAGAGCAGAGTAGCTACCTAAACTCTGTAAGGGAGCTAGAGTATCTCGTCAATAGTTTTACATCCTCATTGAAGACAACTTTGGATGCTGTAGCTCCTCTGAAAAAGAGAGCTTTAAATCAGAAGTGTCTGACTCCGTGGTATAACTCACAAACTCGTAGCTTAAAGCAGAGAACCCGTAAGTTGGAGAGGAAATGGCGTCTCACTAATTTAGAAGATCTTCACTTAGCCTGGAAAAAGAGTTTGTTGCTCTATAAGAAAGCCCTCCGTGAAGCTAGGACATCTTTCTACTCATCACTAATTGAAGAAAATAAGAACAACCCCAGGTTTCTTTTCAGCACTGTAGCCAGGCTGACAAAGAGTCAGAGCTCTATTGAGCTGAGTATTCCATTAACTTTAACTAGTGATGACTTCATGACTTTCTTTGCTAACAAAACTTTGACTATTAGAGAAAAAATTACTCATAACCATCCCAAAGATGTATCGTTATCTTTGGCTGCTTTCAGTGATGCCGGTATTTGGTTAGACTCTTTCTCTCCGATTGTTCTGGGTAGTTGTAAAACAGCTAACTGATCACCTGCAGAGGAATGGTCTATTTGAAGAGTTTCAGTCAGGTTTTAGAATTCATCATAGTACAGAAACAGCATTAGTGAAGGTTACAAATGATCTTCTTATGGCTTCGGACAGTGGACTTATCTCTGTGCTTGTTCTGTTGGACCTCAGTGCTGCTTTTGATACTGTTGACCATAAAATTTTATTACAGAGATTAGAGCATGTCATAGGTATTAAAGGCATTGCGCTGCGGTGGTTTGAATCATATTTGTCTAATAGATTACAGTTTGTTCATGTAAATGGGGAATCTTCTTCACAGACTAAAGTTAATTATGGAGTTCCACAAGGTTCTGTGCTAGGACCAATTTTATTCACTTTATACATGCTTCCCTTGGGCAGTATTATTAGACGGTATTGCTTAAATTTTCATTGTTACGCAGATGATACCCAGCTTTATCTATCCATGAAGCCAGAGGATACACACCAATTAGCTAAACTGCAGGATTGTCTTACAGACATAAAGACATGGATGACCTCTAATTTCCTGCTTTTAAACTCAGATAAAACTGAAGTTATTGTACTTGGCCCCACAAATCTTAGAAGCATGGTGTCTAACCAGATCGTTACTCTGGATGGCATTTCCCTGATCTCTAGTAATACTGTGAGAAATCTTGGAGTTATTTTTGATCAGGATATGTCATTCAAAGCACATATTAAACAAATATGTAGGACTGCCTTTTTGCATTTACGCAATATTTCTAAAATCAGAAAGGTCTTCTCTCAGAGTGATGCTGAAAAACTAATTCATGCATTTATTTCCTCTAGGCTGGACTATTGTAATTCATTATAATCAGGTTGTCCTAAAAGTTCCCTAAAAAGCCTTCAGTTGGTTCAGAATGCTGCAGCTAGAGTACTGACGGGGACTAGCAGGAGAGAGCATATCTCACCCGTGTTGGCCTCTCTTCATTGGCTTCCTGTTAATTCTAGAATAGAATTTAAAATTCTTCTTCTTACTTATAAGGTTTTGAATAATCAGGTCCCATCTTATCTTAGGGACCTCGTAGTACCATATTACCCCATTAGAGCGCTTCGCTCTCAGACTGCGGGCTTACTTGTGGTTCCTAGGGTTTGTAAGAGTAGAATGGGAGGCAGAGCCTTCAGCTTTCAGGCTCCTCTCCTGTGGAACCAGCTCCCAATTCAGATCAGGGAGACAGATACCCTCTCTACTTTTAAGATTAGGCTTAAAACTTTCCTTTTCGCTAAGGCTTATAGTTAGGGCTGGATCGGGTGACCCTGGACCATCCCTTGGTTATGTTGCTTTAGACGTAGACTGTGGGGGGTTCCCATGATGCACTGTTTCTTTCTTTTTTTGCTCCGTATGCATCACTCTGCATTTAATCATTAGTGATCGATCTCTGCCCCCCTTCTCGGCATGTCTTTTTCCTGGTTCTTTCCCTCAGCCCCAACCAGTCTCAGCAGAAGACTGCCCCTCCCTGAGCCTGGTTCTGCTGGAGGTTTCTTCCTGTTAAAAGAGAGTTTCTCCTTCCCACTGTGGCCAAGTGCTTGCTCATAGGGGGTCGTTTTGACCGTTGGGGTTTTTCATGGTTATTGTATGGCCTTGCCTTGCAATATGGAGCGCCTTGGGGCAACTGTTTGTTGTGATTTGGCGCTATATAAGAAAAAAGTTGATTGATTGATTGATTGATTTTAAATGATCTATGTGAAGCACCTTGAGGCGATTAGTCGTGATTTGGTGCTATATAAATTAGGGCTGAAATGACTGAGTAATTTGAATAATTCGATTACAAAAAATGTAAGCTTCGAGGCAAAGAATTTAAAATTCTTTGCTTCGAAGCTTACATTTGCTACAGGCAAATTCTTCTACAGGCAAATTACCTGTAGAAGAATTTGCTACAGGCAAATTCTTTGCCTGTAGAAAATGTTTTGCTACAGGCAAAGAATTTGCCTCGAAGCTTCGTTTAAAGCTGTAGCACATATGCCAGGCCTGTAGGTGGCACTGTAACGCTCCCACAAAAAAACGAGAAGAAGCATGCCCATAACTAATGTAAGCGCTAATCAATGTAGCAGGTGATGCTACAAGTTTACAAAGCCACATGCTGAGTAAAATAAAGCCTTTTAAGAGAAAGGGTCTGTGCTGATCGTCTGAAACGGACTTATTATGCATTTAAAGTGAAGCAGTGTGTTTATATATATATTTTTTTATAAAGTGGTTTGCACCACTGGCTGCTCTCCACCTCCGCAGATGAAGCGAAAGGAAGCACACTTTAAATTAATCATGTTTAACTATTCAAAAAAAAAAAAAAAAAAAAAGTTTCAGATTTGATAAGAGTTTTATCAACAGGCTGTAGTTAATTTATCAGTGCAGCTGTTGTGAAAATGTTGCACTCCACAGCTGTTTTTTCAAAGGCTTTGTTATTCACCAAGTATCCACAGAAAACAAGGTATTTGACTTCGGTATGAGCTACTCTGTATGGCATGTAGAAATATACACTGAACACTGAATAAATCACAGTAATAAAAAGTGCAAATGAAATGTGCAATAATAAAAAAAAAAAAGAAAAAAAAAAAGAATGTCTTGTCTGCAGACTGAAGATTTCACAGAGCACCTGGGCTTATGGTTTGGCAAAACTCCAAAACTTAATGTGAAAAAATAAATACTTATCTGGGAAAACAGAGAGAGAGGGAACATCCTAAACTTAAAAATCTGCATGATGGCACAGCGACATTGTGCCACTGCTTAGGGAGAGGCCTGCCACTACTGATATTGTTTAAAAATACAAATGTACTTTTTTATCCGATTAATCGATAAAATAATTGATGGAATACTCGATTCCAAAAATATTCGATAGCTGCAGCATAAATTAATAAATTATTATTATTATATTATTATTAAAGAGATGCAGGCATTCAACAGTTGAAAAGCCTGTGTGTGAAAAGATGTACAGTAAAAGTCACCTAAACTGTCATTGCCTGAACCAGATACTTGTGCTCACAAGACAAAAACAGAAGTCCCAATGCTTTTGTATGGTTTCCCATGTAATAAACACCATATATACCAGATTTTGTATAGAGAATTTTTGCTCACACCAGACACAACGTCCTGTCTGATTGCAATGTATTTCCATTAAAAACCCCTTGCATGTACCAGACAAAGCAGTCTCTGTGTGCCCAATAACAGAGGTACGAAATGAAGTTCAGCACTGACACTCTGTTTTGAGGAGAGTGGGTACCATATTTTCTTGATTAAAAGCCCAGGCATTTATTTTTTTCAAACCGTGCCAGACCCGGCCCCTAAATGAAGCAGGCGATTATTAACAAAATGCTGTTTGCTGCCTGCACTGTAATATGGTGTTACGTTTCACACATATCCCAGGGTGCAACAAACCAAGCCACTTTAGATCAGAGCCCTACGTGTCCCTGTGAACCCCCTCTGAAGCCTCATGTGCATGCACAAAACAACGGAGGCCGCAAAGGCTGTGATTGGTCACTTTTCTGCTTTCACTCCTTCCTCTCTCATCATGTTTTAAAAGTTTTTCCGCACGTTGATAAAATACATTTGGCAGAAAAATCCGCAAATACGACCAACTTTACAACACTGAGTTGAAAAGCTACAAAGGTGCTCAAATGACCTGCAATTCATGGCGGCAAATTGCACATACCGTAATGTTAATTTGGAGGTTGATGACTGCATAAAGACGTGGTGCTCACTGAGGGACAAACTGATCCAGAAAAAGCTACTGTTCCCACTAACACGACAGAGAACTTTAAAAGGGTCGTTGCATGGCTATGGAGTTACAGAAACAAATCAGGCTTTTGGATTTTAAGGTACCACTCCGCAGTGGACTTGGGGGGGGGGGGACAGTTTTATACAGCAGATTTAGATAGACAAAATTATCCTGTCCATCTGAATGCATTATATACAAGATTTACTGTACTTGCATTATTATGCTATATCATATCAGTGGGATTAAATTGTCTTAAAATAATATCTGCAATAATATCGCAATATAATCGATTATCATGATACTTTCTTCGGCAATATATTGCCCAGCAAAATTTGCTATCTTGACAGGCCTACTCACCAGTATGGATTCTGATTAGAGCCGACTTTGTAGTCATTGCAAAAACACTGCACACAGCTTTTACAATTAACTCCATCAAAGGAGTTCAGCCACATTTTTTATACATAGTTTTATTTATCAAAACTAATATGGTAAAAAGGATTGCATTTATGGCTAAATATACATTGACAGGCAGTACTTCAAGAAGTGTAAACTTTTCAGTCATCAGTTTGTTTTAATGTGAGCATCAAACTATCCGTCAGGGATGCAGCTCTGTACATTGTGGACAAATTGGTATCATTTAATTTTTTTTGTTGTTGCTGTTTAAATCTAATTTTATTGAGCAAACAAATCACTCATGCCCAGTGGAGGTGTTTCACCACGACTCTGGCCGTAATACCCGGGGGAAAAAAATTATTGTTATACAGACGACCTGCCACACCCTTTGCGCTCCAAGTTTTACTTCCAGCTGCTTTTGTCTCATTTCGTCTGGGTACTTTTGCAATCATTACACAACATTCAAAGCAAAGATCCGTGCTAAGCGCTCTTTGTAATCTTAAGGTGTACTTCAAAGCTTTGACTCGAAATATTTCACTGGCTAAATTCAAAATAAGTAACCCACCGGGGCCTTACTAAGCTACGATACCTAGTTATTGATTGATAACATTCGATAAGGTGGGATAACACATAATTCAAAGCAAAGACTGCAGTTGAATAACTCTCGAGTATTTGAAATTTTGTATCTAAGCTAGGCTCGCAGGCTGAATTCAAAACAAGAAGTCTGTGGCTAGCAGCACACAACCAGACAACTTCAGCAAACGTCAACAGTTGCGGCAAAATGGTGAGTTTTAAAGCTTTTCTATATTTCAACTACATTAGACATGCTCCTATATAGCCTAACAGAATAATAATAACACACTGTGAAGGGCCGCCTCAACAGTTTATAGTGATTCTACACCATGATCATTCACCGACTGATATTGTTAACAGATGACAGGTGAGAGTCTGTGGGTATGAAAGAGTGTTACCAAGTTTACTGTATTTGGCTACAAATATGCACTCAGTCGCCAATTTATTTGGTACACCTAGAAAGAGTACAAAATGGTTACAGCAGCCGTAACAGTTAACTTCAAATTTGGCTACAGTTGGGGCAACGCTTACGGTAGCCACCATAAATGATGACCTGTGACTGCGTTCAATGCTAATTCCTTGTTAGCATAGTGGTAAGTAGCAATGGAGAAACCGAAGCCTTCTGAACCACCGAATCAATATGAAGCAACTGTGTTGAAATGGTTCAGTGTTTCAAAACATTTCATACAATTACATATAGCAACATCTACTGACCATCTACTGGTTAAGTGTCTGAATGTGCCAATGTGAGTGCATAAATGTGGGATGGTTCATCTAATCTAATGCTAATCTGACTTAAGTCTCGCTCTCTCTCTGGTTTTCAATCGAAACTATAGTAATAACGCATGCCAAAACTTTCCTCTTAAAAAACCCACAAAGTATAGAGGGATTGTGTCCATTTCTAAACACTACGAGAGTTTGACAACACTCGCCTTGAATTCAAATCGGTGTGACACGTCGCCAATGAGTGATGTAATGAAGTTACTTTCTAAGGCAGCTGAGGAAGCTCAACCTGCCAAAAATGATGGTGAACTTCTACAATGCCAGCATCTCCTCTTCCATCACCGTCTGGTACATTGTTGCTACTGCTAAGGACAGGAGCAGACTGCAGCGTATCATCCACATAGCAGAAAAGGTGATCGACTGCAGTCTGCCATCCCTACAGGACCTGTACACCTCCAGGGCCCTGAGGCGAGCAAGGAAGATTGTGGCCCATCCCTCTCATCCAGGACACAAACTTTTTGTCACCCTTCCCTCTGGCAGACAGCTGAGGTCCATCAGGACCAAAACCCCTCAAAAAACAAAACAAAAACAAAAAACAAACAGCTTCCTTCCATCTGTAGCTGAACTAATAAATAATGCCCCCATTTACTCTGCCCCCCTCCCCACTTCCACAAAGTACAGATTGGTCATTCCTGCCCTGAAAGGTACTGTACACCAATCATATGTTTTTGCACAGTCCCATTCCACAATGCTATATTTATTTATTTTACAGTGAACATAGTTTTGCCTATTTGACTCTCTTACTTTTTTCCTTTTCTTTTTTATTGTTGTTTATGCACCAACAACTCCAGATCAAATTCCTGGTATGTGAGAACTTACTTGGCAATAAATTCAATTCTGATTAATTTGGAGAGTCACATGCTTTTTTGCAGGGTGAAGTGAGGCATCAAAACATCTTAGTAACACTTCTGCTTTGAAAAGATCAATACTGCATCGAGCCGTCCGCTTCGAGCATAACTTCACTAGTGGCAAGTATCCCCACTTGTCATGTGGGAGACCGGGGTTCAATTCTCTGACAGGGAGAACAAGACTTTTTTCCTCACTCCCTTCATATCAACCAACATTTCTTGTTTTAGTTATTATTTTGGTTCATGTATCTCTGGCAGATCTGGGTTATTTCAGCTATTGGAGTTAGGGTGTCACATCACCACCATAATAATAACCCAACAACACATTTACGGTCACAATTAGGGATGGGTATTAATAAGATTTTATCGATATCGATGCCATTATCGATTCTGCTTATCGATCCGATTCCTTATCGATTCCCTTATCGACACCTCGTGAATTTTGTACTAAAAGTAGGCTTTACAGGTTTTCTATGTATTTCATTGAGTCTTAAAGTAAATAAATATGAAATTGGTCTCTGTATCCTTGATCTCTGGACATAAATAAAAATAAACAAAACAGTATTTCGCTTTGAAGTTATTAATTCTGACTGGACTCTATCGTTCTAACATGACTCGGCAGAGAGCCGCGCAGCGTTTGGAGCTGTGTGAACCGAACCGAGGACAGTTCTCGTTTCTTTCTCACAACAAGACAGGAGTCCCAATTAGTGACTCACGACTGACATATTCAGGGAAGAAAGTGGTGAAAAACAAAAAAAGCTGAAACCCAAAATTACCCCCCAACACCACCCGCATGAAAATGTTTCAATTCTAGAAGCTCTGAAATGCAATCTGGGACTATTCCAGACAATAAACTGGAGTGAGTGCAGCATCCATTTAGGTGAGATAAAAAAAAAAAAAAAAAAAAAAAAAAAAAAAACTTTCCTTCTTCAAATTCATTCCAGTAGTATTCTGCTCTTACAAGGATGCAGCAGTTTTCCAGCTTGGAAGATAGTTCTGGAGGAAATCACTGAAGAAATTAACAAATTGAAAATATAGTTTGACCGAAACAGTCATTAAACTTAAATAAGACAGGGATGAAGTGAAGGTGTTAAGAGTCACTAGGTGTTCACAGGAAACACTTATTTATTTCTGTATGTATTTATTTTTGTATGTTCATTGTTAGTTGCTTTTATATTTTCTGTTGTGTTTCTATTCAGGTTCTTTTTCTCTTTCTCTAAAATTGTATATAATAATCATTAGATTATTCATATATAAACAAAAATAAATTTAAGAAATATTACAATTTGAAAACAAATGCACCCAAACGTGATGACAGCTGCAACTGCTTAATGCTAACATTTAACATTGAAAATGCCATAGACATGATAACGCGTTAGCATCCCTCCCGTTTTTAAGTTATAAAATACATCTAACAACTGTTTCAGAACACCATAACAGGTCAGTTTAACATAAAAAAAGGTAAATAATACTCACAGACGTATGCGCTTTAGGGTTTTAGCAGGGGAAAATTAAGCGAAAGAAAGAAAGAATAAACGAAGCAATAGATCAAAGCATTGTTTCAATCTGCGAACCACTGCTTCGATTGGTTCAGGGTTCAAAGCAAAGCCGCGCTGCAGAAAAGTTGATTACGGACCCGCTGCAGGGTCTGTAATCAATGTAGCAAAATTAAAATTTTCCTTACAAACACCCGCCAAAACAACGGCCACTCTGATGGACCGATAACAGAATCGTTAAGCACAAAGCTTATTGATGTCGGTGGATCGAATCATTTCTTAACGATACCCGAAAGGAACCGGTTCTCGATATCCATCCCTAGTAACCATAATGATATCCACAGCCTAAAAAGTAATGTAGCCCTGCAGCACATCACCACTTCATGAAGAAGTGAAGGTGCACCCTCTTAAAAATCAATCCCACCAGCCACTGCTGCTCTGTACATGTGACAAATATATGCTCCAAAAAAAAAACAAAAAATCCAATCACCCCTTGAAGATGCAAGAACAGAATCATTTTCCTTCATGCAGTGTTACCCCTGTATGAAATTCATTGAAATCCAAACTGCTTAGGAGGACTTGTGTAACGGCTTGTTCTATGTTGGGTTGTGATTTTGACTCTTCCCACTCTCTGCCCTCAGGATGTGAACTCATGATGTCCGGCATGGGAGGCAAAGTCTTTAACCAGAAGGCTAAAATGCAGGGCTCTGGCCATGTGGCCAGAGAATCCTTTTAGCTCTTGGGGAGTGAGGTTTACTGGCTATTATATAACACCTAAATAGATCCTTGTCATTTGATTGGTGGTTTGTATGTCATGTGACATGGAGGGTGATTCTATAGTAACGGAATTACAATCGGAGCACATTTTTAATGGGGAGCTAAAATATGGCCAGATTTTCCCGTCGTCATAATTCCATTACCATAGAATCACCCTGGATCATTCATCCCATTTACCATCGTGTTCCATTTAACATGCAATTTTGGTTCCATTTTAAGTGCAAATTTGGTTCCATATGTTTTGTACCATGGCACGCATAAAACAAACATGGCGGGGTTTGTTTTGGTGAGAGATGACGATTTGAACAAGCTTATTGACGGTGCTAATTCTTCTAACACACACACAAAACCAAACCACTACACCGTAAGCCATCTAGCGATATTTGCAGTATTTGCTGGGACGTCTGTAGCTGAAATAGAAACACTGTTGGATGAAGAGCTCAATAAATTTCTGTCATGATTTTTTTGGTGGACTGAGGAAAGCAGACTGCAGTCTGTACAGGAAGAAGTCAGTGCACGGCATCAGGTACGGACAACATCATCAGGATTGTTTCTGAACTACCTGGCTGTTTTTTCAAGTTGGCCGAGAACAATTTTGGATTGGAGTGTTATTTAAAGTTCATGCTGGACTGTTTGGACTGTCACACCAAAATGTAAGTCCCTTTTCTCTTGTTTATAAATTCATATAAACAAATATCAAATGACAACCATCTATTTTAGGCTTCATATAAAACAAATAATGAATGTTTATTTCATTTGTGCAATGGAAAGAATATTTCATTCAGTGAAAGACAGAATGTTCCATCTTTCATATCATGAAATATTCTTACCATTGTACTCGTAAACATTCATTATTTGTATACTATAAGCCACTTCAGCATCTCGGGTGCGTGGGGGCTGATGGGAAGGCATGTGGACAAACAAATGTACGTGCTTGACGGCGGACGCGTATTCAACGTAATATCACTCAGAGTGCAGTAAATGGTATTTCTCAAAGGTAAGCATAATAAATGTTTCCCAGCACATTGGACTGTGTTGTTACAGAAGTGTATTGCATTCACTAGATTAAAAAAAAAAAAAAAAAAAAAAAAAAAAAACAGTGACCGCTGATCTTGTAATTATGATAAAAGATCAGGTGTCTAAATTGTTTTATGTATATACTTCAGTACTTCCAGTCCCTCAGTAAAGACGTGGGCTGAGCTCAGCCGAATATAACAAACTGCAATTAAACACAAAGTGTGGACTTTCCCCTGAAGTGCTCCCGGATGAATGTCCAGGGAGGAGCACAGGGTGTCTTTCAGCTTTCACTCACACAGCCCCACCGACTGATGAGGGACACAGCTGGGCTTACTCCCAGCCAGGTGCATGCCAGTCTGTGGACCCCGTGCCCCACCTCGCTGGAGGAGTTTCATTCATACAGGCACAGTTTAGGGGGAAAGCCACGCTTTGAGTGCGCCATGGTGTGCGATCACAGAGCAGTGTCGGAGGTTACAAACTGGCCGATTTTCGATTATGACTCGGGAATTCTCACGCTTGTCTTTACCAAGTGACTGGAAGTACGGAAGCACATTATACAGAAGCGATTACACACACACACACACACAATAAATAAATAAGATAAAAATAGCCTGATCTCATAATAACGAGATCCCGATCTCGTAATTATGAGATCTTTTCTCGGAATTACGAGATCAGCGGTCAAATGTTTTTTTATGCAGTGAATGCAATACGCTTCCGTAAGTGACAGCTGTGGACATGGCTTTGTTTGTCCTGATACCCACCGACCGCCGCGCATGCGTACTTGTAATGTTGAAGTGGCTTATTGCATAGCGGCTCCTGCTGGCCTCCATCACACTTGTACAAAAGAGGTCAATGTCCTATGACACATCAAACACAAAATTCCATTCATCTCCCCTTTAAGTTCTCAGACTGGAATCGTTTTCTGTCGTGCACATCTTCATGTTATAGCACCATTGTGTAACGTTTCACTGAATCACGTCAAAAAGGTTTAGGAGAGTTGCATGTGTAGATTTTTGTTTGCAGAGGTAAAATGTATCATTTCTTGAAAGCGGATTCTATCTTAGTTAAAAGAAAAAAAAAAAACAAGCGCAATCATAGATTGCAGATGTGCAGCAGCTGTTCATACAAAGACTAGGCCTCAACTGTAGGCCATTTTCAACATGTTGGTCCCCATTTTTATACAGTGATAAATAAATTTAAAAAAACTGGGGGTGGCGTGCATCCACCTCACGGAAATATTCAACATGTATAAAACAATCCGATGTTTTGTTGCTGTTTTTGTTAATCATTCGAAACGGGGACGATTTATCTCACTACTGTCGCAGCCTTGTTCTTTTAGCACCGTCTCATTTAAAGGCTAAAGGGCTAAACCGCACAGCTTGGTAGCGTTTGCCACTCGGTCCGACGTGTGTCAAACCTCAAACGCCTCGGCCTGCCGACGAATAAGCCCAAACTAAACAAAAAACAAAGAGGGTCACACTCACCGGGTCGTCAGTGGAACGTTGCCCGGTGAACTGGCCCTCCAAGTAGCCGTAACACTCCAGCCCGTCCGCCATGCTCACTGCTCCAACATGGCAGCCACAAAGCCCACTGCAGCCGACACCACCACGACAACGACCCCCAATTCACCACAGAAACAAAAAAACAAATGCGGTGTGACGACCGAAACGTTTAACACCTGAACAGCGTGTGAGATAAGCTCACAACAACGCTACAAGACCCAAACTACAAACCTTTCAGCCCAACTGGAAATTCTTTCCAGCCTGGAAAAGCGCCGTGTGCCCCGACAACACCACGTGACTGATGACGTATCTACTTCGTTCCATTCAGCGGATTTAAAATAAATTTTAAAATGTTTTTAGTCCTCAACAAATGGGAATGTTATTCGATAATATACTGAAAAGTTCTGGGGGAAGAAAAAAAAAATTCGTTGAACAAACAAATAATCACCAGATTATATTTGTTTGCTGCCTTAAAGAGAGCATATATTTTCACCACATGTAAAAAAATCAAATCTTGCAGGTAAAAAAAAAGAGGAGGTCCTTCCACTTTTTTCCCCCTAAAAATTCCAGTGATATCACTGATTTTATGGGGATTTATTGGCGATACCTAAGAAAGAAGTGTGATAATGCACAAGAAAGGTCCAAGGCTCACTCATTATATACCCACTTTCTACAATCAAGGGTCACGGGAAGGTTGGAGCTTAGCCCAGCAGTCATAAGGTGTGAGGCGGGGTACACACGGGACAGGACCCCGCATTCACACTTGCATGCACACCTATGACCAATTTAAAGTGTTCAGTTCACCTAACTTGCATGTCTTTAGTGAAAGGAACCTGAAGGGAACCCATGAGAACATGCAAACTCCACACAGAAAGGCCCAGGTGGTTGGTGATCCAATGACCTTCTTGCTGTGAAGCATCAGTGCTAACAACTAAGCCACTGTGCTGCCCAGTCAATTCAATTTCAATTTATTTTCATTTATATAGTGCCAAATCACAACAGAGTTGCCTCAAGGCGCTTCACACAAGTAAAGTGTAACCTTACTAACCTCCAGAGCAGCAGTGGTAAGGAAAAGCTCCCTCTGAGGAAGAAACCTCAAGCAGACCAGACTCAATGGGGTGACCCTCTGCTTGGGCCATGCTACAGACATAAATTACAGAACAATTCACAAAACAAATATACAAGAAAAGCGGTTGGTGCACAGGACAGGAGGGTCTCCAGCACAAATACCACACCCATCTTTGGATGGAGCTGCACCTTAAACAGAGAGAAAAACAGAATCAGGCATCAGAAATTCAAGAAATACAGTATAATTTGCGAACATTAAACAACAAGAAAAACAAGAAATACGAAGGTGATTGCCAGCAACTAGCCCTAAGCTTCACTAAAAGACCCAGAATTTAGGTAAAGTTGAGGCCGCAGCCCACTCCATTTACTAATAAAATGAATTAAAAGAGTAAAAAGCAAAGTAACATACTATGCCAGTAAAAAGTGTAGAACTACAGTCCAAGACTCCAAGTCAGTCCAAGACTCAAATGTGAAAAATACAAACCACTAAGTCTTACTTCACAAACAACAGCAATCAGAGATTTCTGACCTCCAAAACTTAATGGAGTCTTCCATGGCCTAATACAACCCCTGGCAAAAATTATGGAATCAACTAAAGTCATTTCAAATGGCAACTTTCTGGCTTTAAGAAACACTATAAAAAATCAAGAAAAAAGATTGTGGCAGTCATTAACGGTTACTTTTTTAGACCAAGCAGAGGAAAAAAATATGGACTCACTCAATTCTGAGGAATAAATTATGGAATCACCCTGTAAATTTCCATCCCCAAAACTAACACCTGCATCAAATCAGATCTGCTCGTTGACATTAACCCTATGTCATGAAATTGACCCTATGTGTCTTTTTGCAAGGAATGTTTTCACAGTTTTTGCTCTATGGCAAGATGCATTATCTTCTTGAAAAATGATTTCATCATCCTTAAACATCAGAAAAGTGTCCAAAATATCAACGTAAACTTGTGCATTTATTGATGATGTAATGACAGCCATCTCCCCAGTGCCTTTACCTGACATGCAGCCCCATATCATCAATGACTGTGGAAATTTACATGTTGTCTTCAGGCAGTCATCTTTATAAATCTCATTGGAAAGGCACCAAACAAAAGTTCCAGCATCATCACCTTGCCCAATGCAGATTCGAGATTCATCACTGAATATGACTTTCATCCAGTCATCCACAGTCCACGATTGCTTTTCCTTAGCCCATTGTAACCTTGTTTTTTTCTGTTTAGGTGTTAATGATGGCTTTCATTTAGCTTTTCTGTATGTAAATCCCATTTCCTTTAGGCGGTTTCTTACAGTTCGGTCACAGACGTTGACTCCAGTTTCCTCCCATTCGTTCCTCATTTGTTTTGTTGTGCATTTTCGATTTTTGAGACATATTGCTTTAAGTTTTCTGTCTTGACGCTTTGATGTCTTCCTTGGTCTACCAGTATGTTTGCCTTTAACAACCTTCCCATGTTGTTTGTATTTGGTCCAGAGTTTAGACACAGCTGACTGTGAACAACCAACATCTTTTGCAACATTGCGTGATGATTTACTCTCTTTTAAGAGTTTGATAATCCTCTCCTTTGTTTCAACTGACATCTCTCGTGTTGGAGCCATGATTCATGTCAGCCCACTTGGTGCAACAGCTCTCCAAGGTGTGATCACTCCTTTATAGATGCAGACTAACAAGCAGATGTGATTTGATGCAGGTGTTAGTTTTGAGGATGAAAATTTACAGGGTGATTCCATAATTTATTCCTCAGAATTGAGTGAGTCCATATTTTTTTCCTCTGCTTGGTCTAAAAAAGTAACCGTTACTGACTGCCACAATCTTTTTTTCTTGATTTCTTATAGTGTTTCTTAAAGCCAGAAAGTTGCCATTTGAAATGACTTTAGTTTTGTGTCATGTCTGTGATCTGCTTTTTTTCTACAAAATTAAACAACTGAATGAACATCCTCCGAGGCCGGTGATTCCATAATTTTTGCCAGGGGTTGTAGCTATCTGTGGTAAAAGTTTTTTGTCAAAATCTGTGTGGTAGTTTTGATGTAATACTGCTAACAGACAGACAAATAACTAAACACTGATTATTTTATTACCTACTTGGTGGATGTAATAAGCAAAGTCATGGAATCACTCATCCAAGATGTCCTAGTTAACAATCAAGAATACCATGAACTCTCAACATTCTCAACATGGACATAGACAGACTGTTTCAAACCATCCTGTTGTATTTGATAAAAGTACCTAAGCATGTAGACAGTGGTCCACCATTTGACAAAATTTACCTTGACTTTGACAAAGCATTTGACAAAATTCCTCATCAACAGCTGCTCAGTAAAATACAGCCACATGGACTAGGAGGCGATAGATTAATTAAAGTCACCTGATTGGTTATCAGGGTCCCACAGGGACCAGGTTTTTTTTTCACATTATACGTCAACAATATTAACAAATGCCTTTGTTGTACTGTACTGAAATTCACATATGACATCAAAATAATAAGTAAGGTGGTCAGCCAGGAGGATGCAGATAAATTACAGGAAGACGTCAGTACATTTGCTAGATGGTTCATAGACTGCTAGATGATGTTTAATGTTGTTATATGCAAAAGCATACACTTTGGAACCAGAACTTTAAATGAGAAGCACGAGTACTACATAGGCCGCGACAAAATTACAACTGCAGTAAAGGGAAAATTGGAGAATAATGGTCTTGAACTCATCAAATGTAAGCAAACAAGTAAGACGGGCAGTGAAATCAGCCAAATGAATTCTCGGGACAATCAAACATTCCATCAGTAATAAAACACAATGCAGTACACCTTTGCAAATCCCTGGTTAGACCACATCTGGAATATTGTGTGGAAGCATAGCACCTATTCTATTCCGAAAGATGTGGACAATTTCAAAAATGTACAAAGGAGGGTATTGAAGATGATTCAAGGTTATGGAAACATCTCTTAAGAGGAAAGACTGAAGAAAACAAGGCTGATAAACCTTAGTGCAGCAGATAACGAATTATTGGTTGAGCTAATAGGATTAATAAATGGAATAATTTTAACAGTGTTGAATGCTTGGTCTCCAAAGTAAAGGTCAAACAAGGTCAACATCCATTGGATTCTATGACATGTAGCATATGTTAACCTGTAACATGATAACTAAGCATGATACATGGTCCAAACTATTCCTTTTTAAAACCCTGTTAACTCAACTAATAATTTGCACCATTTTTTTTTTACCAAAATTGGAGCAACTTTAACTTTTGACCCCTGTACAAACTGAAACTGACCTTTGTCACAATTTTTGCTGTTTTAACCCCATAACTCTTGAACATTCCGTCATAGATAGTCCAAACTATACCTTTTTGGAATTGTTATGCTCAGACAAATAATGTAGTGTAGTTTTCAATTTGATTGGCGCATTTTTAATTTTGACCCCTGTGTAATTCTTCAGTTGCCCCCACCTGGCCACCTATAGAAAATTCAAGTGGCTAGTTGTTTTTTTTTCCTTCAAAAGAGTAATGTCTAAGGATTATTTGTGCCAACTTTGTTGCTTGTATCACCATTTGCAGGATTTTGCTCTAAATATTTTCTTAGCTGCTGCACTACCTGGAAATGAAGAGGTTGTGTGCAGATTTGACAAGTGTTGACAGATTCATTTGAATGGACAGCAAAGGAATTTTTTGAAATGAGACAGACAACTACAAATTTCCAAAGATATTCCAAAATGATCCAGAAACAAAGTGTAAAACTCAAGAAAAGGAAATATGTCTTCACCCAGAGAGCTATCAATGAATGGAACAACTTACCAGAAGTGGCTGTAACAAATAAAACCATAAATGAATTTAAAAGCTACTTGGGTCCTTGGGTCAACGTGGACTCACTGTTCCAGAGTCGCTGGAGGAGACCAGCTCTGGTGGATCAAGGTAAGACAATCCTATTTTTAATTTAAATATGTATGTATCTACTTTTCTTGTTTTCTTTTTCAAACTCTGGGTTCTTGTCGGTATGTTGTTTCTCCAAACTTTTCCCCACAAAACAGCTTAACACCTGACAGCATATAACATATTACCTACACAGCATCATGGATAGAATGTTATGCAAGTTCAGCTGCTGTATCAGTGACTCTTGCTATGCAGACAGGGATAGGTAAAGGTAAAGGACATTTTCTTCATAAATTTTCCAAGGCAACCCACTGACACAGAAAATTATAACCACAGATTTTACTGGATAGAGCAGAAAATAACACAAGCATGGCTACAAAAAAGATTAAAAATCACCTTGCCTGTTGATTGATAAGCTCAGCTCTTTAGCCACTATTTTTAAAATTTCAATTCATTTTATTTATACAGTACCAAATCCAGACTGGAATGTTTGTTGTGTGCACAGAAGTTCTTCCCCGCGCACCACAAAATCCGCATCTGCGCAAAACGTATGTTTTTGTAGGTAACTGAAAAATGCGTATCTCAAATTGTCTGTTCCAGCCTGTCACATCTCACTTGTTTATTTATTGTTCTTTACAGCCTGTGTCCGTTAATCTGCACACATGTAAAAATTGTCAACACTTGCTTCCAAGGATAAAATATTACCCTCATGCTACTTACTGCAGTCTGTCCACTCAGTTGTAAAGTCAATTAATCAGTCGTAAAGTAAATCAAAAGTACACCCACCCATAAACTGCTACACCCATGAGTGTAAATGAAGGTCGACTATGGCAGTTGCAAAATGGACTATGCTCGAAGACTGGATCTGAAGACCCAATCCCCCACCCCAACCAACTGGTGCTGTCCTGGACGTCTGCATGGACTTAATAATTCTTAAAAATTCAATGTTCCTTTGTATTGTTAAAAATGTTTATTATTATTATTATTATTATGACCAAAGCAGAGGGTCACCTCTTTGAGTCTGGACTGCTTGAGGTTTCTTCCTCAAACTTATCAGAGGGAGTTTTTCCTTACCACTGTCACCTGTGTGCTTGCTCTAGGGATTGGTATGGTTGAACCTTACTTGTGTGAAGCACCTTGAGGCAGCTTTGCTGTGATTTGGCGCTATATAAATGAAATAAATTAATTTAAATAAAAAAAATTTAAATTAAATTAAAACCACACACTTAAACTTTCCAGTCTGGCGCCAAATCATATAATAGGTCACCTAAAGGTGCTATACATGAGTAAGATCGAGAATTGCCCAACCCATGAACAGCAATGGGTAACCCTGGTTTCGGTGAGTAAAAGTCCTTCCACATATTTGTTCCAGCCAACCACTAAATCCTCTGAGTTTAATTAGTTCAACTTTTCAGGCTGGGTGGTTCCCACCTCCTCCACTAGGGCAGAAAAGGAGGCAGTTGTTTGTTTGTTTTTTTAATCTTGGCTTACCAAGATAAAAAAAAAAAAAAAAACTTTATATTTAGAAGTGTTAAATAATTGATCTTGTTTTAAGGGTTAATTTCTTATTTTAAGTGTTCAACATGCTTATTTCTAGATTTTTCCAATCTTAATTCAAGACATCTTCTCAAGTAAAATTATCTGTCCATGCAAGATAATTTCGCTCAGATTGAATGTTTTTATCTTGTTTTTAGACACCCCCTTTTTTTGCGGTGTAGACTCTGCTCATGTCAATGAGATTCATATGTGAAATAACCACAAGTTCATCACACACCTATTTGAATTCCTACATTGTTTTCATACCGACGCTCATTCAAGTGCCCAAATTAGATCCATAAGACCCCTGTTCAGTTATTTCACAGGAGCTTAACTTTGTAAAAGAAATGATCTATCCAGTGCAGTAATCCCTCTGGTCCAGGAAAGGCTCCATGCACATTTGCAGGATAGTAGCCATTAAACTTGGGCCATCTGGATGATACAGTCAGGTCCATAAGTAGTTGGACAGTGACCCAATTTTTGTTATTTTGATTCTGTTCTGGCGTGCAGCTCCACTGTGGTGATGCTGAAATGAAGGAATCAAGATATTATTGATGTGTAGACTTTCAGCTTTAATTCATATTAATTACAGCAAATTTTGATACTGGGGTCCTCTGTTTTCAAAGGTCATAAGTAACGGCAAGGAGTATTCTGAATACAAATCGAAATTTTTATAGCCAGTTTTCTTTAGACAAGTTTTGGAGGGCATCCAGTGTAAATTTAGTCAACCAAACATTAAGATCCAAATTGAATTTCCAACTACATTAGTCAAGGCATGGGTTAACACCACCACTGGTACTACTGTTGGCAGGGTGGTGACAGAAACTACTATTGGGTGAAGAATAAGAAGAAAAACATTTCCAGAGAACAGGAGAGGATGAACATTAGTGTGGAAGTGAGAGTCAGAACTTTGAATGTTGGCAGTATGACAGGTAAAGGGAGAGACATGCTGATATGATGGATTTCAATTTTTTCAATTTATTTTCATTTATTTAGTGCCAAATCACAACAGAGTTGCCTCAAGGTGCTTCACACAAGTAAGGTCTAACCTTACTAACCCCCAGAGCAACAGTGGTAAGGAAAAACCCCCTTTGAGGAAGAAACCTCAAGCAGACCAGACTCTAAGGGGTGACCCTCTGCTTGGGCCATTCTACAGACATAAATTACAGAAACAATTTACAAAATGAATACACAGGAAAAGCTGTTGTGCACAGGACAGGAGGGTCTCCAGCACAATTACTACACCTATCTCTGGATGGAGCTGCACCTTAAACAGAGAGAAAAACAGAATCAGGCATCAGAAAGGCAAGAAATACAGTATAATTTGTTAGCATTAAACAACAATAAAAACAGGAAATACTAAGGTGATCGCCGGCCACTAGCCCTGAGCTTCACTAAAAGACCCAGAATTTAGGTAAAGTTGAGGCCGTGGCATGCTCCGTTTCCTAATAAAATGAATTAAAAGAGTGAAAAGCATAGAACTATACTATGCCAGTATGCTAGCCATACGAAAGAGAAAATAAGTGTGTCTTAAGTCTGGACTTGAAAGCCTCCATAGTATCTGACTGTTTTATTGATGCAGGGAGATCATTCCACAGAACAGGGGCACGATAAGAGAAAGCTCTGTGACCCGCAGACTTCTTATTCACCCTAGGGACACAAGGTTTAATTAGGTCAGCTAGGTAGGGAGGTGCCAGTCTGTGAACAATTTTATAGACTAGTAGCAGAACCTTAAAATCTGATCTCACTGGGACAGGAAGCCAGTGAAGGAATGCCAAAATGGGTGTAATGTGGTCGAACTTTCTGCTTCGTGTCAAAAGTCTGGCAGCAGCATTCTGAACCAATTGGAGACCCCTAATGCTAGACTGCGGTAAACCAAAAAATAAAACTTTGCAGTAGTTCAATCTAGAAGAGATAAACACATGGATCAGGGTCTCAGCATCAGCCATAGGCAGGATGGGATGAATCTTCGCTATAATTTGCAAGTGGAAGAAAGCAGTCGTCATAATATTTCTAATGTGGAGGTCAAAGGACAACGTAGGATCTAAAATTACCCCAAGGTTCCTCACTTTGTCCGTGTGATGTAAGACTAGGCTAAGCGTTAACTGGTCAAATTGATGCCGATGTCTCACTGGACCAAGAATCATAATTTCAGTCTTATCAGAGTTTAAAAGTAGGAAGTTTCTAGACATCCAGCTTCTCACTGATGCAAGGCAATCTTTTAAGGATTTTATGTGGAGGAGATGACCAGCAGTTATTGGCATGTATAACTGAGTATCATCAGCATAGCAATGAAAGGTAATCCCAAAGCGCCGCAATATGTGCACAAGGGGTGCTATATAAAGGGAGAAAAGCAGGGGGCCTAAGACAGACACCTGTGAAACCCCAAATTTCATGTCACTGAGGCTAGAGGTAGTGTTATTGTACAGAACGCAGTAAGAACGACTGGTAAACAGTGAGAATGACTGGTTGAAGAAAGAAGAGAGAAGAAAGATAAACATACTGTGTGTACAAGAGACTATGCAGAAGGAAAGTAAGGCCAGGAGCATGGGAGGTGATTTCAAAGTGTGTTGTCATGGTGTGAATGAGATGAGCGATGGAGGAGTGCTTTAAAAGCATGCTGAAGGTAAAGCAAGTGTCTGGCAGGGTGATAAGCATGGAAACGAATTACTGATAGAGCTGCAACGGTACGCTACCCTAGGTTCAGTTGAATCATGGTTTCAAGTTCAAGATGCAATTGAACTTGTGGTACATTTCTGTCAGGTTTCTTCATACAGATATAGAACAGAATAAGGTCAAATGTTCCACAGTTGGCTTGAAGGTGTACATTTAACCCACCTTCCATTAGTTGTGCATTTTGCATAATCACATTAAAAATCAAACATCTGAACATGGTAATTCCTAGTAAACCTTTCAGACCATGATTTTATAATGGTACACATCCCATAGTTGGTTGGACGTCAAATATTGTGGTTTTTCTGGTTATGTTTTGTTGTTGTTGTTGTTGTTGTTGCACTCCTATGAGGTGATGACGAATGACATCACTGCATATGTTCCCCAATTGGGGTGTGAGATGGAGGAGAAAGAAAATTTCTGGATTGAGTTAGATGAAGTGGAAAGAGTGATGACTGGAACAGGTTTCAAAGCTCATTTTGCTGAGGGAAACATGGGAGTGGTGAGGTGGTGATGGGTAGATATGGTATCAAGGATAGGAATATGGAGGTATGGTGATGGTTATTGGAGAAAGGATATAAATGGCTGTGGTTACAGAAGAAAGAGGAGCAAAGGATGGTGTACAAGAGTGGGGAAAGGTGCACACAGCTGGACTATGTTCTATGCAGGAGATGCAACCTGAAATAAATTGGAGATTGCAAGGTGGTGGAAGTGGTAGAGAGCAGACAGACTGTGTCAAATGATGGTTTGTCCAAGGTCTTTGAAGGAGACGAAAATGAAGAGCAGGAAAGTATAAGGAGGATGTTGACAAAAATGTGATAGTTGCAGAGAAGAAGAAAGTAGACAGGAGTGCAAGGAGATGTGATGTAAAGTAAAAACAGGTGTGGCAAAAGCTAAGGAAAAGGTATATAATGATCTATATACGTAGGAAGTGTAACAAGGAGAGAAAAAAATAACTTCTGCTGATTGTCCAAACAGATGGACTGTGTTGGAAAGGGTGTGCTGCAGATTAGTGTGTTGAAGGATGCAGGTGGTGATGCACTGACAAGTGAGGATAGTGTTTTGAGAAATTGGAGGTCATACTTTGAGCTGTTGAAAGATGAAAATCAGATGGAGTGAACGTTAGACAATGTGGAGAGAGTGAATTGGGAAGTAGAAGGATTAAGTGAGGACAGCTATGAAGAGGATGAAGAGTGGAAAGGCAGTTGGTCAAGATGACATACCAGTAGAGGCATGAAAATGTTTAGGAGAGATGGCAATGGAGTTTTTAATAATAAAATCTTGGTAAGTGAGAAAATGAGAGAATGTAGAGGAATTTTACTGGTTCTTAAGAATAAGGTTGATGTGCAGAACTGCAGTAATGACAGAGGCATAACCTTGATCAGCCAGAGCGTGAAGTTATGGGAAAGAATAGCCTAAAGTAGGTTGAGAAAAGAACAGCAACATGTTTTTATACTGAGAAAGCACTACAGATGCAATGTTTACTAAGAGAGTGTTGATGGAGAAGTAGAGAAGGCCAGAAGGAGTTGCACTGTATGTTTGTAGATTTAGGAAATGTTAATGACAAGGTACCAAGAGTAGAATTGCCCTTTTGTGATAGAAAAGTACGTGAAGGTGGTGGAGGAGGGCATGTATAATCACAGTGCCAGTGGTCAGATGCACAGAAGGAATGATGGATGGTGGTGATGGGATTCCATTTTGAATGACAGTGTTTCCTCTCATATTTTTATTAGCAGCAGGGGCAGGCCAGTCCGCACCCTCCAACCATTACACCGAATTAAACTGACATTTCATTGCAAGACAAACTGGAACGTATCTATTAACCTCTGTTTACACATAATGTTGGCAGCACGGTGACTTAGTGGTCTGCCCTGTTGTCTCACAGCAAGAAGGTCATGGGATCACTTCCCACTTGGGGCCTTTCTGTGTGGAGTTTGCATGTCCTCCTGGGTGCTCCGGCTTCCTCCCACATCCAAAGACATGCAGGTTAGGTGAATTGGAAACTTTAAATCAGGGCTTTGAACCAGAATTTTTTTCCCAACTGGCTCGTTCCAAACAGAAAATAGCATTTCAACATTTCTGGTTTTGGGTTCCACCCAAAAACTAATGCTCCTGAACCGGTTAGGACAAAAAAAAAAAAATCAATAAATAAATACTGTTCCTGAACCGGGTAATAATGTACCATGTCTATTCGGTTTATGCTAGAGTTTTCATCAAAAGGGTGCACAGTGGATTTATCAGTGCAGCTTCTGTGGAAAAGCTGCACTCCACAGCCAGTTTTTCACAGGCTGCCTTCACGTGCACACGGAGCTACTCCGCTGAGGATTTCACTGACTGGCTGCGCTCATGGTCCAGGAAAACTCAGAAACTTGTATTGATGTGAAAAAAATACCCGGGAAAGCAGAGCGCGAACACCCTAAATTTGAAAATCTGCATGATGGCACAGCACTTGTATACCATTATTTAAGGAGAGCCATGAATTTTGGTATTGAACCGACACCAAGTAAATACAGGCCCAGTATCGCCGATATCGATATCAATACTGATACGTTTTCATATTTAAGCTTCATAGATCCAAAGGATCCAAAAGACCTAGGACAGAATTTCACCAAACATTGTACGTGACAACAAAATACTTTATTATCACAATCAACATTTTTGTTTAAAAATTATCACTCAACACAACTTACAAAATCTCCTGAGGTAAAGGGCTGACTCGAGAAGCGCTGAGTGGGTGGGCCAGGCTGAGACTACCTGCATGGCTGTTGGCTGGCACCGCTGAGCCACGTGACGGCGCAACAACAAAAGACCAGAGGGGGGAGGGTGCGCTGCTCTGTGTTGTGTGACACAGCGCAGCGCTGCTCTTACAGACAGAGAGTAGACTTTGATGAATCTACGTGCGCAGCAGTCAGTGTGTGTGGGAGACAAAAAAAGCTTGAGTATTGATCTTTTTACATGAGGATTGTTTAATATCAATACCAGCTTTGGTATCGATATTATCGATATTAGGATCGATCCGCTCAACTCTAGTTCAGACTGGCCCACCACTACAATCCGCGTGCAGATACTGTGCCAACTCACCCTCTGTTTAAGTGCATATAAACACACAAGCTCTTAACAACACTACTATACTGTACAATATCTATATTATAATAGCCAAGTGGCCTCTGTGTGCGTGTATGTGTGCGTTTGTGTGTATGGCTTTGATCACAGAGAAACTGGGGAGAACTGACATTTGTCGTTTGGTATGCTTATGTATTTTTGGTCAAGGATCAACGCCGCAAAAATGGAATGTTGATAGGACTAATATTTTTGGAGAAACTGCAGATATTAGCTAAAAACACCCAACAATAGACGTTGCTAATTACATTCTGGACACACGCCATTCTAGCAGGGGGCGGCATATCATCTTTATATTAAAAGCATGGGTGTGTGATTTTATTTAATAAGTTCAAAGTAAGTACATAATGTAATTGTATTTGTAATGGCGGTCCATTTAACATGACAAAATAGAATTAATAATAAAATAGAATAAAATAATAATAATGATACCACCAGTAATAATAATAATGATAATAATAATAGCATGTATATGATAACAAGAACTTAAACAATTTATAAATTCATTAAGACAGTAAATTAACAAACAAAAATTGTGTAATTAACAGGAAATAAAAGGGCTGAGTTGTTCTTCTAAAAATTGTTGACATTCTGGACTCACCCGCAGTTCAAAATCATTATAGGAACTTTGCATAATTTATTACCACCCTTGAAAAATGTCAGCTACTTATTTTAGAAACACACACACAATCTAGAGCCTGTGGATCCCCACAGGCAACATGCTAATCTGTTTATATTCTGGAGCCTTGAATAAAATAAATGATGGCTACACAGTATGTTCATCACTTGGACCCATAGGTGCAACCAGAAAAAGGGGTGGGGGGGAGGCGTTTTCATTTAAATAAAAGGCTAAACATGTATATGAGTGTTTATCCTCATTGGATCTGCTGTGGCAACCCAGAGTGGAAAAACTAGAGAGCAGCCGAAGGGACTTACTTTAGTGCTTATCCACACCATGCTGGCACACACCTGCCATCATCACCACCACCACCAATCTCCTTCTGCTCCTGCACCACCTCCATGGCAGCGGGAGTCTCACTGTTACTTTCACTGTATGACTCCGACACCACCTGCTTCTGCTGAGAGGGACCCGCAGGCGCCCCTGCCAGGCCGGCCCCTGCAACAAACATCTCTGAAACTTTTCTGCTCTTAGCAGCATCAGTCACGAGAACCTTTTTTCTTTTCCCTCAGTTTTTCTGCACTGCCTTTCCATTTTTTCTCCATTTTGTCACGTTGTTGTTCGTGTTTTGCTGTGTTGTTTCTCTCTCTCTCATCATTAAAGGTGATTGGACCGGGGGGGTCTAGAACATGCATGGATGGGACATCTGGGCCTCTGTAAGGCTGGGCAGACACTGTACGATATTTTCAATCGTACTCGGCTCCAGCTCAAACTGTACGACAAAAACGCAGGGTGTAAAAGTTCAGAGAGCATGATTTATGATTTAAGGAATTTGATCTGGTGTCAATGGTGCATAAACAACAACAAAAGAAAAGGAAAAAATACTTCTGTAAGAAGTAAAGGAGTCAAATAGACAAACGGGCAAAGCTACGTTTACTGTCAAATAGAAATAGTGGAATGGTGGAATGGGGCTGTGCAGGCGTGAAGATGAACAGTACAGGGATGATCATTCTGTACTTTGTGGGAGTGGGGGTGGGGAAGCAGGGTAAATCAGGGTCTCTGGCATTATTTATAAGTCTAGCTGTGGACGGAAAGAAGCTGTTTTTGTGCCTTGAGGATTTAGTCCTGATGGAGCTCAGCTGTCTGCCAGAAGGGAGGGTAACAAAAAGTTTGTGTCCTGGGTGAGAGGGATCATAGTGAGTACAGCTTGAAACTTGTTAGATTATGCTCCATCGGGGTAAAAATTTGAAGCCAAAGCAGTGTTTGTTGTGGTTTTTGTTCAAAGTTGAACAGCTTGATCATGGCTGGCCAAGGGCCGAGATCCTTTCTTTTGTTTTCAGGCAGGTTGCCAGATCTGCACTTTATAAGCCAGCCAGTGGCCAAATCTGCACTTTGTAAGCCACCCTGTTAGGAGACAAGCCGGATTAAGTCATTTCATCCTGTTTTTGCAAACTACATGGATACATGCATTCTGTGTGCTTGCTCTAGCTGTGGGTAAGGTTAGACCTTACTTGTGTGAAGCGCCTTGAGGCAGATTTGTTGTGATTTGGCACTATATAAATTAAATAAACTTAATTAAATTAAATTCTGTATGACCCTGTGACAGACTGGCGTCCTGTCCAGGGTGCACCCCGCCTCACGCTTTATGACTGCTGGGATAGGCTCTGGCACCCTGTGACCCTTCATTGGTGTAAGCGGTTGAAGATGAGTGTGAGTGTATAAATTCTGTATATGGTGCATTCCAAAGTAACAAAATGAGGATTTCTCATAATTACTTCACCCCACCTCCCCATGTAAAGCCACATAACATCTGTCTGACCCCCCCAAATTTAATGCAGTAAAGGGATTTATCAATCAATCAATCAATCATACTTCATATATGATAAGAAAATATTTTGCAGCTTTTTTGTGCTGGTGACCATGATTCACTTTCATCAGTGAGGTGGAAAACCAGACCCATTTTTAATCCAAATGTTGTTCAGTGAAATGAAGATTGTATTATCCAATTAGGAATAATAATATGACATTAAACTGTTGCATCAGCGAGGTTTGGTCGGTGGATTTGTGTTGTTTGTGTTCAAACTTCATTGAATATGACAATTGTTCCCAACCTGTTTTCTTTGGAGCTCCCACCCCCCAAAAAGAATGTAGGGTCTGCTTGGGGAGGTGATGGTCAAGTGGTTAAGCATTGGGCTTGAGACCAGATTATCTATGTTTCAAATCCCAGCCTAACTGGAAAATCACTAAGGGCCCATGGGCAAGGTCCTGAATCCCCTAGTTGCTCCCGGTGTGTAGTGAGCGCCTTGTATGGCAGCACCCTGACATCGGGGTGAATGTGAGCCATTGTAAAGCGCTTTGAGTGTCTTATGCAGATGGAAAAGGGCTATATGAATGCAGTCCATTTACCATTTAATACCAGGTTTCAGTACCAGTCCCCAGTGAAGTGTTGATGGTAGAGGTGGGCGATACCGGGAATTTTGGTATTGATCCGATACCAAGTAAATACAGGCCCAGTATTGCCGATATCGATACTGATATTTTTTCATATTTAAGCTTCATAGATCCAAAGGATCCAAAAGACCTAGGATAGAATTTCGCCAAACATTGTATGTAACAACAAAATACTTTATTGTCACAATCAACATTTTTGTTTAAAAAATATCACTCAACACAACTTAAAACAAAATCTCCTGAGGTAGAGGGCTGACAAACCACAATACAAGGGTGCGCTGCTCCGTGTTGTGTGACACAACGCAGCGCTGCTCTTACAGAGAGTAGACTTTGATGAATCTGCGTGCGCAGCAGTCAGTGCGTACGGGAGAGAAAAAAGCTTGAGTATTGATCTTTTTATACAAGGATTGTTCAATATCAATACCAGCGTTGGTATCGATATTAGGATCGATCCGCCCACCTCTAGTTGATGGAGGAATGTGCTGTCAAAGCACTCTCTATTTTTTTTTCGTATGGCCAAAGCAGATGATCACCTCGTTGATTCCAGTCTGCTACAGGATTCTTCCTATCATCAAAAACACCTGAGGGAGTTTCATTACTACTGTCAATAGTGTGCTTGCTCATGGAGTAGGTAAGGTTTAGACAGCCCAGTCTCACATTTTATTTTCGTGCCCCCGTCATGAAATAAGTCAAATTTCATGGGTTTTTTTTAACTCACAATTCCTAACCCTACTCCTACCCCCAACCCTAACCTTAACCATAATCCTACTCCTTCCCTCCACCCTAACCATAACGCCCCCCCCTTCGCTTTTAATTTTGTGCGGCCATCATGGAATATATTAGAATGAATTTGTGCTGCCATGACAAAAATGAGGCGCTTTTCGTCACAATATCACAAACCAATAGATTAATGTATATTTCGTGCTGCTGAATCACAACTTGCCATGAGACCACGTTGGGTTTAGACCTTGCTTGCATATGGCACGTTGAAATAACTTGTGTTGTGATTTGATGCTGCATGAATAAATTCAGCTAAATAAAACTGAGTACGAAGTTCATGTCATAAAGTCAGGAAAAACAGGATGATCTAAGAAAAGAAACAAGAGTAATGAATACTTCATTTCATGTTTTATTACACAGTTACATTGTTCAACACAGACAATAACCTGAATTAGAATGTTTTACAGCTTCACACATCCAACAGAGCGAACAGTTAAAGAGCAGTATTAGCAACAGGGAGGAAAAAGCATGCAAGAAATAAATACAAATCAGATTTTAATTCTGGCACAGTTTACTTAATCTAAAAACGGCAACAGGACCTTTTGTAGAGAGCAAGTAAACAAAAAGGACAAGCTCTTCATATGCCAACCTCTCCTACAGAATCATGTCTTTTCTGTAATAATGTATTGCACAATACAGTTCAGAATGCTTCCCTACACATATAAAACCATAAACCTTTTTTTTTTAAATTTAGGTAAAGGTAAAAACAGGACCATCCGGAGTCATGGCATTTGGGAAAACAAGTGCTGTATCCACTGTTAGCCACTTCAGCCTTTACACTGTAGCTTTCATCAGTGCCTGTTCTACAGGGAGGCCGTGTCACCGTCACATTTGACTAGCCCCAAAACATAATTGGTGGAATTACAGGAGAGACAAGTGCCAACCTGTTAATATCTGTCATTTAGGAACATGCGTTTTGCCCATATCATGTACATAGTTAAATAGGAAAGTGGCTGGTGTAATGCCTTTGGAGCCCCTTGGATGGTATTCACAAGAGCAGAGCCCATATGCGTTTGCCTTCTACTAATTTGTCAGAGTGCAGAGAAACTATACGACACCTCGGCATAAATCTCATTTGTTTCACAACCTACTGTATCTTACACAACGAAAGACTTTTAACCGGATCTACTGCATCCTGTCTAATCAAGAGGGAGAAAGACCTGCACAGTGTGCTCTCTGCACTGCAGCTCAGCTCGTGTTGGGACTGCCACTCAACCAACCCCGAAGAAAATCCCTCAAAAGAAAACGTGAAATCTTTACACAGATAATGTAGCTTTTGGTTTGATTTTGGTCTTTTATAAATGATCTACTGGGTTTGGTTTGTTCATCTGGTGGCTTACTTTCAGACATGGAAGTGCATGCAGATCTATTGGGTTTGAATGGATTTGCCTTAACAATGCCGTGTTGATGCCGTAATTGTACGAAAACATGGAATTTTACTGCATAAAGCTGTTGCTACATAGTCTGAATGATACTTGTCGCCTGGGATGTTTCATTAAAGCTCTGAAGGTTTCAAGTACTTTTGTTCAGAAACACAAATAAGTGATAATTTACAAACCACACACCACCATTCTATCTCTCTCTCTCTCACACACACACACACACACACACATACGCACACACTTTTGTTTTTATCTCTGCAATGCTTGACAATTGTAAGAACACAGTCAGTAGTCTTTGTGAAGGAGACACTTCTATTTTGTTTTAGACTGAATTCAGTATGCAGACAATACGCACTTTGACTGCTTGAAAATGAACTCTACACATTTGAAACATGTCCTCTTCACACATATCCTTTGACAGTGTGTACTTTGAGACACTTTGGTTAAATGGTGTTGTGGCGCTCTGACCGTATTGTTTCTGCTCGATCAATAGCTACCATGTCACTTTGGTCTGTGTTAATGACAACTACCATACATGTTTCAGTTCAGTTTGGTGATACACATGAACTATAATTATCCAGTATTGTTTTTTTTTAACGGTGCAAAAATGTGACAAGTGTTGGAGTGAATTTTTTTAATGACTTGAAATTTTCTGGCAGATTTACAGTGTATCCGGAAAGTATTCACAGCACTTCACTTTTCCCACAATTTGTTATGTTACAGCCTTATTGCAAAATAGATGAAATTCATTGTTTCCCTCAAGATTCTACACACAATACCCCATAATGACAATGTGAAAAAGCTTTTTTTTTTTCTTTTTTTTTTTAGATTTTTGCAAATTTAATAAAAAAAAAACCCAAAACAAACAAAAAAAAAAACAAAACAAAAAACTAAGTATTCACAGCTTTTGCCATGAAGCTTAAAATTGAGCTCAGGTGCATCCTGTTTCCACTGATCATCCTTGAGATGTTTCTACAGCTCAATTGGACTCCACCTGGGGTAAATTCAGTTGACTGGACATGATTTGGAAAGACGCAAACCTGTCTACATATAAGGTCCCACAGTTGACAGAGCACAAACCAAGCATGAAGTCAAAAGAATTGTCTGTGGACCTCAGAGACAGGATTGTCTCGAGGAACAAATCTGAGGAAGGGTATAGAACAAGGAAGTAAGCTGGTAACATCTCTGCAGACCCCTCACACCCTGGACACACACTGTTTAAACTCCTCCCCTCTGGCCAACGTTGCAGAGCTCTGTACGTCACAACAACGAGACACAGGAACAGTTTCTTTCCACAAGTACCACTGATGAACAACTTAATCTGCCAAAAAAAAAAAAAAAAACTCACTCGGGAGGAGCTCGGAGTCGAGGTGCTGCTCCTCCACGTCGAAAGGAGCCAGTTGAGGTGGCTCGGGCATCTTTTCCGGATGCCCCCTGGACGCCTCGCTGGAGAGGTGTTCCGGGCACATCCCATTGGGAGGAGGCCCCGGGGAAGACCCAGGACACGCAGGAGGGACTACGTCTCTCGGCTGGCTTGGGAACGTCTTGGGGTTCCCCCGGAGGAGCTGGGGGAGGTGTGTGTGGATCGGGAGGTCTGGGCGGCTTTGCTTGAGCTGCTGCCCCCGCGACCCGACTCCGGATAAAGCGGAAGAAAATGGATGGATGGATGGAATTCATATACAAAATGTACAACTTCAATCTGTTTGTCTATTGCTCCTATACATACCTTTTGTACTGCACATTTTTCTGTCATGATATTTATTGTGAATTATTTACTGTTTAATGTATATTAATACATGCTTGTACAAAGGCAGTACAGTTCAAGCCGTAGTCAAATTCCTTGTATTCTTTGAGGATACTTGGCAAATGATGGCTATTCTGATTTTGAGAAACATTTACGATGTTTTGAAGGTCCCAATGAGCACAGTGGCCTCCATCATCCGTAAAGGCAAGACGTTCAGATCCACCAGGACCTTTCCTAGAGCTGACTGCCCATCTAAACTGAGTGATCGAGGGGGAAGAGCCTTAGTCAGGGAGGTGACCAAAAACCCAATGGTCACTCTGTCAGAGCTCCAGCTTTCCTCTATGGAGAGAGGAGAACCTTCCAGAAGGACAACCATCTCTGCAGTAATCCACCAATCAGGCCTGTATGGTAGAGTGGCCAGATGGAAGCCACTCCTTAGTAAAAGGCACATGGCAACTCACCTGGAGTTTGCCAAAAGGCACCCGAAGGACTCTCAGTCCATGAGAAACAAAATTCTCTGATCTGATGAGACAAAGATTGAACTCTTTGGCCTGAATGCCAGGCATCATGTTTGGAGGAAATCAGGCACCATCCCTACAGTGAAGCATGGTGGTGGCAGCATCATGCTGTGGGGATGTTTTTCAGCAGCAGAAACTAGGAGACTAGTCAGGATTGAGGGAAAGATGAATGCAGCAATGTACAGAGACATCCTGGATGAAAACCTGCTCCACAGCTCTCTTGACCTCAGACTGGAATGGCAGTTCATCTTTTAGCAGCACAGTGACCCTAAGCACACAGCCAAGATATCACAGGAGTGGCTTCAGGACAACTCTGTGAATGTGCTTGAGTGGCCCAGGCAGAGCCCAGACCTGAATCCGACTGAACATCTCCAGAGAGATCTGAAAATGTCTGTGCACTGACGCTCCCCATTCAACCTGATTGAGCTTGAGAGGTGCTACAAAGAGGAATGGGCAAACCTGCCCAAAGATAGGTGCGCCAAGCTTGTGGCATCATAGTCAAGAAGACTTGAGGCTGTAATTGATGCCAAAGGTGCATCAACAAGGTATTGAGCAAAGGCTGTGAATACTTACGTACATGTGGTTTCTTAGTTTTTTATTTTTAATAAATTTGGGGGAAGAAAAATTCTTTTCATGTTGTCATTATGGGGTGTTGTTGGTAACATTTTGTGGGGAAAAAAATGAATTTACTCCATTTTGGAAAAAGGCTGTAACATAACAAAATGCGGAAAAGTGAAGCGCCGTGAATACTTTTCGGATGCACTGTAAGCAACCCTGAAAGTGCATTTCCATGTCTGCTTCAGCCTAGCTTTTCAGAGTCCAGGTCAACCTCTCCTGGTGGTTAGCTGTATGGTCACAGGAGGTAGCTAGTTTGAGAGGGATTGTGAAGAGTGGTCATTAGTGGGGAAACAAGACGGCAGGGAAGAAAAGGAGCAAACGTAAAAAAGAAACAAAAAAAAAAAGGCAAAGGAAGCACAATGCAAAAGGTAATTCTAACACACGTAAACGCTACACATATGTGCAGGGGTTCTTTGTAGCTTATCCCATTTATAATAAACATGCTGCTTCAAACAGGCAAAGAGAAAATGTTTATACACTACTGTAAATCTCTACGTAGCTGAATGTAATCAAGTAGCACTTGCGCAATTTTCATATGGACTGTCACTCACTGTCAAAATCAAAAGTTTGGTCCAGCTGTGTATGAGGACACTATAGAGATCACGTGTTTTCCACTCGTGGGTATTGTATCACTGTAGCACATGTGAAAAGATGACAGCTTCAAACTAAAACGGGTGATATTTTTCAGGGCAATGAACTATTGCCTTGGAAAAAAAACCTCTTCCAAAGACGATTAGTCAACAATGTTCAAATTAGAAAAGGGTGTGTGTGTACTTGTTTTCATGACAATTCTGGTCATTTTAATTTAATTTAATTTAATTTAATTTATTATGATAACACACCTTCAATATCAGGACACTGAGAAAAATGAGGGCATTTTCCACGTCCTCATTTTTCTGAGCACTCTAAAGCATTCTAGACGCCCCCCCCCCAACATGCTCCCAGACCAAAAATCTCCGATGTCCAAAAATATCACAATTTTTGAAAAAAAGTGTGTGTTTATCATTTTTGCTCATCTTCAATTTCACTGTCTAGTGGCCAGTTTTGGAACTTAACACACTTTTCACACACTTTCAGTGTGATATTATTGTACTTACATAGTGTCCTCATATGTAGCATAAAAATCAGGTTTGACCAAAATATAGCCCCAGCCAAAAACTCAACAGATGGACATATTCCTGTAAGCATGGGCCAGAATGAGCTTGATTCCCAGGCCTTTAGGACCTTGGGAAAGGCATGTTCCCATTTTTCACATTTCTGTCATACGTCCTGATATGTCATGAAAACGTGTGTGTGTTTGTGTGTGTTTTCGGGGGGCGGGGAGTACAAATAAAGCAGAATATCAAAGTTTGGGTCAGTTTGACTGTAGCTTAACACTGGTGTATTATTTATTCGTCAATGTAGGCAATGACTTGTCATCCTGCATTTGGGTGCAACAAGTTAATCAGATGTATTGATGACGGTTTAACACATCCATATTTGTTTGAGCTTCCATTTGATGCTGAGACAATACTTGTGTTTACCAGAGAAATTTGAAATTTATCGCTAGCAGGCTACACCACACACTGGTGAGGGCCGCCCCCCTGGTGGGATGGATACTGATCTGATGAATTATGGCAAGATTAAACTATGCTGCTGCAAATAAATTAAGAGAAGTTAATAGAAATTTAAAAAGAAAAAAACATTTGTTGTCAAATGCTGTGTTTCGGTGGTTTGATTATTCATGAGTTTTATTGGCAGCAGTTTTGTTTGTCTGTTTGCTTGTTTGTTTATCAGCAGGATTTTAAAAAATCTGTAAAATTTGGCAGGGAGGTAGGATTTGAGTCAAAGAAGAGGTGATTTAATTTTGAACCAAATGTGCAGACTGGAATAATTTTTGATTATCATTGTATTTTGCCGAAACATTGCCGTTTCTTGCACTTTGGCTCAGTTAATGACTTACACGGAGGATTGGTGGATGATGACAGAGGTATGCATTTTCAGAATGCCCTCTAGATTCTTAGGAAATGGTCTGGAGGTATTTGAGTGTCCTTCCGTCTTTAAATCCGTTTTTATCAATGCGCTGTGGTGCTTCGTGGAGCCACTTCTGTGGCCAACACTCTCCTCCACTCAGGGTCACATGACAGTTTGATTTCAGTGAAAATTAAGAGTGTGCGAGGAGAAACAATGCAATTGATAAATTTGAGAACACGTATTGTTTGAAAAAAATCATAATCTGGACACTAAAATTTAAAGGTTTTTGTTATTTGGCAAACACATTTTTGGACCTCTTTAAATACTATGTACATTCACATTAAGTTACTGATGTTACTTTAAATATATTTATATGTATCTATATTATATGACACCCTACGGGCAGTTGCTGAGGTTCCATTCAGTAGCTGAATTCTCTTCATATTGCACCTCTGTCCTCTCACTGTTTTACAATGCGAGCAATACAAAATATTCTACAAGAGGGTTTTCTTTTTATCTCATTAATATAGATACAACAAATCAAACAATAAGTACAATGTGGGGACTTCCTCTAATAAACGAGTCTCCTTGCTCTGACTTCACCACTCAGCCCAAACCAAAAGGAGCGAAATGAAAGATAGCGAAACCAAAACAGTCTGTCTTTGTGGATTATACACAAGGGCAGCATGTGTGGACATCAGTGACAAGAGACAGTATTGAAAAATGAAAATAGGAACAATATCTACAAGCAGGTTCAATCCCTGCCCACACGAGGCTCTTCTGTCCAAAGCAGGCGGGGTCGAGGACGAACTCGGATGGAGCTGTTGGGGAAAAGCTAGAAGGGAGGCGTGGGGTGAGGGGAGGTAGAAAGAGAGAACAACGTCTACACCGCTCTTTTACAAGGCTCTTCGTTTATCATGCTTTGGAAAAGGAGGGATTGAATGTAACAGCAAATTCGTTGAAACATCTCCTCGTCGCGGAGCTTTAAAAAGAAGTTTTTTGAGGTTTTTGGCAGCTCCGTTGCCATGTTTGTATCTTCGTCTCCTTTGAGGCTCTGTAGCTTTTCTTTCTCCTGTTTTTTTCTCTCTCTGTCCTCTACTTTACCATTCACAAAAAAAAAAAAAACAGAAAAAGAAATCACACTGTGTCAGGGTTTCCATCCATTTCACTAAGTCTTTCTTCGAGGCAAGTTCACAGCATTGTCCATTTGTGTTATTCACGAGTCTGGGCCGTCACTGAGGGAGTGGCGTAGCGTCGTCTGGACAGCGAGCTGCAGGTCGCTGTCTGACTATCTCCGTTGTGCAGCTTCTCTGCAGACTGGACCTCTCAGGGCTGGCTTATCTGCTGAGGAGGTGATGTTGCTTTGTGTTTGGTTATGAGTGCTTCTCCTTATCGCTTACTTACTCACTTTGGCAGTGCAATACAAAGGTTTGGATCATGTTATTTTTTTTTCATCTTTGAATTCATTTGGGTTCATAATGGTGCACAGAGGTGAGTCCGGTGTAGATTTTCTTGGCTTGCTAGCAAGGTAGTTAGCAGTTTAAAAATTTTTTTTATATCATTATTATAATCAGCATCACCATCGCTATTATTCTTTATTTAGAATATTTGGACTTTTCTTTATCTTCCCTTAAAGCCAAAAAGAAACATTTAATAAATACTAAGCTGTTTTTTTTTTTTCAGAGGAATAAATCATTTCACCCCATCCTCTTTCCTCCATCAGAAGAAATGCGTTTACGTCTCCAATGGTCCATTTGGGCGCGTTTGAAAAAGTGCCGCCTTGTAGGGTGCTCTGGGCCGGTAGTGCACATGTTAGGGCTGTATACTGTCCTCTCATTGGTGCTGTGTTAAAGGGAAATCCAATCCAAGTGCTAAACAGTCCGGTTATCCCCTGCTGATGTTTTATTTTGCAACGGTTTTGCATGGACGACATTAACCGGGCTGATATTAATGAGGGCGCTTATTAATCGCATCTTCAAATCAAAGCTCAAGTTCTTAGCAGACACATCTGATATGTTTCTCTCACTGACCTCAGGAATAAGAGACGTTGCACATTTCCAGGTGTTACACCACACTGAACCCTAGGCTGGAATCTTTAGATTTGTGGCTCTGGCCGACAGCAAAAAAAACAAACAAACAAACAAAAAAAAAACATAAGTCTCAGCGACAGAAAGTATTATCTGGGGGATAGTGATGAGTTCATACCAGTCTGTCTTCAGGTAGCGAGAAGGTTCAATAAGAACAGCTCAGGGTAACCGGGAATCAGGGAGTGAAACAGAAAGAAATCAGTGTGCAGTGAAGATTTCCTCAGTTTGGTTTTACATGGAGTGTGGGCACTGTTACACTATGCAGAAAGAGTCACAAGCCAGATGTCAGCGCGAAGTGGCATCCAGGAGGGCGGGCGTAGCTGGGGTTGTGGAGCGAGAGACACTGCTGGAACTGGTCTCCTTGGGGCTGGCTGAGACGCTTCCACTACCACCGCCAGCTCCTCCCGCAATACTGCTCTGCCCCGCCAGCAAAAGGGGTCCAGGAGGAGTGCTCTCTGAGTGGGTGGGGGGCGCACTGGAGGATGCGGATGAGGTGGATGAGGAGGGAGTGCCCAGAGGGACGCTGCTGCCCCCTGGCAGCCCCTGCAGGCTTTGACCGCAGACATGGTGGTGCTTCTCCCAGTCTTTGTGTTGGCAGAAGGAGCCGCAGTAACGAGCCGTGTTGCAGCCGCTGCACGTCTCGCTGGCCTTCCTCCCGCAGTTCCAGCAGCTCTGGTTAGACAGTGGGGAGAGAGTAGGTTGACAGAAATAAGTCTCTTTTTTGTCTCAGCTGTTAATGCCTCTAAATTAGCTACAGAGTGTGAGTCAAAATCTAAAACATGACTGATCACGTCCAACAAGGACGTTAATAAAATCATCTGCGTTTATTTATTTATTTGTCTGTCTGTTAGCAGGATTACGTCAAAACTACTGCACGGATTTTGACAAAATTTTTACCACAGATAGATACTCAGACATGGAAGACTCCATTATATTTTGGAGGTGATCCGGATCTGGATCCTGGATAAAGATTTCACTTTATATAGGCTTTGAAGGAATACGTCAAAACTACTTCACAGATTCTCACCAAATTTTCACCACAGATAGATATTAGGGCATGGAAGACTCCACTGAATGTTGGAGGTGATCCGGAGCCGGACTGGTGGACATCAGAAATCACAGATTGCTCTTGTTGTATTTCTCTATCACCGATTCCTGCTCCAGTACCACTGGTTTGTTGAGTTACACATTCAGTTGTGTGTTGAATGGCTTTAGTCAGTCAGCTATTTATTGTGGGGACAACAATAAAATACCCTTATTTTAAAATGGTATTTACGAGGGCTGTCCATAAAGTATAGGTCCTTTTTATTTTTTTCAAAAACTATATGGATTTCATTCATATGTTTTTACATCAGACATGCTTGAACCCTCGTGCGCATGCGTGAGTTTTTCCACGCCTGTCGGTGACGTCATTCGCCTGTGAGCACTCCTTGTGGGAGGAGTCGTCCAGCCCCTCGTCGGAATTCCTTTGTCTGAGAAGTTGCTGAGAGACTGGCGCTTTGTTTGATCAAAATTTTTTCTAAACCTGTGAGACACATCGAAGTGGACATGGTTCGAAAAATTAAGCTGGTTTTCAGTGAAAATTTTAACAGCTGATGAGAGATTTTGAGGTGATTCTGTCGCTTTAAGGACTTTTCACGGTGCGAGACGTCGTGCAGCGCTCTCAGGCGGCGTCGTCAGCCTGTTTCAAGCTGAAAACCTCCACATTTCAGGCTCTATTGATCCAGGACGTCGTGAGACAACAGAGACGTTTCAGAAGAAGTCGGTTTCAGCATTTTATCCGGATATTCCACTGTTAAAGGAGATTTTTTTAATGAAAGACGTGCGGACGGGTCCGCGCGTCGGGACGCAGCCGACGCGGCGTGGCGGCACAGGAAAAACACCTCCATGTTGATAACCATTTGTTAAAATCCAGTTGGCTTTTGATGGCTTTCAGTGGAGTGAGTATATGAGAACTTGTTTATCAGCTGGAGATGTTCCAACTTGTCCTTAAGGCTTCCAGCAGAGTTGTTTTTCCTGTGGCGGAGCGTCGCGGCGGCTGCGAGCCGACGCTGCAATCCGCCCGCACGTCTTTCATTAAAAAAATCTCCTTTAACAGTGGAATATCCGGATAAAATGCTGAAACCGACTTCTTCTGAAACTTCTCTGTTCTCTCACGACGTCCTGGATCAACAGAGCCTGAAATGTGGAGGTTTTAAGCTTGAAACAGGCTGATGACGCTGCCTGAGAGCGCTGCACGACGTCTCGCACCGTGAAAAGTCCTTAAAGCGACAGAATCACCTCAAAATCTCTCATCAGCTGTTAAAATTTTCACTGAAAACCAGCTTAATTTTTCGAACCATGTCCACTTCGATGTGTCTCACAGGTTTAGAAAAAATTTTGATCAAACAAAGCGCCAGTCTCTCAGCAACTTCTCAGACAAAGGAATTCCGACGAGGGGCTGGACGACTCCTCCCACAAGGAGTGCTCACAGGCGAATGACGTCACCGACAGGCGTGGAAAAACCCATGCATGCGCACGAGGGTTCAAGCATGTCTGACGTAAAAACATATGAATGAAATCCATATAGTTTTTGAAAAAAATAAAAAGGACCTATACTTTACGGACAGACCTCGTATATAAATTTTGCGTGTTCAGTGACTCTACAATGATATGCAGAATTCCAAAATGCCTGGTTCTGTCATATTGGAAGAATCCGAAAAGAAAAAAAAAAGGAATCAGACAATCTTTGGGAGCTTTTCTGCTGCCACCAGAAACAGATGCTGGAATTCTTAACCAGAACCTAGTGGGACTTGGCACTACCTCTGGTTCTGGTTGGAGTTTTCTTTTTCACTACCTCCAGTGGAAACTGCACAGCACGTCTTGACATGAGTAACTAATAACCTGTGGTGGGCGTCTTTCATCTTCACAGCATGTGTTTACCATACGGAATGTAGCAGTGCCTCTGAACACAACAACAGGGAACTGCATGCCTTTTGCTGTTATAGCCCTTTCACACATGCAACAAACAGCCTGTGGGTATTTTACTTTAAATTCATTTAGCTGGTGCTTTTATCCAAAGCAACCTACAAGAGAGGAATCAAGATCGAGCTACAGTTCAAAGTAACAAGAAATACTATCTTTGCAATTCAAAGGAGATTCAAGTATTACTTAAGGTATACTCACCGGCCACTTTATTAGGTACACCTTGCTAATACCAGGTTTACACCCCCCGCCCCCTTTTTTTTTTCCCAAGAACTGTCTTAATTCTTTGTGGCACAGATTCAACAAGGTCATGGAAACATACCAACACAATTTCCAAGCATGCACTATTGGCCAAAAAGTGGGCCTATTACTCTGATTTGATGAACAAAAACAAGCATAATTCAAAGTTCCTGTTCAACATGGTGGCAACACTTATTCAAGGACAACCACATGTAAGTTGGTCTCCATGTACAGCTCAAGATTTCATTTGGTCAAATATATCCCAGCATGCTTTAGTCCCACCACTGCACCCTGTTACTGATGTGGGTTCCATCTCTGATAAATCACCAAGATTTACTGAATTTAATACTATTTTACTGGGGGCACTGATGAAACTTGTAACTTCCGCTAAATGCACAGCATGTCTTTCTGACACAATACCAACAAAACTGTTTAAGGACCTGTGGCCTACACCTGGACCTACTGTACTGGAAATTATTAATCTGTCACCAACCTCAGGATCTGTTCCTAAATGTTTTAAATTTGCAGTGATTAAACCATTACTTAAGAAATCTAACCCTGACCCTAGTCTACCGAAAAACTATAGACCAATATCAAATCCATCATTTTGCTCTAAAGTTTTTGAAAAATTGGTTTCACGGCAGCTCATGGACTATCTTACTGAAAATAACTTTTTTTGAGCCATTACAGTCCACATTTAGAACACACTTCCATTGAGACAGGTCTCACTAAAGCCCTGTCACACATAGCAAGAATGTGCAGGAACCAGCCCAACACAGCAAATACTGCCATAATCCGACACAAAATCTGTTGTTGTGATTGAGCACTATGCAAACAAAATAAACTGAAGTTGAAATGAATTCCTCAGAGATGTAGGTCCATACTGACATGATAGCATCACGCAGTAACCCATTCAGCCAGTCTGCTCATTCTCCCCTGACCTCTGGCATCACCAAGGCATTTTCATCCACACAACTGCCGCTGACTGTTTTGCATGAAAATCTCAGTAGATCAACAGTTTCTGAAATACTCAGACCAGCCTGTCTGACACCAACAATCATCCCACGTTCAAAGTCACTTAAATCCCCTTTCTTCACCATTTTGATGTTTGGTTTGAACTTCAGCAAGTCATTTTCACCACATCTAGATGCCTGAATTCATTGAGTTGCTGCCATGTCATTGGCTGATTACCTATTTGTGTTAACAACTAATTGAATAGGTGTATCTAATAAAGTGGTTGGTGAGTGTATATAAACCACAAGTATAACTCGGTGGTTATAGGTAATCATCTACATCGCAGAATTCATTAACTGCAAAGGCTGTCACCAGTTGCCACACACTACTGGTGCATCTTAGCAGTAAAGACAGATGAACAAAAAAGGTAGACAAACCTGCACAGGTATGATAAAGCCTTTGTTAGGGCAAGTATGTGCAGTCTCTTGCAGTTAGTCATTACCACCTGTGCCAATATTGTGATGACATTGTAATCATGTGTCAACAAATACTGCATCATTTTTTTTTTTTTTTTTTTTTTTTACAAGTGTAAGAGAAACATTAGGTTTACATATGAGCCAACAGTTTTTGGCTCCAAAGAACAGAAGTAGGGCAATGAAAGAAAGGTTATGGAAATGGAGGACAAATTGGGACACAGAAAATGACAGAAAAATAGTAATAACTCCTCCTTCAGACAAGGTGATGATAGTTTCTGTTCTCTGGTGGCTGACAAATGATCATTTTACATTGTTAGAGTACCACAGTTTGTGGTATCCATAAGGGGAACTCATGGTTTTCCATTGATCATGGTTCCAGTTGTAGTTACAGTTTAATTTTCTGGTCCTAGTACAACATGGTGTACTTACTAAAAATAACACAACCATAGTAGTAAGGCTATGGCACTGCTGACTCCTCTCTTTATACCAAGCCATATGGATATTAACATGATGGTGAGCACCATTGCGTTTCCTTTTATATTTTCACTGAGCAAATAACAAAACAAAACAAACAAACAAAAAAACCCAACAACAACAACAGGAACAAGAGCAAACGGAGCTTTCTGATGTCTACCCATCAGGATCCGGATCACCTCCAAAATTCAGTGGAGTCTTCCATGCCCTAATATCTCTCTGTGGTGCAAATTTGGTGAGAATCCATTAAGTAATTTTGATGTAATCCTTCAAAACCTATATAAAGCAAAATCTTGATCCAGAATCCAGATGTGGATCACCTCCAAAATTCAGTGGATAAATGACAATGATTTTATTATGTCCTTGGTGGGCATAATAAAATGTTGGTCTGGTTGGAAACCTTGGGGCTTCAAATTGTCAAACATCTGGTCACACCAAGGAAAAACTGCAGTGGTAAGACAGTATCATACCACATGTTGAATGACGACCAGAAAATTACATTTTAACTGAAACTGGAACCTGGGTAAATATTACAAATTTAAGTTTGAAGTACCAAGTAGCAGTGTAAAAGGGCTGTCAGGCACCAAGAAACAGAGTCTCCATGGAGTCAACATAGTCTCCAGAATTGGTCAGTACAAAATACAGTAAATGAAGAAGAAGAGGTAGTACTAATCATTTTTATATCAGATCTGAAGCCCATCAGAGTGGTGCTGATCCCTGGATACGGTTAATGGTCCCCCCTAAAAATTTGTCCGCCCTGCCTCCACTGTGCATGTGTCATTTGGAACAACAGCAGCTCATCTGAGACGGACTCTCTACACCCAAAGCAATCGAAGGGAATAATGTGATTATTAACCATCAGATGACAAAGTAAAACCTCTTAAATCATTCTAAAGTCAGTTTTAAGTAGAAACAAGGCCGTTTTAAGCAGAAATGAAGCAATAATCGGTGAGACGCTACTGAAGCTTTGAAAAAACGGAGGCACAGTGAATGCAGCACCAGCAGCTTGTCTGGCTGTGGCGCTCTGATCGCTTCCTCTATCTTTTATGATGAAATAATGCTGAATTCATGTGGAAATGATTGTTGTACAAAAGCTTCAGATATCTGTCACTGAGACAGACGATGACTGGAGTGTAGTTTGAAGCAGAAACAAGGTGATAATCGGTGAAGTGTGGCTAATGAGGCACAGAAATGACACATGCACAGTGAAGGCAGCGCGGACCGATTTTTAGGGGGGACCGTTCGGTTGGTGACACCGGTACCCATTTACAGCTGGGTGGACTGGGTTGACTTGTCTAAGGACACACAGTGGGAACTGAAGTCGTCTTTTGAGGGGCAGTCCAAATCTTTTACTGCTGAGCCACTCGGTCTGCTTCAGTTTGGTACAAGACAGCATGGAGTTAAAAAGCCATGAAATAATGGTAAGAGTGAATGTCAATGTGTTAAAAGAATGACAGCAGAAGTAGGGAGGGGTGTTATTTCAAAAATGTTTGAAATCTATAAATTTTTGCATGTTATATGGAAATATATATGGAATAAACCATAACAGTATAATTTTTGGGTCATTTGGTTCCAAAAACCCATATGGACGGAGCGTTTGAAAATTTCAAGTAACGCGTGTGTCGTATATGTGCTGTTGATGTAGAAAACCACTCTGTTGCTTGTAATTAGTTCATTGTGGCCATGTCATTCTTTACATGTGATGATTATACTCAACTGATGTTCCTGAAATAAAAACTACATAGATTTTGTTTGTTACAATTGATCATATGTACTGAAATTAGGTTTTTTTGTCAATTACTCTTAAAAAGCACCAGATAGGCTTATTCTTACTATAGAAGTTGAATATAAACTTGGGGTCAAGCAACATTTGGAGACAAATTTCAAGTCTCTAGGTGGAGCGGTTCTCAAGATATGACATTTTCGTCTATAGTTTTGCCAATTTTTGAACCCGATATCTTCACTGGCTCCATCCATATGGGTTTTTGGAACCAAATGACCCAAAATTTATCCTGCTATGGTTTATTCCGTGTGTATTTCCATATTCCATGCAAACATTTATAGATTTCCAAATTTCTTGAAATAACACCCCTCCCTAGCAGAAGAACCCATGGCAGTGCCGGGCATGTTAGGGGTCTGTGATGCTCACTTCACTGGAGTCCTCCTGCTGATTGATGACTGTTAGCGCGTCCTCAGAAGCTTGCCTCTTGGCCTCGGCCAGGGCCCTCTCCATTTTAGATCGCTCGGCAGAGATCATCTCATGAGCCTTCCTTTCAGCGTCCGACACCGCCTTCTGCAGCTCTGACATGGCCTGCCTCTTCACCTCGTTCACTGCCTCCTCTAAGAAGAGAGCAAGAGTGGGAGAAAGGGGAGCATTAGTTCTTCCGACCACTGTTCCATCCTTCCCGTTCTTTCATCCTTTATTGAGGGTCTTTAAACTGCCATCTTGTTTTATCGCTGTGAACAGATGTACATCATCCAAGATTTAAAACTTTCTGCCAGAGAAGGGAAACAGCCAACTTCAATAATTAATTTAAACATGTCTGGCCACAATAATTTCCAGTGTTGACAACACCAGATGTCTTCAAAAAAAAATTGTCACCAACTTTGTTGTTCGCCCAATGTTTGGGGATAGTTTGGTTGTACTGTTTTCAGCTTGTTATGAGAACAATTTTCATAGAGTGAAGTTATGCACGGAATAATTTGGAATGAATTTCATCTACAGAGCTTCTTGCTGAGGATGACGGCCCTGTTGTTTCCAGCACAGGCAGGTGTGTAGACTCCTTTCCAGATGGCCGTCTAAAATAGAAGCATCCTGCAGTCCCTTCACAGTAAGAGGCAGGAGTGATTACATTTAGCCATCTTTCATTATTAGCCCCGCAGTGAACACTCTCAGCACAGTACACGTTTTCTCGCAGGGAAATATATACGCCTGAGAACAGGGTTGCCAAATATAAACTATTTATTAATCACGTAATGGTTAATTTGATGTATCACAATCACAAGATATGAATTTCTTTAGCATACCATTTCCACTGCACTGTAAAATGTAAAACTAAATGTTGGTTAGTTCAACTCAAGTTATTTGAGGAAGATGATGACCTTAAACCCACTGCTGTAAGTTTATTTAGTACAAATAATTAAAACATTGCAACTTATTTGAATTAAGTAAAATAAACCTGGTTAATTTGAGTAAATTAAGCAGTTTTTTATGTCACCCAAATAGATCCCTGTCATTTGATTGGTACACAGTAAAATCACCAGTGTTAAATTAACACTGACAGTGTACATATGGTCCCACTCTGACTAGAGTCTGACCATATGTACACAGTGATAATTTAACACTGTCAGTGTTATTTTGACACTGGTGATTTTACTGTGCAGATTGCATGTCACAGGACATTGAGTACTGGTTCCATTCTACAGAGAAACAGTCCACTGTGTGACTTATGTCATGTACTGTGCATTTTGGGTGTATTTAACATAAATTTTTGTCCCATATGTTTTGCTGTATTGGACGATAACACTACCTTTTCATAAAAATGCATCCATAATACACATAAGCTAAATTCAGTGTGCCATAAGGTGAATAGAAGCTTATGCAGTGTTCAGGGGGACATCTTTAGGGGTCATAGAAGTGATGTCAGATTAAAAAATTGGACAAGGTTCGATCAAGATTTTTCACTAGAGTGAGGAAGCAAATTTGTTCTTCCACACTGGCACTCATTGTACACAGCGGTTTGTGCAACTGGCTTCCTATTCGAAGAAGAAATGCCTAATAATCAATCAATGGTAAGAATTTCTGCACAAGTTCTGTTTTTGAACTCGTGCAGACAGTCTTACCATTGTTCAAATGGAAACCACTCATTATTTCTATCCTATTCAATGTATCACAATCACAACATTCTTTAAATTCATTCAAAATATTTAAATTAATAAATATTTCCTTAGTGGTTTTGGCTGAAGTCCACAACCAGATGCTCTTTGTTAAACTAACCCTCTCTCATTTTTTGGAGGACATGGGAGCAATTCTGAGCTTTGTGTCTTGCTTAAGGACACAGTGACATACAGGAGCAATCAGGAATCAATCCACTGACATCTAATCTACGTTAACCTGCTCTACCACCTGAGCCACCGCTGTGACACATTGTAGGTTTTTTTCATGAATGAACACATTTTCTTTTGTAGTTTATATCCTCTGAGTCTTTCTCAGTAAACCAGAAAACCAGGAAAATTATATTTCATGGAAATTCAGATGAAGATATTCATCTTAAAGGGGAAAACGGGCCAAAGTAGAAGGGACCCTCAGAGAGCCCAACACTCCTGCCTCGTATGTCTGACACAAATTCTTGCAAATGAATTATTTGTGACCCAGTAATACTCTTAACATGTGGTTCTGTGTGGCCTTGAAATTTGATCAAGGCAAACACACAACCCTTTAACTATGTTTTATCCAGGTGGGCTTCACAGTCAAGACATGAGTTTCACCTTTCAAGGGCACCAAAGATCAAAGGTCATGCGACCAGTAGAACAATGATAATATGCCTTTGTACTAGTGCTTAATAGTAACCACAGATGTATCTTAAACCATTTAATCAAAATGGCCATTCCAAATATACCCTACATATATTACCACTAGGCCAAAAATGTTACTTTGGCACGTAAACTTTTTAATATCAAATCACTTTGACCTTGTCTGACTGTCAGTCACTCCACCATGTTTGGTCTAAATTAGTAAAAAAAAAAAAAAGAAAGAAAACAATAAACACATATGCACTATTGCTAACAAGACTTCAATAATACCAACAAAGTTCCTTTTTGCTTTCTGTTGGTTGCCGTCACCACAGCTGATCTGGCATGAATCCATATGGACATTTGGCACGTGTATTACATTGGATGCCCTTCCTGGCAACTCCTTTTCTATGTGGAGAAACACGCTCACAGCACCTGGTGTTTTTATTAACCAGTCTTCCAGCTAACTACTTAATCGGGACCTCCTTTACTTCAGCCTCTGAGATCTGACAGGCTCAGGGGTGCTCAAGTGGCTTGGCTGTGGCCAAATGTAGAAAGAATTTATTTTGGCCAAATAAAACAGAAGTGACTCAGGCAAACTCAGTGTTATAGGACCTTAAAAATGACCCATCATGGTTCATGTGGTAGATCCTGATCTACCACATGAACCGCTATGGACTGAATCGGATCGATCCACCACTACTTCTATATGGGCAACTCTCTTCAAGAAAACACTAAAATTCTTTCTAGTTTTAAACTATTTTTAAAAATTGTGTGTGTGTGTGTGGGGGGGTAGCATGAAGTAACACATCTAGCTATAACTTTAGACCACTGAATACATCACCTCCACATACAAGTGAGAGCATGTCATTAATTTGTTATTACATAATTTTACTTGATGAATATTGTCAATTAATCAAAAATTTCCAAGTCATTATCATGCAATCAATAGTTAATCATTTTAATGCCTGAATTGTGTGAGTTAACTGAACTTTAATGATTTAAGTCAATTACTTTCCTCAATCAGTTTGAGTTGAATTGATATTTCAGGTTTTCCAGTGCACTATTAAAATGGCAATATGTTTAATATTTTCCACTTGCCTGCTGCATCTTCTCCTTTTAAATACAAACACATTAATATATAAAAGATAGACATAAAAACATGCACATTCTGTTTTCGAGATGGAGCTCAGCATCAACTGTCATATTTCCTTGACACTCCACTCCAGCTGCTTCAAACTATCGTGTGCACACAAGATAGGTAGCAGGGTGACCCTGATACCGCTACGTACTCTGTTGCTTGTGGGTGCATGGTGGCATGCACACGGATGTCTGTGTGCACGATTGTGTGTCTTGAGTTTGATTCCTACAGTTTGCCAAAGAAGTTAGTATTCTGTCAATCCTCTCAACGCTCACACGTAACTTTTTATGCTTTCCTTCATCCCACCGTTGCCTTTATCCATCATTTCATTTCTCCTTTTTCTTTTCTTACACCCCCCTGTCTTTCCCTTCCAAACACTATCTGCATTATCCCGAGATTCTCAATTATCTGGCCTAATGCATGCACCAGTAAGATTAGTTTGCAAATTTAATTAAATCTTATCAAGGAGACTGCACAGCAGATGCTGGGGCAATTAGCACTTAATGAAAAACACGGGGGCAGCAATATTAAGGTTTTAATTCCGCAGGGATTTGGCAAGTCCCTGAGACGTGTTATTTCTGTCTGCTTTTTCACACTTCAGATCTTATTTTTCAAAAAGCGCTGCGCTCTCTCAACTTGAACCGGAGCAGCGAGTACGTGGCTGGTTCTAATTAAAAGCACGAGGCGCTGTAGCTGCATCAGCCAGATTACCTGTTTGCCGAGGCAGTCCGTGAGCTAGAGATGGCACACACTCACGTACACAGAGATATTGGGAGTGAGATATGTTACTCACCCTGCTTGTTTTGGAGGTGCTTTAGTGCTGGCGAGAGCGGGATGCTTGTAGTACCTGTATGAAAAACAACTGCAATTAAAAGAGCTTTTTCTGCTGGTGAAAATGCAGCACAGTATTTTTGCAGACAGCAGCAGCATCTTTCCTGCACAGGGTATTGGAGTATGACTGCAACATAATAGTGCTGGGACTGGAATGGAACAAAGGTTGAGCCAGATGACTCCTGGGATGGGCTCTATCTAACATGCAAGTACACAGGAAGGCCCAAACACTGCAACACTCTTACCTGCTCCCCCTTTTGCTACAAAGTCAGCCGTAAGGATTCACTAAACATGTGGGGGTGCCTTTACCCCTGATGATAACACAGTAGAGGGTTCCCAATGTCTGGATTTGAATTGTGTCAGTAAAGCGTTTGTATACTGTGCATTGTCCATGTACCTTATTTGGATTTCAGTTTCTGAAACAAAAATCAGGAATGAAAATGAAAAACCAGCTGTTTATTAGTTCTGATTGAATTTTGTGTTGTTTTTCTTTCTTGCACTCTTTTGACTAACCAGTCAAATACAAAATTTCCATATCTATAGAACAGAATGCAAACTGTATGTATATATATATATCTATATATATATATATATATATATATATATATATATATATATATAGATATAGATATAGTTGCCCATGGGGATCCACGGGCTCAAGAATGAGCAGTGTTTCTAAAATAGGTAGCTGACATTTTTCAAGGGTGGTAATTAATTATGCAAAGTTTCTATAATGAGTTGGAATGGTGTGTCCAGAATGATTTTAGAACCTTTGACCTCAACAATTTTTAGAAGAACTAATTACGTAATTTTTAAAGTCAGTTTACTGTCTTAATGTATTTATAAATTCGTCAGCATTTCACCATGTCATTTAGGTCCTTCAGACTTTATTTTGAGTAAATGCTTCAGGGGAGCATTAGCATGGCAAAAATCTTTCACCTTCTTGCGGGGGGGCTCCCCCAGACCCCCCCCCCCATTTTTAAGCATTTTCTTTATTTTGTCTTTCATCTGCTGGAGGGGCTCTGCCCCTCATACCCCCCACCTTTTTAAGCATTTTTCTTTTTTGCTTTTCAGCTGACACACCCCCAATTACAGCCCTCTTACCCCCTGCCACTTTAAGCATTTTTTTTAATGTAGATGTAAATTAATATTCAAAGTTTTCAGCTAGTTGACAGTAGGGCTGTACAATATGGCAAAATTATCATATCTCAATATTGTCATATAAATTGTCATGTAAATGTCACTTATATACATGCTGTCCATGTTCTTGAGCCCCTTAGGTGGGTAGGGAGAGTTCCCATGGGATACAAAAGCTTTTCAACCTACCATCCCTGGTTCTCAAGACCAGGCACCTAAGTGGCTCTACTCTCTCTTTCTCTTTTTTTTATATATATTTTTTTCTTTAAAGATATTTCAGTGTACCTTAGTAAACACTAGTAGAGTTCCACCTTAGATATGGAATGTATAATAGAAGATATACCTTACTGAATTTTCACATCAATATGATATACAATATGACTACGATTTGACGCAAAGTGCAGCAACAGTGAAAATTAAATATTCTTAAACAAAACAGTACTAATACCACACTCATTTTGCACTCATCATAAGGTTAGGATACTGTGCCCTCCAAAAGTATTGGAACACTTGGAATTGCACACATTTTAATTTGTTTATGCCATTTTAAATACAAGAAATACAAAATAAATAAATTAATTAATTAATTAAATAAAGAATAAAAATTTCTAAAATTATCTTCGTCAAAGTCAAACTGAAAGCAAATCTCTAAAACTTGATAAAACCTGTAAATAACAATAAGTTTTATTGCCAGTTTTCTTTAGACAAGTCAGGGGATGGAAACGTGAACATTTCCAAGTCACTGAATATGTCTTGGACTTTATTTACATCAATTATGAAGAAATACAAAAGTTTCTTTCACCAAAACATCAAATCTAGGCTTTCATCTAAAATGTACTTTCTGGCAAATTGTACCTGAACTTTCAGGTCTTCTTTTTAAGAAAATCCTCCTCTACACCACTTCATCAGGAAGCTGGATTTTATATTTTTAATTAACTTACTGCATATCAAGTTGTAGAGATTTGCTTTCAGTTTGAGTTAAGGAAAAAACTTTAGAAAAAAAATGTATTTGAAATGGAATAAACAAAATGTGTGAAATACCAAGTGTTCCAATACTTTTGAGGGCAACTGAGAAACACTGAGGAGCAGCATCTTACATCTCATATACAGTGCAGCAGATAAGAGAATATTTAGAGTGAAATCCTGCAAATGGTGATACAAGCATCAAATTTGGCACAAATAATCCATAGACATGAACTCTTTTGAAAAAACTGATTGGCCACTTGAAACTTCAATAGGCGGCCAGGTAGGGGTCAATTGAAGAATTACACAGGGGTCAAAATTAACAGACGCTCCAATCATATAGAAAACCACACCACATTATTTGCCTGATCATAAAGATTCGAAAAAGGTATAGTTTGGGCAATCTGTGACTGAATGTTATGGAGTTATGAGGTAAAAACAGCGAGAATGGTGGCAAAGGTCAGTTTCAGTTTGTACAGGGGTCAAAAGTTAAAGTTGCTCCATTAATTTTGCTCCAGCTGTATTTGTGCTGAATTTGATGCTTGTATCGCCATTTGAAGGATTGTTTCAGTTATCTGTTGCACTAATAATCCAACAGAGCATGAACCAGCTACTGTCTGTTAGCTTAAACATGTATATATAAGGCAACCCGAATTAAAGGAGAAATACTGCTTTTAACAACCTGGACCTCACTTCTGGAATGAAATATGGTCTTTACTCACCAATATAAGTTTGGTGTCATTAGAAGTCCATAGTTTAAACTACATGTTCAGTTCAAATCTGAGGCAAATATTTTTTTTCTTCTTCTAAGGTGGATTAAAACTTTATGTGGTACACAGCACCAACTACTGGACAGGAGGAACCTAGCAGTCAATGTGACTCACTAATTTCAAAATGCAGCTCTTTCAACCAGATGTGCGGTGCCGTGACATGTCAATCATCTGTGTCCAATCAGATTTCAGGGGAGTCCAGTGAAACCCCAGCCTCTGTTCTAGCTCCACCCATGCCAGGAAGTGTTCAACATTTGACATTTCCTGTTTCACAGTGACTGAAAATTGGGCACTTCCTGTTTGAGTGTGAGTTTGCCACTAAGTTCCCGTGAGATTCCATGGGATCTCGTCTGTCAATCCAGGAAGTGTTTGACATTTGAACATTTCCTGTTTTACTGTGGATTTCAAATTTGGCACTTCCTGTTAAGGATGCCCTGTACCATGAGCGAGCTTTGCACCGCTCGCTGCCACGTGGTGAAAATTTTGCACTTTTCGTGACAATATGACAAACCAATAGATTAATGTATATTTCGTGCTCCTGAATCACGACCGTGAGACTGGGTTGGAAAAAATGTGCCCCCCTTAGAGCAATGCAAGGCCCCTCCGCAAATCTGTGTCTGGTGCTGGGACTGCTTCAGAAATTCATTTTCTGATTTTTGTTTCTGGAATGGAAAATCCAGTGAACGGAAGGTACATGGAATGTGCATGGCAGTAGAAAATCACAATTAAAAAAAGTTTAAGAGTGTGTTTCTTGGGCCAATGGAGACCAGTTAAGCCGTGACTCCAACCTGTGCTGTGCTGCTGCGGCCTGCCGTGGGCCAGGTGACTGCATTTTCACTGCAGCTTTAACTGCAGTAGCCTTTCATAGAGTGGTGACAGATGGAGGGTATTTAGCCCTAATGACACAAACTGCCTCCAATTCTCTGGCCTTATTGACCTATGGCCTCAGTTCTGTCTGTGCTGTCATCAGACTGATGATGGGTGAAGGTCTTCGTGTGACAGCAAATGTTATTAGTGAGTGTCAAGTTGTTCATGAAGACGAGAGAGAAAAGGAGATGGGTTACTCGGCTCTTACCAGCTTTCCTCCAGATTTCTTCTGGCAGGTATCCTGACGGAGGCCTGTGTAAGAAATCTCGATGGATCTCTGAAACACACATGCAGATGCACATTGAGTCTTAGTGACACACAGTGAAAAACACTCAGCTATGAACAGTCTCCCCTTTAGGTCAAAATTCTCAGTCTGATATCTTGCCCAGTTAGCAAGTCCTTTTTTTATCCATTTCTGGGAAAGAACAGAGTTACGGATGTCAGATGTGAACAGAAATGTTGGTGATGAATGAGCATGCTGGGAGCATAAGGATGCAATCAGTCAGTTAACATCCAGAATGTTGCAATAAGATTTTTTTACTACCACTCAGTATGAGTGGAGTGGTAGTAAATCTGCAGAAAATCATCTTCATCTATCTCACTTTTGTTTCTAAATTGACATCTTACATCATCTTGAAATGAACCCTACCTTGATATGAGTGTTTTGCTTTGACAAAGTACCCCGTGTGTGTTTGTCTACCTGTCTGTCTGCCTGTCTGCCTTTCAGCAGAGGAGGGAGTTCCTATGGGCTGTGATTCGCTGCTGATAGCTGTGTTGGAGGAGGAGTTGTGGTGAGGAGTAGGAGGAGGAGGAAGAGGAGGAGGAGGAAGGCAGTGCTGTCCGTTGCTCCCACCTTTTTTCATCTCCTCCACGTCGCTGTAGCGCCGAATCCAGTGATTCATCTCTTCGCGGTCAGCCTCCTGGCAGCGGCGCAGCACAGTCAGAGAGCGGCGTGTCTTCTCCACCATGTCCATGATGCAGTTCAGCAGCTGAAATGGGACAAATTCAGACACGAGTTACAAACATCTTGGCAGCCTGATCAGTAACAGGTGACTGATAGACAGTGGTCCCTTAATGTGAGACTCTAACCTTCTAACAGGTAACCTTACCATGCTCGAAAGCAAGATCAGATCACTCGACATGTTAGGAAACGTTTTACTGAACCCAAGCGAACATAAAGGTTTTTAAACCACGGAGAGCAAACATAAAAGTGTTAGCCAATGGTAAATACTGATGTTATACAAAGCTCTGAAATGTCAAAAAAATATATGTTGTGCAGGACAACAATGTGGTCAAGTTACACTCTGATGTCAGATAATCATACAGCGTAGTGTACCACTGATCTTCCTGATAATATGAGGTAGGAATATCCCGCGTCATATTATCTATTATTTAACGGCTGAGTGGATCCTTGCCATTTGATTGGTGCATGGTATGTCACGTGACACGGATTATTCGTCACATTTGTGTTGCATTTGTGCAAATATGGTTCCATTTACCGTGCAAATTTGGTTCCATATGTTTTGTACCATTGCACACTGCAAACCTCGCCCACGAACACAGTAGTGGTGGCGGCATTTAACTAAACATGACGGAGTTTGTTTTGCTAACGGATGACGATCTGAACAAGCTAATTGACTGTGCTAATTTTTGTAACACACACACACACACAAAAAAAGCAAAAATTTTTTCACTGGACTGAGGAAGTACACAAAGTTTTTTTTTTTTTTTTGGAAGTATCACAGACTACATCGTCAGAATCATTTTTGAACTATCTAACAGTTTTTCCAAGTTGACTGAGAACAATTTTGGACTCTATTTAAACTTCATGTTGGACTGATGATGTCAAAGCACCAGTGACACATTTTCTGTTGTTTATAAATTAATATAATATCAAATGACAAAGATCTATTTTAGCCATTATATAAAACAAATAATGAATGTTTTTACATTCTTTCAATGGAACAAATATTTCATGAGGTGAAAGATGGAATGTTCCATTCAAGGGGGCAAAGTTTTTAAAGAATAAAAATGAAGAAATCACATGAACATAAGTATTCACACCTTTTGCTCAATACTTTGTTAATGTACCTTTGGGAACAATTACAGCCTCAGGTCTTCTTCAGATATGATGCCACAAGCTTGGTGCACCTATACTCTAAAAAATGAACCGGTGTCTCAATGAGAAAAAGTGATGTAACAATATGCAGAGATTTTTTAAAAAGTAATTTCAACTTAACGAGAGAAGTCTTGTGGCATTAGCTCAGTTGACAGTTGAAATAACTAAGTTGAAATAACTTTAAAAAATCCATGCTAATTGTTCCATCCATTTTTCTCATTGAGACTGCAGTTCTTTTTTTAGAGTGTATTCTTGGGCAGGTTTGCCCATTCCTCTTTGCAGCACCTCTCAAAGTCCATCAGGTTGGATGGGGAGCGTCAGTGCACAGACATTTTCAGATCTCTCCAGAGATGTTCAATCTGATTCAGGTCTGGCTGGGCCACTCAAGGACATTCACAGAGTTGTCCTGAAGCCACTCCTTTGATATCTTGGCTGTGTTCTTAGGGTCACTTTCTAGCTGAAATATGAACCGTTGCCCCAGTCTGAGGTCAAAAGTGCTCTGGAGCAGGTTTTCATCCAGAATGTCTCTGTACATTGCTGCATTCATCTTTTTCATAATCCTGACTAGTCTCCCAGTTCTCCCAGTTCCTGCTGCTGAAAAACATCCCCACAGCATGATTAAAGTAACTAACTGGGACTCATCTTGTTGCAGTCAAGAAATGAGAATCGTCCTCCGTTCCGTGCGTTTGGAGTTGCGCAGCTGCGTGGCTCTCTGCTGAGACAGAGTCCAATTGCAATTAATAACTTCAAATTGCCGCTTTAAATAAAATGACACCTCTTTCCAAACGCTGTAATACAGAAAATAAACTACAATCGACTAAAACTTTTTTTTCTTCCCAAAATGAGACATGCTGTATTTCTTTATAAATTAAACTGATGCTGGCATACAGCACAGCCACCACAGTAAGAGCTCAGCTCAGATATATGGAAAGACATTCATGCCAAAATGTCTGAAAGGAAATGCTTTTGACAAAAACTACAGATTTTGTTTATTCCTATTTATGTCCAGAGATCAAGGATCCACCATGTAGAGTTTATTATGTCCAAAGTTTATGGATCCAGTGTCCAATTTCATGTTTATTTACTTTAAGACTCAGTAAAATGTTGTTCAATTCAATTTCAATTTAATGGGCTTATAAAGTGCCAAATCACAACAAAAGCCATCTCAAGGCACCTCACATAGAACAGTTCAACATAAAATAATTAAAATAAACAAATAAAAATAAAAAAAATCAAATACATAATTAAAAACAGAAGTAAAAGATTAAAACAGATAAAAAAATAAAAACTAGTCATAAAAAAGAGAATAAAAATGGGCTTTAAGGCTTGACTTAATTAAAAATGTCCACAGACTCCAACTGCCTCACGGTCGCAGGAAGACCGTTCCACAGAGCGGGTGCACAATAAGAAAAAGCTCTTTGACCTGCAGACATAGAAAACCTGTAAAGCCTATTTTTAGTACACAAAAAAATCACAAGAGGTATAGATAAGGGAACTGATAAGGAATCGGAACAATAAGCAGAATCGATAATGTATCTATGGATAAAATCTTATCAATACCCATCCCTAATAAACACAGGGGTGAAGTCGAGGCTCATCGACATGCCAGTCTGCAGCATCGGAACTGGCGACGCAATTTTTGATACACTTGATGAAGTTCTGAGGTATGTTTTATTTTCGTCGTTATATTCTATTTATTTTTCATGATTTTATTAATGTATTTCCATTAGTGACACACAGTTCTTGTTTCTGTAAAAAAATAACAAAATTTGACACATTCAGTTCTATAAAATTCAGCTTGATGCATGAATACTAGATCTCTATTGTTTGAAATTCAACTGTGGAGGAAATACTAATGATCCTGACTTTAATGTCATTGTGGCAACTCATAATATGTGGACAAAAACCCAGTTGTGTGATACTGCTATGCGGTTGTGTGTACTGTAATAAAACTGATTTTGGTGCGATTTGGAGGTTATAAGGATTTTGTGTTGATTTTATGGATTTTCTCACTTGGTTATACAGGTGGACCCTCAAAGGGGTTGACATGTATGCGAAAAAAAGTTGTGTTTTCACCCAGAGACACCACTGATTACGAGTGACTGCAATGAAGTCAGGCCGATTTGTCATGAGGCGTGTCCAGTAGGCTTTTTTGCAGTTGCGCACTTGGGGGGTGTTTGTCAGGAAAATGATAATTTCTCTACATTGATTACAGACCTGCAGCGGGTCTGTAATCAACTTTTCTGCAGCACGGCTTTGCTTTGAACCTTGAACCAATCGAAGCAGTGATTCACAGATCGAAGCAGTACTTCAATCTACGATTCGTGGAGTCATTGTTTCCCCCCGCTAAAACCCTGAAGAGCATATGTCTGTGAGTAATATTTAATATTTTTATGTTAAACCAACCTGTTATGGTCTTCTGAAACGGTTGATAGATGTATTTTATAACTTAAAAACGGGACAGATGCTAATGCATTAGCATGTCTATGGCGTTTTCAATGTTAAAGTTAGCATTAAGCTGTTCACATCAGCACGTTTGTGTTGATTTGTTTTCTGTATAATTAATGGCTCAGCGTTCGTTGTCGTAAAAGAGTCAAATTGTAATTTTTTTAATTTATTTTATTAATATATTAATAATAATAGCAAAAACAATAATAGTCTACATAATTGACAATAATAGTCAATAATAATAAACTAATAATGATACAATACAATTTTAGAGAAAGAGACAAAAAGAACCTAATGAAACAAAACACAACAGAAAAGATAAAACCATGTAACAATGAAAATAACTATAAATAACTGTTTCCTGTGAACACCTAGTGAGTAGCCTACTCTCGTTTAGGTTTTGAAACCTTGTTTCTGAAGTGTGTTTGTGTGATGTGCACAATTTTCAGTATTTTGACTAACAGTCTAGCATAAAGTTTCTGCACCTGTTTGACACTCTTGGTCTGGTGCCAAAACTCAATAATTTTTGTTCGCTGTAGTATGGTTAATCTTGGCATTTTCCTGAGTCTTGCTTGGCATCAACATAAACTTCAGGGTCCCTGCAAGTAAAAAAGAAACATAAGTGATTACGTTTGTAGCGTTTAAGGGTCAAACCGAGTGTTTTAAATGTATATTTTTATGTTGTATATTATATGTTGTATATATATATATATATATACGAGGTCTATTAGAAAAGTATCCGACCTTATTATTTTTTTCAAAAACCATATGGATTTGAATCACGTGTGATTACATCAGACATGCTTGAACACTCGTGGGCATGCGAGAGTTTTTTCACGCCTGTCGGTTACGTCATTCGTCTGTGGGCAGTCTTTGAGTGAGGAGTCGCCCACCCTCTCGTCGATTTTTTCATTGTTTAGGAATGGCTCAGAGACTGCTGCTTTGTTTGATCAAAATTTTTTAAAAACTGTAAGGCACAACTGAGTGGACACCATTCGATAAATTCAGCTGGTTTTCGGTAAAAATTTAAACAGCTGATGAGAGATTTTGGTCTGTTAGTGTCGCCGTAAGGACGGCTCAAGGTGCCTGACGGCAGCGTCTCGCCGTTTCAAGTTGAAAACTTCCACATTTCAGGCTCTGTTGACCCAGTAAGTCGTCAGAGAACAGAGAACTTTCAGAAGAAGTCGGCATGAGGAGTTTATTCGGACATTCCATTGTTAACGGACATTTTGTAATGAAAGAACGTGCGGGCAGAGTCGCATGTCGGGCCGGACCCGACCGCGGGGGGTCACGACAGGAAAAACACCTCCGTTGGAAACCTTAACGGGCAAGTTGGAACATGCCCAAGCTGTTAAACAATTTCTCAGTTACTCACTTGTTGAAAGCCATCAAAAGCCGCATGAATTTTACAAATGTTTTCAACACGGAGGTGTTTTTCCTGTCGTGGCGCACACAGATTTGTCCAGTCGTCACGGAAACGACTCAGCGAATTTGCGCGCACGTCTTTCATTAAAAAATGTCCTTAAACAGTGGAATGTCCGCATAAAGTCCTCATGCCGGCCTCTTCTGAATCTTCTCTGTTCTCTCACGACGTCCTGGGTGAATTAAGCCTTAAATTAGGATGTTTTCAGGTCGAAACAGGTCGACGACGGCGCCTGGAAGCGCTCCACGACGTCCTGCTCTGTGGGAAGTCCTTACACCGACAGAAACACCCCATAATCTCTCATCAGCCGTTAAAGTTTTCACCAAAAACCAGTTTAATTTCTCGAATAGTGTCCACTTGGATATTCCTCACAGGTCCAGAAAAAATGTTGATAAAGCAACACGCGCCGTCTCGAGCAGCGTGTGAAACAAAGGAATTCAGCCGAGAGGGCGGGACCACATCTCACTCAAGGCCTGCCCACAGGGAAATGACGTCACCGACACGCGTGAAAAAACTCACGCATGCTCACGAGGGTTCAAGCATGATTGGTGTAATCGCACGTCATTCAAATCCATATAGTTAAAAAAAATAAATAAAAGGGTCGGTTTATTATCTAATAGACCTCATATATATATATATATATATGTCGGAGGTGTTTTTACACTCAAAGTTGTAACTCTAAAGAGCACTGGTGGCGACATGTCTGAATGTCGAAGAGCTTTGTAACAATGATAATCTAACAGCTGGGCTGCTGATGAAAAAAGTTCAGTCGATTCATTCCAGCCTTCTGCTCCGTTTGCTGCCAAGTCAACAGATTTCCTCTCTTTTCTGTCTCTTTCTCTTTCCCACTGTAAACCGTGTCACCCCTACCACACACACACACACACACACACACACACACACACACACACACACACACACACACACACACACACCACACACCACACACACACACACACACACACACACACACACACACACAATACCCCATGTCTACCTCTGCTAATTAGGTCCAGCATGGTTACCATTAATATCATGATTCCTCTTCGTCTTTCTCCTTCTGTCTCTCCTTGTTTCTCCTTCTTCCTCTCCTCTCTCCGTCTCCCTCCTCCCTCTTTCCCGTCTGAGTTGGCTCTATTTCCTTCAGTGAAGTGTTTCTAATTTGGCAGGGGTCCAGGCCTGGCCGGTTCTCTGCATGACTGCAGCTCTTGTCTCAGCTGCTCTCCCCAGCTGGAGCTGCTCTCTGCTGGGTCCTGAGCTCCATCTGGAGCTCCACGTGTGCATGTTTCTGTGTGCACATGCATGACTGTGTGTTTTTTTTTTTCTTCATTGGTTATTTCACCACATGAAACAGACCTCCTAAGGTTAGGGGACCAACAACCACTAACTCATTTGGTACTGAGGTTCTTCTCTGTCTCCACTGTTCTTGTCCCATTCATTAATAATATGTTTCTTTCATTTTGGCTATTTGTTTTTCCCCCTGGATAATATATCTAAGTATCAAATCATGCTGTGGATCACAGCTGACTATATCAAAAGCTGCCCCCAAGCAGAATTTTAGATTGGTGGTATAGTCTTGATTTTGGTGTCAAATAGAGGTGCGTCTATAGGATATGTAGGATCAGTATCGATCCTACATATATGTATTAGAGATCGTTAAAAAAAAAAAATCAAAAGTCTTCTGTTGCACATGTGAGTCATGCTGTGGGTTATGGCATATTTTTCTTTGGAATATTTGTTTCACAGCTTGAGTTGATGTTTTGGGAGGTTACCAAAGTACATCCAGATGAATGTATTTATTAACAGATTAGTTATTTTAAGATGGTAGGACAAGGTATTTGATTGGTTTGTATTGACAGATACTCAAGGTTCCAGTATCGTGTCATACTAGACATGAAAATGTGATGTTTGGTGGACCCCAATGTTAAACTAGAACACTGCGCTCGTAGAGCACAAACCTCCACCAACGCAAGTTTTTTGACAGTTATGAATTTTTGAAAATTCGTTGAGTGTTAAAGACAGGGATTTTTCCAATTTTCCAAGATTTTCCTGGGTTTGACCTTTAACCTATGACCTTGAAAATTGAATCAGTTCGTATAAAGATATGAATCTTCAGTAAAAATGTCATACAAAAATACAAATATAAAAATGTCATGATATATGAAAAATTGTGGACTCCAGGCTGTTCACAAACAAACAGACAAAAATGAACAAACAAACAGGAGTGAAAACATTACCTACTCCAACTTTGTTGGTGGAGGTAATTAGTATTTACAGCATACAAAAGCATTTCCCAGGTGGTACGGTGGCTTAGTGATTAGCACTGCTGCCTCACAGCAAGAAGGTCCTGTAATCACTTCCTGCCTGGTCCTTTCCATGTTTGCGTGGGTTCCCTCCGGGTGCTCCAGCTTCCTTCCACTTCCAATGACATGCTTGTTACTTGAACCGGACACTTTAAATTGACCGTACGTAGGTGTGAGTGTGCATGTGTTTGTCTATCTATATGTGCAACAGCCTAGCAGCCTGTCCACAGTGTACCCCGCCTCTCACCAATTGACCGCTTGGGGAGGCTACCTTGACCCTTAGTTGGAATATGTGGAGATAGAGGGCAAATGAAAACCATTTTTGTTCTGCATCACATCACTGTGGGCATTCAAAGCATTATTCTACACAACACAAAAACAATACATGATTCATCACATTCTGTTATATTTCTCAGTATAACAGAATAATTTTGTTGACTTGTCACTCAAACACGGTGAAGGCTCATTGTGTCAGCGTCCAAGGTCCATCCATCCATCCATCCATTTTCTTCCGCTTTATCTGGAGTCGGGTCGCGGGGGCAGCAGCTCAAGCAAAGCCGCCCAGACCTCCCGATCCACACACACCTCCCCCAGCTCCTCTGGTGGAACCCCAAGGCGTTCCCAAGCCAGCCGAGAGACGTAGTCCCTCCAGCGTGTCCTGGGTCTTCCCCGGGGCCTCCTCCCAATGGGACGTGCCCGGAACACCTCTCCAGCGAGGCGTCCAGGGGGCATCCGGAAAAGATGCCCGAGCCACCTCAACTGACTCCTTTAGACATGGAGGAGCAGCGGCTCGACTCCAAGCTCCTCCCAAGTGACCGAGCTCCTCTCCCTATTTCTAAGGGAGCGCCCAGCCACCCTGCGGAGGAAACTCATCTCAGCCGCTTGTACTCGCGATCTCGTTCTTTCGGTCATGAACCAAATCTCATGACCATAGGTGAGGATCGGAATGTGGATCGATCGGAAAATCGACAGCTTTGCCCCCCTACTCAGCTCTCTCTTCACCACGACGGTCTGATACAGCGACCGCATCACTGCAGATGCTGCACCGATCCGTCTATCAATCTCACGCTCCATCCGTGCCTCACTCGTGAACAAGATCCCGAGATACTTAAACTCCTCCACTTGAGGCAAGGACACTCTACCGACCTGAAGAGGGCAAAGCACCTTTTTCCGGTTGAGAACCATGGCCTCGGATTTGGAGGTGCTGATTTTCATCCCGGACGCTTCACACTCGGCTGCAAACCGCCCCAGTGCACGCTGAAGGTCCTGATTTGACGAAGCCAACAGAACCACATCGTCCGCAAACAGCAGAGACGAGATTCTGTGGTTCCCAAACCAGACCCCCTCTACACCCTGGCTGCGCCTAGAAATTCTGTCCATAAAAATAATGAACAGAACCGGTGACAAAGGGTAGCCCTGGTGGAGGCCAACGTGCACTGGAAACAGGTTTGACTTACTACCGGCAATGCGAACCAAGCTCCTGCTGTGGTCATACAGGGACCGGATGGCCCTTAGCAAAGGACCCCGGACCCCATACTCCCGGAGCACTCCCCACAGGATGCCCCGAGGGACACGGTCGAAGGCCTTCTCCAGATCCACAAAACACATGTGGACTGGTTGGGCAAACTCCCATGAACCCTCGAGCACCCGATTGAGCGTGTAGAGCTGGTCCAGTGTGCCGCGACTAGGACGAAAACCACACTGCTCCTCCCGAATCCGAGGTTCAACCATCGGTCGAATTCTCCTCTCCAGTACTCTGGAATAGACCTTACCGGGGAGGATGAGGAGTGTGATCCCCCTATAGTTGGAACACACCCTCCGGTCCCCCTTCTTAAACAGAGGGACCACCACCCCGGTCTGCCCATCCAGAGGCACTGTCCCCGATCGCCACGCGATGTTGCAGAGGCATGTCAGCCAAGACAGCCCCACAACATCCAGAGACTTAAGGTACTCAGGACGGATTTCATCCACCCCAGGAGCCTTGCCACCGAGGAGCTTTCTAACCACCTCGGTGACTTCGGCCTGTGTAATCGATGAGTCCGCCTCTGAGTCCCCAGTCTCTGCTTCCTCTTCGGAAGAGGTGACGATGGGATTGAGGAGATCCTCGAAGTACTCCTTCCATCGCCTGACAACATCCCCAGTCAGGGTCAACAGCTCCCCACCCGCACCGGAAACAGTGCGGGTGGAGAGCTGCTTCGGACGGTTTGCCAGAATGTCTTCGAGGCCAACCGACAGTCCTCCTCCATAGCCTCCCCGAACTCCTCCCAGACCCGAGTTTTTGCCTCTGCGACCGCACGGGCTGCGGCACGCTTGGCCTGCTGGTACCTGTCAGCTGCCTCTGGGGCCCCACCTACCAACAAAGATACGTAGGACTCCTTCTTCAGCTTGACGGCATCCCTTACTTCCAGTGTCCACCACCGGGTTCGGGGATTGCCATCGTGACAGGCACCAGAGACCTTGCGACCACAGCTACGAGCAGCCGCATCAACAATGGAGGTGGAGAACATGGTCCACTCGGACTCCATGTCTCCAATCTCCCCCGGGATCTGGGAGAAGCTCTCCCGGAGGTGGGAGTTGAAGACCTCACTGACAGAGGGTTCCGCCAGTCATTCCCAGCATACCCTCACGATACGTTTGGGCCTGCCAGGTCTGACCGGCTTCCTACCCTCCCAGCGGATCCAACTCACCACCAGGTGGTGATCAGTCAACAGCTCTGCCTCTCTCTTCACTCGAGTGTCCGAGACACGTGGCCGAAGGTCAGATAATACGACTACAAAGTCGATCATCAACCTCCGGCTCAGGGTGTCCTGGTGCCACGTGCACTTATGGACACCCTTGTGCTCGAACATGGTGTTCGTGATGGACAAACTGTGACTAGCACAGAAGTCCAACAACTGAACACTGTTCGGGTTCAGATCGGCTAGATCTGCTAGATCGGCTAGAGGGCTCCCCCTTTAGCTGCCACCTTATTGTGGTGGGGGAGTTTGCGTACCCGGATGATCCTAGGAGCTATGTTGTCGGGGTTTTGTGCTCCCTGTAGGGTCTCCCAAGGCAAACAGGTCCTAGTTGACGGGTCAGACTAAGGGCAGTTCAGAACCTCCATGACCAGTAAAAGATCAAGGACCATGATGTCGCCCGGTATGGCGGAGCCCGGGTCCCACCCTGGAGCCAGGCCTGGGGTTGGGGCTCGCGCGCGAGCGCCTGGTGGTCGGGCCTTAGCCCATGAGTGACGTGGGCCCACCCTCCTGTGGGTTCACCACCTGCAGAGGGGGCCATGGGGGTCGGGTGCAGAGAGGATTGGGTGGAGGTCGAGGGCGGGTGGCCCGGTCCATGCTCACAGCCCCTGGCTCCTGGGATGTGGAATGTCACCTCGCTGGGGGGGAAGGAGCCTGAAGTTGTGCGGGAGGTTGAGAGATACCGACTAGAGATAGTCGGGCTCACCTCCACGCACAGCTTGGGCTCTGGTACCCAACTCCTGGAGAGGGGCTGGACGCTTCATTTTTCTGGCGTCGCCCACGGGGAGAGGCAGAGAGCTGGGGTCGCATTGCTTATTGCTCCCCAGCTCAGTTGCCAAGTGTTGGAGTTCACTCCGGTGAACGAGAGGGTCGCGTCCCTACGCCTTTGGGTCGGGGACAGGTCTCTCACCATTGTCTCGGCCTACGGGCCGAGCAGCAGTGCAGAGTACCCGACCTTCCTGGAGTCCCTGGGAGTGGTACTAGATAGCGCTCCGACTGGGGACTCCATTGTTCTCCTGGGGGATTTCAACGCCCACGTGGGCGGCGACAGTGAGACCTGGAGGGGGGTGATCGGGATGCACGGCCTCCCCGATCTGAGCGTCCAAGGTCCAAAGAGGAATTTCTGGTCATTTAAAAGAATGGTTTAAGTTGGTTTTCCCTGTTTTATTGTTAGTATATTATGTTATTATGTGTTTTTTATTCTTTTTACTCTTTTATGGTTTTGCTCTTTTATTATGTTTTTAATCTTTTAATTCATTTTGTTCTGTTTTCCGAATTGTGTTGGGTGAAGTACCTTGAGGTGACCTTGTTGTGAGATGGTGCTATTTAAATTAATAAATTTAATTTGAATTTTATTTTCTCAAATAGAAGCTAAGGCTCTGTAAGTAATTTAATCCCAAAACTTACTCAGGAGCCTTTGTTTTTTGGGGGTTGTTGTGTTTTGTTTCAGTTCGCTTCGGACATGTAGAAACCTCTATTTTGCAAACAATTTGCCACCAAAATTAAAACATTATCATCAGCTTTTCATGAGATCTGGCACAACATCCATGAAGGCAGGCATGCACACTGCTATTATAGTACAGTTTTATCTTTTTAGTCAGGGCAGTGAAATGCTTGGGCCAGTGTACAGGTTGTGCATTTGAGAGGTCAATAATAATCAGGGCTGTCATTCTGATACCTACATTATCAAGGTGCTTCCATTCCTCTGCCCACTCTCGATCTGTAAGACGATGGTCAATCACCTCCTCATGGCGAGCTCCGTGAACTGCTGCAACACAGACAGAAAAGATCCCTGTCAGAGCCGCTCCATATGTACATACACATGATACAGTTTTTCTATCTCCACCATGAATAAATCCACTGTAGCAATTTGGTCCTGTTCAGCCCAGAGGCAGAAGAAAAGTTGACTGTTTGCTGTGTCCTTCTGCACAATGACAACCTTCAAGGGCAACTTATAGGTCAAATTGTTCTTGTGAATTCATATTTCTTGGCACTAGTTGGGTTTTCATGATAGATCTGCACAACCACTGAGTAATATTTTCAGAATCTTGACAAAAACAATTAGGAAACGGCAACATTTCCATTGAAACTGAATGCCACTGCTGGATTTTGTCACAATAACACACATCCAGGGCTTGACATAAACCAATTTGCCCCACTGGCCCACAGGGCCAGTAGAATTTAGAAGTTAGTGGTCCACAGTGTAGGAGCACTGGCCCATGGTTTTGCCCGCAAGAGTTCATGATATTCCACCTTGAAATCCTGCAAAAAAACCTGCCTATATAAAATAAACCAATCCAGAAAAAAACATAGTCTGTGGACCATGAAGTTAAAAAAAAATAGAATTTATCAGAAGGCATTGCCAAGTGTAAAAAAAATAAAGTGACTCCCATAAAATTTAGAGGGCATTTTTTTAAGCAACCCTCAGAGTTGGCTAACTCACACAATGTAAAATACAGATGTAGGTCCATATCAAAACTAAAAAGTATGTCTTGTCTGGATTGGAGTTATAGATCTAAAAATTGAAAAAAAAAAATTATGCTTGTCTCCTTTGTTAATGCTGTCACTGTGGGGTTTCCACAAAGGCAAGCTGGTTAGACTTTTAAACTAGCTTCAAAACAGCCAGGGTCTACCAGGACCAAGCATATACTTCACCATACGATGGATAGGCCCTGCAGATTTGGCAGAAAACCTCATTCTTCTCTTGGTCATGACCAAGCCATGGCCATTTCTGTGGCCAGGTCAGGACAAAACCTCTCTTCCTCTTGTTTCTTTCATATAGCCTGTCTTTCTCCCTTAACTCATCACCATTAAGCTTCCTCTTCTGGCCAATTCCTTTAGCAAAACTCCTTCCTGGTTGTTGTCTGGATTTGGGTGGTTGTAGTTTAAACATATGTAGTTCAATTCGAATTTCAAAGCATTCTGTTAGATTTGTGTCTTGTTCATCTTCGTTTCCTGCAGCTTCCCGCGCATTTAAAGATGCTAACGAACATTGCCGAAGATCAATGACGGAAACGGTCAAACGCACACTCCACGCATCGACAACATACATTTCAATATGCGTGAGATTCTGCGGGAGCATGGAACATGGTTAGGGATGGGTATTGATAAGATTTTATCGATATCAGTACCATTATCAATTCCGCTTATAGATCCAATTCCTTATCAATTCCCTTATCGATACCGCTTGTGAATTTTCTGTGTACTAAAAGTAGGCTATAAAGGTTTTCTATGTCAACAGCATTTTATTGAGTCTTAAAGTAAATAAATATGAAATTGGTTACTGGATCCTTAAACTCTGGACCTAAATAAACTCTACATGGTGGCTCCTTGATCTCTGAATATAAGTAAAAATAAACAAAATCTGTAGTTTTTGTCAAAAGCATTTCCTTTCAGATATTATTGGCATGAATGTCTTTCTGTCATGCTTGGCCCTGGCTCAGGGTTTAGGTCCTGATTTTGGCACTATGTCCTTTATGGTTTTATAGTTTTGTTATTTGTTTATTCTTTCTCTTGTAAATCTCAGTGTGGTTCTGTTTAATGCTTTGCTTTCCAGGTAGTCACTGGTTCCATTCTTTATCTTATCATTTTGTTTTGCATTTATTTAGTCTATAGTTCATTTTTGCATTTGTTTTGTCATGGTCCTTTAGGTTTCTTTAGTTTTGTTCTGTTTATCACATTTATTGTATATGCTCGGTCACAGGTTTTTGTTATTATTTATCTTGATGTTGCTTATCAGTTTACATTCCATTTGTTGTTTGTTGTATTATTCGGTTGTCACCTGTTTTGTTTTTTGTTCATTCCATAGTTTGTCCTGCCATTTTTATTGGACCAGTTCCATTCCAGTTTTAGTTTTAAGCAGTAGTTTCCTGGTTTTCCTCTTGTTACGGTAGTTCTTAGTTTTTCCCCTTTTGGTTTGCTCACATTCATTTTTTGCACGCGTCATGTTTCTCGCAGTTAGTTTTTCTGTCACTATCGTCTCGTTTTGCACTGCTTTGTTTTGCTCTCTCGCACTCTCTTGCCTTTCTTCTCTCTTCTTTGTTCACTTCACCACACCTCTTTCCTGAACTTTCCACACACCTGCTTCACATCAACCTGATTAGTTTGCTCCTCTTTAAAACCCTCACAGTTCCACAGCTCACTGCCCGATTGTTGACTTAGATCACTTTCTCGCCTCTCGTCTTGTCCAGTTTGCGCTTTAGTATTTTGACCTTGCTTGTGTACTACATCCTCCGCCTCGCCGTAGCCCTGAACTCTGCCTGTTTTTTGACTCTGCCTTTGCTCTGCCTGCTATACTCCTTGACACCACTGGTACGAACCCTGCTCGTTTCTTGGTTGACACAATCAACCATGTCTGTGAGTTTGCATTGGTCTCCTGCTGCTTCCTGCATCAAACCATCACCAGCCTTGACAGAACAATCGGGCCAGTACCAGGAGGCCACGAACTCAGACCCTGAACTGAACATGTCAGCTCTTAAAGAGGCATTCGCAGACATAGATTTGTTTTTTATCTGTTTTCGCCACGTCCACTCCCCAGGTGAGAAATTTGATTACCTGGATCAAGCCTGGGAAGTTGTTGAAGCAAACACCTGGCTTTATCGCTACTTTCCTGATCTAGAGGACTTGGACAATTTGTTTGCTGCAGAGAGGCTGCCTGATTGGGTCAAACATCCTGAGGCCTATCTGCAATTCACTCGTACGCCACAAGATGATGACTCTGACTGGACTGACTTGGAAGAGGAGTCCTCATCTGAAATGGAGGGATCATCACTCCAGAGCCAGGCAGAATTTTTGTTCAAGATTCAGGACTTATTTTTTGAGTTCATGGACAGTACAGGTGTGCGGAGCAAGAGGCGCATATTGTCCACTTTATATCAACTTCTCCTCGCTGCACCGGAAATGGTTACTGCTTTCCCTGTGTTAACCAAGTTGTGTCTGCAGTTGTGGGCACCTGTAGGGCTCTGTGTTGAAGCGTCCTGATTACCCCAAGCTTGTGTTCAAGGGGGTGGTTTGAGCCAAAGAGCAGATATTGGTCAGTGTGAGTTGGTTTACAGAAAACAACTGCAGAGGGAAGGGCTAAAGAACAACAACTTGTCCGGAAAGCCCTCACAGTATGTGGGTATCCACGATGGTCCCTGGACAAAGTGCAGAAGTCCCAGAGAACAAAGAGACCAGATAGACAGGAGACGGAGACAAGAAGAAGAGGAGTGTCTCTCCCTTATTTAGCAGGAGTAGGGGAAAAACTACAGAGGATCTTCAGACAGCACAAAATCCCAGTTTACTTTAAACCGGTTAACACCTTGAGACAGAAATTAGTTCACCCTAAGGACAGGATCCCTAGTTACAAACAGAGCAATGTAGTGTATTCTATCAGATGTCAGGAAAACTGTAACGAACACTACATAGGTGAGACTAAGCAACCTTTACACAAAAGGCTATACCAGCACCGCAGAGAGGGCGCCAGTGGACCTCAGTCTGCAGTTCATCTCCACCTTAAAGACACCAACCACACGTTTGAGGACAAGGAAGTTAAAATATTAGCCAGAGAGAAGAAATGGTTTGAGAGAGGGGTCAAGGAGGCAATCTTTGTGAAATGTTTGAAACCCAGCCTTAACCAGGCAGGGGGTCTGAGACATGCTTTATCCCCTGTTTACAATGGGATACTCAGATCAAAGCAGTTTCAGTCTTTTGTTCATGGTAATGAGTCATTCACGTCATCAGCAGAGTTGTCAAGGGAGCCATCAGGAGAGGGACAGCTGCCCTGTCATTAGGAGGGTGCTAACTAGAGCACAATAGGTGCTAATTAGAGCTATTGTTTAGTCACTAGCCTATAGAAGTCTGCCTCTCGGTAGGAGGGGTCTGGTTAAGTTTAAAACTCCAGCTTTTGTGACGTCTTGATTATTCTTCTCTACAAGAGTCAACACAGAAGTCAGACCACCAGAGCAAGAATTTTAGCTGAGGAAGCTTCTGCGATTTGAAGCAAAACGTCCTCGCGTCAAGCAACCCAGTCCAGTCGAAGATTCAAGCTTCTCTACTAATGCTAATGCTATAGCATTGCCGAATATCTGGGAATAAATCAATCTAGAAATCCTGTATCATATCTCATCCGGAACACATTTTTATAAAAGCTCATTCCTTTTCAGTATTTTATTTAAAAAATAATATGACTACTCACGTTCAATCAGTGGCATAGTTCAGTCAAGAATTGATTGCTTTTCTTTGGACAAGCAGAAGGAAGACATATAAGGATGGGCACAATCACAGCATATAGACATTTATGGGTGTAGGCTTTAGACAATTTGCCACAAGGATTAACACACTTGAGTGACAAATGGTCTTTGTTCTCTACGTTGACCCATGTGTCTCACTATAATCATGGGCAGTGTGACTGTAGACAGCGCTTTAATTTGACCATGTGACTGTAGAGCAGCTGTCCTACCTGCCTGCCGGTGTCTGTCTCGGGTGTCGCGATGTTCATTGTGCCTGTAAACGTCTCTGTATTGGTGCGCCAGTGCCATGTCCTCTAAGCGGTAGTGCTGGGGGCCCACTTGGGGATTGGGTGGGTGTGGCAGGCCATTAGGCGGGTGTGTCGAGAGGCCGTTGGGTGGGTGAGCAGGTAACCCTGTGCTGGGGCTGAAGCGCTGGCTAGGGCTGATGGTACAGGGCCTCTTAGCAAGGTGTTCTGGATGTAAGCCTTCTCTGTCCGAGCTGTCTTTGGTCCTGTAGAGGAGGAGGGCCAGATGTTAGTGGTGATGGCGAAAAGCATATAGCTGAATGCTTAGAAAATTCTTCAAGTGTTAATAACTGGCATGGGCACGTTTAGTGAGTGCCACCCTGCGCCTACAAAATATTCTAGTCCCAAGGTAGCCACAGTCAATGTTGCCAGATTGGTCAGATTCCTGCAAAGTTTGGCTGGTTTTTGGGATGTTGAGTGAGAAAAATTTACACTGGGAAGATAGATTCAATTGATGCTATTTTTGTCAACACTGGGCAGTTTTTTTTTTAAAAGAATGTGAAAACCAAATATTTCCAAGCTAGTTTATTGGTGAAGTTTGAATTGATTTCATGGCTGTGCTTCATAATGTGGTGGATAAGTCTCATTGCAGAGCGAGTTGTTATTACCAACTGATGTATTTGCAGGAATTTTAAGATGTATTCAGTTTTTACAAATTTGAGTGTGAGAGAAACAGAAGGACTAAAGCATTTTAGTGCTACAGTTTGTGGTTCCTTGTAGCCTTGGGCTGTATATTGAACACTTTAATCATGATGATTTTACTGACATATCAATTGAATAGTGTTGTATATATTTTGCTGTAATAGCTGTTTTGATCATGGCAGTCCGACACACTGTACTTCATTAATTTAAAAAATACAGTGAAGCAACAAGTGTGTGTGACATATGTGTTCCTTCACATGTTCTGTTATGTTTCAACATCAGAGGGGGAAAATCCACAGGAGCATTTTTCTTCCAAACATTTGGTGATATCATGAGGCCCCATTTAACATGGAGCAATGTTCCAAAACTCAAGTATTGTAGAGGTTTCAGAATGCAGACTCTGTGAAAATTTTTGTATCATCCTCACCCATGCATTTCGATCAATACTGTAATTTCGGTCTTACTTTCCCATCCCTTTACAGTTTTGTCCCAGGTTTGGACATGTAGTGGCCATCATCTTCCCCCAGCGGTTGCTTTGTTAAGTTGCTACCTGATACTGACATGATGGTGGGCGCCAATGGGCAGAGTGCACAGAACTGAATCATTTTCTGAAGCAATTTATTTATGGTCGCAAGATTTTTGAAATAGTTAATTGTGTTCTGAAAAAATGTTCAGTTTCAGGCTTTCTGAAACGGAATCATTTTCTGAAACAAATGTTTCATTTTGTGGTTTGCGTGTTTCAAAACATAGAAGAAAGTAATGGTTTACAACCCCAATTCCAATGAAGTTGGGACAAAATCAAAAGTGTGGTGTGTATAGTTTTGTTCCGTGTACATGGTCACTAAGGATTTGAGAACTGCTTGCCCCAGACAGATTTACAACCCCAAATCCAATGAAGTTGGGATGTTGTGTAAAATGTAAATAAAAACAGAATACAATGATTTGCAAATCCTCTTCAACTTATATTCAATTAAATACACCACAAAGACAAGATATTTAATGTTCAAACGGATAAACTTTATTGTTTTTGTGCTGTTCATTTTGAAATGGATGCCTGCAACACGTTTCAAAAAAGCTGGGACAGTGGTATGTTTATCACTGTGTTACATCACCTTTCCTTCTAACAACACTCAATAAGCGTTTGGGAACTGAGGACACCAATTGTTGAAGCTTTGTAGGTGGAATTCTTTCCCATTCTTGCTAATGTACAACTTAAGTTGTTCAACAGTCCGGGTCTCCATTGTCGTATTTTGTGCTTCGTAATGCGCCACACATTTTCAGTGGGCGACAGGTCTGGACTGCAGACAGGCCAGTCTAGTACCCCCACTCTTTCACTCTTCATCCATGATTTCCAAAAAACAATTTGAAATGTGGACTCATCAGACCACAGCACACTTTTCCACTTTGCGTCTGTCCATTTCAAATGAGCTCGGGACCAGAGAAGGTGGCGGCATTTCTGGATGTTGTCGATGTATGGCTTTCACTTTGCATGGTACAGGTTTAACTTGCACTTGTAGATGTAGCGACGAACTGTGTTAACTGACAATGGTTTTCTGAAGTGTTCCTGAGCCCACGCGGTAAGATCCTTTACACAGTGATGTCGGTTTTTAATGCAGTGCCGAATGAGGGATTGAAGGTCACGGGCATTCAATGTTGGTTTTCAGCCTTGCCGCTTAAGTGTAGAAAGTTCTCCAGATTCTCTGAATCTTCTGATTATATTATGGACTGTAGATGATGGAATCCCTAAATTCCTTGCAACTGAACATTGGGAAACATTGTTCTTAAACTGTTGGACTATTTTTTTCATGCAGTTGTTCACAAAATGGTGATCCTCACCCCATCTTTGCTTGTGAACGGCTGAGACTTTCGGGGATGTTCCTTTTATACCCAATCACGGCACTCACAATTAGTGTCCTCTGTTCCCAAATGCTTACTGAGTGTTGTTAGAAGGAAAGGTGATGCAACAAGGTCGTAAACATACCACTGTCCCAGCTTTTTTGAAATGTGTTGCAGGCATCCATTTCAAAATGATCAAATATTTACACAAAAACAAAACAGTTTATCAGTTTGAACATTAAATATCTTGTCTTTGTGGTGTTTTCAATTGAATATTCGTTGAAGAGGATTTGTAACTCATTATATTCTGTTTTTTATTTACATTTTACACAACGTCCCAACTTCATTGGAATTGGGGTTGTACCTTACTGTTTCATTTCGAAGTAATAATTCAAAACAGTCAATCATTTTCTAATTTTCTAATATAATTTACTTTCATTTATTGGGTGCTTTGAACTTTTTGAAACTGTGAATCATTTTCTGAAACAAATGTTTCATTTTATTTTCAGCATTTCAAGAAAAATCTTCAGTAACTGTTTCATTTACTGTTTCAAGCATTTTGAAAGACTGTTGCTTTTGATACAAGTTGGTTGAGTCTTTCAAGCATTTGTGAACTACTGACTCATTGTGTGAACCACCTGTGCGTTGATTGTTTTAGAATGTTTTTAAGAAGTTTGTTTTAGCAACACTTAGTAAGAATCAAGCCAACTCATGCGGAATGTCAAAAAAGCCATAATTCGTGCCACATCTGGGAGGGAATATGAATTGTGGCAGATAGCGGTCCGGCTACTCAGACTGCGCTGTGACCCGCCCTGAATGATTCATGCACATGTGCATATGAAGCCCCCGAAAGTGGCACAAACATTGGTGGAACACATTTGGATTACCCAGACAGCTGTCAGAATGCAGTGAGAATATGACGAATGCACTTGCATTGCTGTACAAGTGAATGCCAACTGCAGGTGGAGGAAATGTAATCCAGCAGCACTTGACGTGCACTCGTGGTGCATTCAGGCACAATCCAGACATTGAACCAGAATCAAAAGTTGCGGATCATTTCAAACCGCCCTTCGAATGCGATCAGAATGCTTTGAATGCCATTTGCACGCCGTAGGAATATTTAGATTGCAGTCATTATGTGGTCAGACTGTACTCCGACTGCCGTTCAATTTTTCCGCCTCGAATGTTTTGCACATGTGCAAAACTTTCTGTTTAGACTGCTCTCAGAAGGCTGTCTGATGTTCACGAATGCACCTCGACACTTCCGGAATGTGGTCTAAACTGTTGTGTGGGCCGTTGAAGAGGAGGTACTGCTGGCCCACCACCACCAGAGGGCGCCCTGCCTGGAGTGCGGGCTCCAGGCACCAGAGGGCGCTGCCACCTAACAGGAGCAGCCAGGGTGACAGCTGACGCTCATCGTCCTTGACAGCTGTCACCACTCAACAGGATCAGCATTGGTATATCAGCCAGACGACATCTCCACCTCTTTGCCGAGATATCGTTCTACCTTGAAGGTAACGTACCTCAGCTGGTTGTGAGATAATAACCCTTTGTTGCTTGAGCGTTTTTTGTGAACTCTTTATTCGACGAGAGGAGGAGGTGGTTTTCCACCGTACGTATTGCTGGGTGCACACGCACCCACTTCTAACTGTGTTTGCTCCTCGCCAGCAGTACCAGATCCGACACGCGGAGGCAGTGGCCACCTGGGAGTTCGGGACTTGGCGGCTCCAGTATTCCCGGGGTTCGGTGGCGGAGGAAATCGTGTGGTTCCGGTTCGACTTCGGACTGATGTCTCCTATCTTCGAGCCTGCCCACGACATCTTGTATTTGACTCACTATTGTAATCTGTTGTTGTTGTTGTGCATTTTCACAACAGTAAAGTGTTGTATTTGGCTTTATCCATTGTCCGTTCATTTACGCCCCCTGTTGTGGGTCCGTGCTCCTACACTTTCACCAACACTAAACTTTCATTCGGAAGGCATTCGGCCTCTAGTGTGATGAGAGTAAGTTTTCAAAAAGGTGTGAATTTGACAGACGATGTGTGGATCATCAGGAGGGTTTGGAGCCCAAAATCCCCTCACTGCCCCAGCTGCTCCCATGGTACATCTCTACATAACTATCTCATCTGAAAAAACAAATATATGTATGTATGTTTTATATATATATATATATATATATATATATATATATATATATATATGTATATGTATATATATATATATATATATATATGTATATATATATATATTAACACCCTGTGTTCTACACACACACGTATGTATGTATGCATTTTGAAAGATTAGAGTACATGCTATCGTAGGCAAAACCTGTTTGAGGAGTCAGTATTGGGCAGGGTGGACAACCACATGTTGCAAACAAATACAGACACCCATCCACTTTCATGCACGTGTGTGTGTGTGTGTGTGCACAGAAACATACATTCACATATCCCCACTAAGAGCTGCATGTTGTCCAGTTGCAGTCAAACAATGTACCTCCAAAGCGCTTGCATAGCTGCAGAGCAAACACATCAAATAAACCAAAGCCTGATTGTACAGTCTGTATCTCAAGCTCTTAATCTGAATGTCCCTCAGCCCCACACTCTTACACTGCAAGTATTACCCCCCCCCACCTCCTTCTCAGGCTTAAGGAGCAATATGGACTGAGTGCTGCATGTTTGGCAGATGTTTGCTGATGCTGGTTCGGATTTGTGTAAGTGAGTGTGCATGTGCATGTGTGCGGTTGTGTTTTAAGCCATCTGGACAGTTTAAATGGGAGTGTTGATATTAATCTGTTTAGCTGGATGTCAATAGCAGGCATTCTGCTGGAAATCACTCTTTATCATCCTGTGGATCAAAGGAAGGTAAACTGCCACATGTTAGATTTTGTGTGTGTGTTTGTGTGTGTGTGTGTGGCCAGTTTATTTTGTCCATGTTGGCTGTTCTCGTACACATTCTTGGCCCCGGCGTTAGACGAGTCAGAGGACCAGATGGTGCGGTGTAAGTCCTGCCCGAGCCCCCCCATCCCCTTCATCGAGCTCTGGCTGCTGCGTGTAAGCCAGAGGTCAGAAGGCGGAGGTTTGAGGATTACAGCACAGGGGTGTGTATTCAGGTCCAACCTCAGTCCCATCCAGTTTACCCACCTCTCCTTCACCCCCCCAGGATGTGCTTAGCCTTATGGTCAGCACATCGTCATCACCATCTGGACACATCTCACATAAGGACAGCTGCTGGAAGCCTGCAGCTCAGGCAGTCGGAGACAGTGGTGATGAGGAAAGAATGCCAGGAAGGGAAGATGTTAGAAAAAGGAAGAACGGGAAATGCCAGTTGATTGTTCTCTCGTGTCTTCCTCTGAGTTGAGTGACTAATGCGGCACAGTGTGAGAGACAATAGCAGACCAGAGCGCTCTGTTGGTCTTTTTGTCTGTCTGCGGGTTACACCGAGGACATCCCTTCGTTTTCTCTCTGCCTTTGTTGATACTCTGCTTCACTCCCTCTTTTTCTACTCTGGATTTATCTCATCCCTTCCTCACAGACAGCTGGCAGAGCTGGCCTGGCATCGAGGCTGTCCAGACTTCCGCCTCCCGCACACAGGATTTATAGCCTCCTCTTGCTTCTTGGCATTCTGAAATGCCCAGAAATAATTCATTTACAGCGCTGTCTGTGTGAAAGTCTGCCACCGTGTGTGTGCTTCTGCAGTCAGCTTGTGTTAGACGGAGGGACCCTACCTGTCGGGGGTCCTTCTCTTTCCGTGCTCATTCATCTCAAGCATGATCTCAGAGGAGTCGAGCGGCGAGCTGGCGTTGGCATCCAGGAGAAGCTGCTCGTGTTGAGCCAGATATTGGGCTGGAGTCTGCTTGGCCAACCTGGCACAGTGCAGCAACTCTCTCTGCAACAGGGGCAGGTTTGCCTGAAGACGGAGAACACAAACATTCCACATACTTTGAAATATTTTGGAGCTATAACATGTATTTCTTGAACAGTTACAGAAATCTAGGAGTGCTGGATCTGTGATACTTGAAACTTTATGCTGTGTTTACACGTAACAACTGCAAGTCACGAATTCCACGAAGTACACATTCTTGGCCGCTGATCACGAATGTGATGATTTGAGGCAGAGGCATCAGGTGTCCTCAGAACTGCTGCAACCTGTTACCACGCGTTACGATTAATGGCACGTGTTGCTAGAGAATTATCAGGAACCATTACGCACGATCAAGAATAATTTTCCGCATTGTTGCGCGCTATTGCGCCTAACAGCGCATCGTTAAGTTCTGTCATGTTGTGAGGGAGGCAAATTGTCTCCACACACACACCCATATTCATCCATCAGCTGCTGAACAATTCAGATTGCTCCAGTTTGCTCCTCAAAATCCACAGCAGAAAAACTTTGTGACTGCATGCTTTGTTGGGCTCTGTGCCATGGAGTGGTGCACAGAAGAGGAGGAGACTGAGAGAGCCAGATGTGTGGTTTCATGTAGCTCTCGTCTTGGTCGTTTTCCCAAACATCAGGCACATGCAGCAGGTGGAACACCTGCAGGAGGGTGCTGAGGAGTATTGGAACAAAACTTTTAGCCAACTTGGCGTCACTGTCCTTCTTCAACATACTGCAGCAATGAAACTGAATGTAGTGCAGCAGGGTTTAATTGTGCACACATCAGAGAAGAATGCTGTCACGCTCTATTAAAGCTCACCATTAATCAAAACAGATCAACACATTGCGAGCTCCATGACATAAGGTGAAATGAAGGTGGTGTGTGACATTCGTGGAAGATTTTTTGACAGCCATAAACATGGTCCAGGAAAATCACGAATATCACTCACCAACACGCACTATTAAGAAACCTATTCAGTTATGTTAAGTCACGTTAACAATGTCAGGAATGTGCCAAGAATGATGCAAATATGACATTCGTAACACGTCTTGCCTAAGTGTAAATGCACCATACAGAACGATGTGGTGAAATAATGCCAGATCAGGTAGGGAAAAATGAAAGTGCTAGATGAAGAGAGGAGAAGATAAGACAGGTCTCCTGACACATTCCTCCACCATTTGTCTGTCCCACTCCAGGTGTATGTGTATGACTGTGTGTGCACAAGTGTTACAGCACAGTCAGAGATCTCTTAAACCTGTCTGTTTGATAAAAAAAAACAGCCATTGCTGCAGTCTTCCAGATGTGGAGGATCACTGGTTTCATGCTAAGACAGCTACATACCTACCACGTTTGTGCACAGATGCATGTGTTTTATCACATTATGTTTGACAGTAATGTTTGTAAAAGGACTGGAAATGTCACGGAAACTAACCTTGAATATCACAACATTCACACTGAACACAGTTAAAACAGTAAAAAGTACAAAACAAAGGAAAGCAAACCAGCTCCAAGGCTCCACAGTCCATTGGAATTTAATTTAAACCTCAAACCAAAGTCCAATCCTGAGTCCACTCTGGAGGACCATATCTGCTCAAAAACATAATTTTGTCCACCAAATGCAAATCATTATCTCATGCACACTATTAGTCAAAGATTTAAAGACTTGACTGACATTGTAGACCAACGTGCACCTGTGGATACACAACCAGGGGATCCTGAACTCTCAATTTTGATCCTGATTGTGACATTGATCCTGACTGCTCACCTTTGTTTCTAAAAGTTGACCTGTGATCCTAACCAATCATCTTTGATCCTGGTTTTTGTTGCTGATAACTCATATTTGATCCACTCACCTTTGATCATGTTCTTGACCTTTGATCCTGGCTGTGTTTAGATCCTCATCTTGGACTCTGATTATTGACCTTGGATCCTGGTTGTTGAATATTTAACCGGAACACTCGCCTTTGATCCTAACTGTGACCTTGATCATGTTCATGATGTTTGATTCTGAATGAATTTAGTTTCTTATAAACTTATGATCATTAGTGCGTAGTCACAGATTCAAAGTAGAGTGGAACGGGACGATTCAGATCTCCTTAGGAGTGTCAACACTGACAATGAATTGTTGATATTCATATACAATCCAGAGACCAATGACTTGTCAGGGAAATTCTGCTACCATCAAAGCCAAATAAAGCAAAGATGTCAAAGTAAAAGATTAAAGTGATGCTCTGTGTTTTTTTTTTTCTTCTCAATGGCATCCTCCACATCAATGTCCTACCAAGGGGTCAAACAGTGAATATGTGCACAAGGGCATCCTACTGCAGTGCCTCTTGATATCACACTAGTAGAAGAGGAGTGTATGGGAGAATGTGTCCTCTGTGATTCACCATGACAACGCCCCTGTGCTTAGTGTTCTGAGCATCCAACAGTTTCTGGCAGAGGGGAACGTCAACTCTGGACAAATCCTCAAATTTGCCAGGCTTGGCTCTTTGTGATTTCATATATGCAAAGCTCAAGGGCAGAGCAGGATGCTCTGCAGCATAGGAGATGAACTATCAAATTATATAGACCAGGGTTCGATTCCAGGTGTGTCCACATAAGGTATCCGTTTGTGTCCTTGAACAAGACCGTTCATCTGCATAGTCCCAGTCTGCCCAGCTGTAAATGGGTACCATCTTTGTCTGGGACGTATTCTGCCAGAGGTAACATCCCATCCAGATGGAGTCATACAGTCTCATGTGCTTCATACTATAGAAACCAGAGGTACATAAGCAATGGTACAAGTGGGCCACAGATTGGCCTTATCAGGATTACAAACTCAAGGCTGGATCCGAGTTCTTGATGTGGGCACCATCAAAGGGCCATTATGATGGGGCTCCTGTGGATTCATTCATTCAGAGGTTACACTGAAGGTTGGAAGAAGAGACCAGACGTGTGTGAGACAATTGCCTATTATTTCAATATATTATAGGATTAATATTTTTGTGAATACAGTCCCATTACTCTGTAGACGTGCCTTGCTATTTGGTATAACTAAAGAGGGTTTGCCCATTGAATTTTGTATCAGGATTCCATCCATGAAATGTTTCTCTCCAAACATCTCTAAGGCTTGGTATTTATTTCAAACAAAACGCTGATTTGGTTCATTCTGTAAGAGTCTGCTTGCATACCTGGGATTCCACAGTTCATAATTTCTGTCACTGTGATTTGTACAGAAAGACCGCACTTCCAAAACTTTTAAAAATAAACTTTTAAAAATTACCCAGAAAAGGAATAAGAATAAGAATTACAGAAACAGCAAACTGAACATCTGGACATTAGGAAATACCCGTTTACTAACAGAACTGTACAAACATGGAACAACCTGCTTGATCAGGTAGTGGAGGTAAAAAGCTTAAATTTATTCCAAAATAGATTGGACAAACACTGGAAAAAATTGAAGGATAAATAAGATTTCAAGCTATAATACATGGGCAGACAAATTGTGGACTATGTCACTATATGCCATTATAGTATCTACCCATAAAAATTGAAGAAAAACAAGTAGAAGATCCACTGGGGAGGCAAATGTGAACCATGGAAAGCTACAAGTTAGTGCACATTGGGGTACAACCTAAACCAAGAAAAATTTCCAACTCTTGTTCCACACACTTATCACAATTTGTTTTTTTTTTCTGTCGTTTTCTCCGCGACAAACTCATTCTCAAACACACGCAAACAGAAATATAATGCAATGCTAAAATACCCTCGGCTGTATAAGCATTGCGTTCTTTATCATTTGCAGTTGTTTAATTAATTATTAAGATCCTATCCTCTTACATACAATTTGTACATGTTCAAATCAAGTCATCATTTGTTCATGTTGTGCAAATCAAGGAATATGAATAGATCATCCTCTGTGCATTTGCAGTTATTAATGAGACAAATTTAACTCCATAGGAGTTAGCTTTGAGTTAGCGAAATTTAGCATGCAGCCAACGTTCAAAAATGTCTTGTAAATGACTCCAGAGGTGTTGTTATCCAGTTACAAAAACAGCAATTTCAGTTTTTGAAGTGTTTATTTCTCACTAGCTTTTACATAATATCCCAGAAATGAAGCTGTTAGCAAGTAGCTACACCAGGAAGTGACATCATCATGGTAACCTCTGCGAAATGTCTTGTAAATAAATTCAGAGGTATTATTAGGTTCCAAAAACAGCGTTTTCGGTTTTAGAAGCGTTTATTTCTTACTAGCTTTTACATAACATATGAGAAATGCAGTGATGCCGGTAACTCTAATCTGACCACTTTTTTCAGTAACAAGTAATCTAACGTTAATCTTTCCAAATCAGTAATCAGATTAAAGTTATTTCTCCAAGTCACTGTGTGTTACTATTATTTTTGCATTGTGGGTCGATAGCAGCATTAAGCTTGGTCCGTGGACAGGAGGTCGGGGTTCGACTGAATTGCCCACTTTAAGCGAGCTGTGAGCTTTTCATCCGCGGTTTTCTGCAGCAGCTACGACTCGTCCTCACCTCTTAAAGCGCAGTGACAACAGCACACTTGCACTGAGCTTTACAAAGACATTTTTATGCTTTTTTTCTCCTTTATTTAGAATTCTGAGCTGAGCCGCTCCATATCTGCTCGTTAAAAACAGCTGATCCTCCGCGACGCATCAACAACTAACACTATTTTACACTCAAATGCACCTAAACTCTCTGAGGTCCACATGATGTGAAAACGCAATAAAACTTTCTTACCTGTAAATCTGGTCATGTTTTCTGCATAAATAAATGTTATCCATTCTTTGTGCTCAAACGCCAAAGCAGGGGCGAATCTAGATGGAATGGGGGTGTGGGGCAAGGATGTGCCCCCCTCACAACACCCCTAGATTAACGGTCCAGTTTTGAAGCCTTTTTTTTTTACTACAACTACTGATACTACTTATAATAATAATAATTTCGACAAGTAAAATATTTAGAATTTAAATGTTAGAAAATGTTAGAAAGAATTTAATAGTTACATTTATAAGCAATGTAGGTTATAAATTGCAAGTTTTACTGTTACAGTGCTGTCAACAGTTAAATATGAGGTCAAGAAAGAGGTTTTTATTTTACTTTTTATAAACCAAGTATTTATTTTCATTGAAGTCAAGAAAGGGTGACTATAAAGTGAGTTTTGGCAAAACAGATATCGTCATGTTGAGGTGGCAGAGGGTTGTTGTCGGCAGCTGGGGAAAGTAACTAAAAAAGTAACTAGTAATCTAACTTAGTTACTTTTACAACTGAGTAATCAGTAAAGTAACTAAGTTACTTTTTCAAGGAGTAATCAGTAATTGGATTACTTTTTCAAAGTAACTGTGGCAACACTGGAGAAATGTATATAAACACAAAAAAACAGCGGTTTTGAAGAGACCAGCGACTGACGTCACGGTGCAGCTCTACTCTGATTGGCTGTCACCCGCGTCACTCCAAAACAAAACAGATTGAAAGAGAATGTGACTTTTTAACCTCTTAAAATACCTCTTAGAATAAATCAAGGTTAGCCATCTTTGAACTTGTCCAAGGTCTGTGTCCCAAGAATGTTCCCTGTGAATTTCAAGAGTGGCAGTAATAGAACTGGACTTATGCTGAGCACAGACAGACGGACAAAAAGCCTTCGCAATATGGCCTCGGGTAAAAAGAAGTGAAGATTATTTTTTGTATTTTTGCATCCTCCCGGGAGAATTATCACGCCCATTTTATCTTTCAATTCTTTTGACTATCATCAGGTTATACACACTTCCATCAGTCTGGCAGTGACCTGCGTTGTTTCAGAAATGGATTCATAAGCGCCCCAGCAAGCCGCCGCTAAATGCTTTGATACTGCCCATCAACGCTGACTTCAACTGTGCATACAATATGCAAATACTGGCACTCTTGTACACATATGCTTATACACTATGTACAAAAACAATAAAAAGGCATGTGTGCACATAGACACAAAACCTGTCAAGTAAAACAAACAAACAAAAAATTAAAAAAAAAATTGTGCAAAGTTATTTACCTTCAGGAAGGGAATGACAAAAGGCCTCAGAGGGAAGTTGGTGGCCTCATGAAGTTTAGAGTGAAATTCTTCGATGGTGAGAGTGGAGTTCTGCCAACAGAAGGCAGCAAACGACAATGACAGTGAGCTTGGACATGAAGATTCATTTTTTTTAAATAACATATATGAAAAAAATCCAAATTTAAAATATGTAATAGTTAAATATTTGTGCTTTTCTAACTTTTTACGCAAAGATGGAAACATGCATGAAGATCAGATAATATAATGTAAGAACTGAGATCTCTTATGTTGGTGTCACTTCTCATTAGAAAAAAAAAAATGTAAATGAATTGTCTCCAGGACTCACCACCAGCCCCAGCACAAGGCTCCGCACTCGTTCTCCAATCTCAGGCGATATATCATTGCCAAACTGCTGCAGTGTGGTCAGGAAGCGTTTCAGCTTGCAGAGCTGTCGCGCTCCGCAGGCTGGTGGAAGCTGCTGGTTGGACAGCGAGGCTGTCGAGGACATGGCGGGCCCGTTACTGAAGCCGTTAGGAGTGGATGGAGCGCCGTTGAGTGATGTGGGAGAGTGGCTGCTGCCATTCAACACTGCAGGTAGACAGATGGAAGGGACAATGTTAATCATGATGGAAAGGGGGAGGATTGGACACATTTGGGAGTACAAACGCGGACATGTGGTCACCGCATTTACACTATAGCATGCAGAAGATGACTTCACTGCATCGTACCAGTTTGGCCGAGCATGTGTCTGCAGTCACCTCAGCTGTCTCACAAGTGGCACAACTTGACTCCCCCCCCCACCGACCACTCCATCTCCCTATATCAGCCTACCCCACCATGCTCCTCACCCTCTCCTCCTCACTACTCACTCACTCACTCACTCACTCACTCACTGGGACGCAACTATAAGAGGAACTTGTTAGAGGTGCCAAAAATAGACCTGTGGCCTGTGTTACTTTTATTCCAATAGCAGGTGTGCAGCTAAATGAGGCCCTGCACATGTCCACCAGCTGAGATTTGTGGCTTAAGGTTCAGAATAGTCATAACATTCATGCACATATACAATCACTCAAATATTGTTCTTAATTCAGATACAAACAAGCACGTAAATATTCGGGAGTACAGAGTTTGACCTTCTCTTGTTGTCTTATTGTCGTGTTGGAGCCACCAGACACACTGCATGAAGGGTGCAGTCTGTGATATGGTGTATGTATGTCAAAAAAAGAACTGACCTTTTCCTCCACCTATTTCTCTTTGTCTGACACGATACACCTGGAGAGAATTTTCTTTTAAGAATGAACAGCGGTTTTGGGATGGAACTGCACCTGTATCACATTATAAAAGTCCACACAAGTACTTGAACTGGATGTGTAATGCAAACACAATGATTTTTAACAGTGCCTAATCATTACTGCTGTCAATCGACGGAAGAGGGCACAGACAGGGGCCCAACACGGACAGCTTATGTGCTAGGCCGCTGCTTGTGGACACTAAAAGTCAAAAGTTTAAGTGATTACGATAAAATTTTGACAAGATATAACCCCTGGGTTAGGGAAGAACTGAGCAAATTTTAGGGCCCCTTCACACATCGTGCAAATTTGGTCGATTTGCACATAAAGTGTGCATGAAGCAGGAATCGTGCGCAAAACGTGTCAAATTGTAGCTGCCTCGTACACCTGTTGCTACAACTATTTGTGCACACCAGCGGCTGAAAGACAGAGTGTGCGCTGTGTGAGCCCATCAACCCTCTTGCGGCAGGTGTCATCCGATTCCTTATCGATTCCCTTATCGATACCTTGTGAATTTTGTACTAAATGTAGGCTTTACAGGTTTTGTATTTTGTATTTCATTGAGTCTTAAAGTAAATAAATATGAAATTGGTCACTGTATCCTTGATCTCTGGACATAAATAAAAATAAACAAAACGGTATTTCGCTTTGAAGTTATTAATTCCGACTGGACTCTATCGTTCTAACTTGACTCGGCAGATGGCCGCGCAGCGTTTGGAGCTGTGTGAACAGAACGGAGGACGGTTCTCGTTTCTTTCTTGCAACAAGACAGGAGTCCCAGTTAGTGACTTTAATCAGCACAAAAGTGACTCACGAGGTTTGTGGCTTTTTACAACAACGGTTTGTGGCTTTTTCCCCACTGGGGGAGCTTTTTTTAGTGCCATTTCCGGTTTGTGCCTCTGTCTACCATAGAGCGAGCTTCGCACACCGCTGCACGGTGATCCGATCGTGTCAACACAGCAACAGTCAGCAGACAATCACTGTCGAGCTGGATGTGAAATTTGTCTAAGTGCCCCACGACTATGAAGTTGCCAGGTGCACATGTGCCAGAGTGTCGGCTCCTCCCACTACACATGTATGCATGTGTTTTACATGCTCCCCCCCGCTCCCCCCCGCTCCACCTCTCCCAACACATGTACGTATGGTTCATGTAACACCCCCCCCATAGGCAAGGCATCTCTCATCTGATCACAGAGTGACATCTGTGCGCTGACAGAACAGGGGATGTGGTTGGCTGTTGAGACATCTGCGGTTCTGGACATCACAGCTGCACCATACGTCCTGTGTTTTGATGGACACACGTGTGTGCTTGTGTGGAAATACATAAAAACAGACCGTCAGTCCGTCTGGACACGCAGCAGGTGATCCGAATGTCACGTCTGACAGGACATGCATGTCAGGCCGTGAGGGCAGTGAGTGGCGTACCGCAGTACCAGGACAAGTCAACAGTATGACAAACACACCACTTTCAGTCACGTATCAGCAGAAATACGCCATACCAAACGCCGTTTGGTCAGTTATCACAGCGCTTTTTTTCTTTTTTTTTAGAAAATACGTTTATCTTCTTGTTGATTTTAGCCATTTCACGCTCCTGTTACAAGACAGTGATTTTAGTGCAGTGGTAAAATTTCCATCTGGTAATCAGAGCATGTGGGTTCAAATCCTGTGAGTGGCTTTTTTTTTAATTTAACCAGAGATATTTAACCTTGGGCTTCTGTATTGCATCCCCTTTTATGTATTATTTATATCATTCCATTTATATCATCCCACTGATATTCACTAATTATACAGCTGATTTTTATTTTATTTTTCTCCATCAGCGTGATGTGGTGTAGCTCATCCCATGGAACACAGTGCAAGCAGCTGCAGCAACTCGCACTGTGTTCCTGCGCGAAAGACACAGTCACGTGCACGAACCATCACACCGGCATCGTGCATGCCTGCCCGCTGGCACAATGTTTCATGGTGTGCTCATACGCGCTCTACTGCCGTGAGTGGCCCTGAGGTGTATGTATTCACACTATGTGTAAAGGGGCCCTTAGTGGTGATCCATGTCTGCCATGGAATTTTTTCTTGTTTCTTGTAGTTTCTTTAACATGGCAGGATATGTTTTCCATTTATCTTACGACATGGCCAGTTGCGCTATGCGCAACCACTGACTGGATTGGTTACTCCAGAGGAACAGATCCTGGGCTCTCCAGTGACATTAGCTTGTTAAGACACAAGGCTGAAGTTGCTTGAAATGGTCCCCATTTGTATTTTAAAAAGGCTAAATGCTAGAGCCAGAATGGGGGTGGGGGCTCTGGAGATAAATTTCCACCCTTCATTTCGCAGCACCATACCCAGAGGTACAGCATCATCATACTCAAAGGTTCTGGATAAAGACCTAGGATCCCTTGAATGGAATTCTGATCTCATCAAACATGACACTACTCCAGTTGCTACATCTTACATGTTACTGATTTCATGCTCATTGGTCATGGTGATAAATGTTGGGCCCCTTATAAATTACATAATGCCATAACATAGTGTTGCATCATCATGGCATTTTTTTTATGCCAGGAGTATAGAGTGCATATATGACTATGATGGAACTGGTTGAGCACTGTTTTCAAAATGTCAGTTTTGTGATTTGAAGAGGAATCTGACCACAATGTGTGGAGTTTTTTTCTCCATTCTCATGTACAGGTTGGGTTATGCTGGTTTATACTGGGGATATGCCCGTCTTAAGCAGGTTTTACAGTAGAGATACACTACACAGGAGCTGTATTACTTGTATGCAAAATATATTTAGCCCGAATTTGACCCCCTTCAAAGTCCAAAATGTCCCAAGGGCCTAGACCAGAGTTTTTCAACTCATTCCAGAAAGTGCCAAGAGGGTGCAGGTTTTCTTTGCAACCATCCACTCCACCAGGTGATTTCACTGAATAACTGATTCCATCTGCTCCAGAAGTGGGAGTGGGTGTCTTCTTCTGTAATGATCATGAAGAAGACGGGATCTGTAGACCCAACCCTTCCCCTCTCCCCTCCCTTCTCCAGCTAGCCTCCTGTCCTGGACACCAGCATGAACTACCAAAATTTCCTGTATATTTGTATTGTCAAATGTGTCGGTAGCATGACCCAAGCAGAGGGTCACCTCTTTGAATCTGGTCTGCTTGAGGTTTCTTCCTCAAATCATCAGAGGGAGTTTACCTTACCACTCCTTACCATTGTCGCCTGTGTGCTTGCTCTAGGGGTCAGTGAGGTTAGGCCTGACTTGTGTGAAGCTCCTTGAGGCAGTTTGGTTGTGATTTGGCACTATATAAATGAAAATAAACTGAAAAATTTAAATTTAAATCACCTGGAGGAGTAAAACTTGCACCCTCTTGGCCCTTGATGGAATGAGTTGAAGACCTCTGGCCTAGACCTTTAACAGCTCTGGCAACATGGAAAAAAAATGGAAATTCTATTTGCACAACTGAGGGAGGAAATATGCAACAAAAGAAGAACCTTCACAAAATACATATATATCTTATTTAGCATTCTCACCTTGTGATTCTACAAAGATCTGATGGGGATAGGATTATGGCTCTCAGGGTGCAAAGATGCTCTCTGATTGCACAGTTGCAGCATATGGTTTACATTTATTTATCTATTTATCTCTCTGTCTATCTATCTATCTATCTATAGATACACAAAACTCAAAATACTGTTTAGTTCTTCAATAGTCCAATCTGTGGGTCATGGGCTTGAACACATATGGACAAGGCCATGTGATTCCAAAATGCAACACTTGTGCTCTGGTTTTAGAGAGGGAGGAAGAGAGAGCGGTGCAAGAGAGAGCCACACTGGTGACTGGCCGCCACAACAGGTGAAACAACACAGCTTCTCATTGCTATATAGGGAAGAAAGTAGCCTGCGCACCACAACGCCGCCCTGGCTGATGCCCCCTGTATCACCGTCACCCTACCAGCTGGTAAACAACATAGAGACATACATGCTCACAATACCACAGCCGCACTCACACATGCTCTCAAAGACACTTGTTCCAGGCCTCAAGGACATTCTGAACACCAAAAGACACACACACACACACACACACACACACGGGATCACTACAGCGGATGACCTGTCTACGTCTCACCAGGTTTCATATCAAATTAGTTTTACAGCAGCTGCACTTTCTGATACAATTCGACACTAATGAGGAGTAAGAACCTAATATGCATGTATTTGGTAAACCAGTTATATAACGTAAAAAGCAACACTGAGCAATCTGTAATTATGCCACCAATGTGCCACTCCATAAGTAAACATTGTTGAGTCACTCTACCTGTCTTCTGCTGCACTTATATTCCCTTTTGTGGCTCAACTGTTTCTTCTTCATAAATTTTGCATATTGCATGTTTTATGTTCTGTGTGGAGCCATGCTGCTGTGAGTACACCTGACCCCTTCAGGTCTCAGAAGTGAAGCAGAGTAGGTCCTGATTACTGCTTGGCTGAAAGACCGTTTAGGAACCCGAGGAGCTAAGAACATGTTTCTCCAAAGTGAACTTGAGTTGCGTTAGAAAGGGCATCCGGCATAATGCTTATGCCAATTCCCAATGTAGCTCTGTGATGACCCAAAGCAAATGGGGTCTGCACTCATTTGAACCTGAATTTACTACGGCTCCAGCATACTCCCGCATGATTTCTTTCTTTCTTTTCTTAACTGTCAAGCCATTGTTGAGGAATTCCACAAGTGTCACTTGATTTGCTTCCACTTTGTTGATGAAAAAACTATTTTTGATGTATCTCTTAACGTCTCTATGTTGCTGGACATACATTAGTGATTGTACTTACAGCCTTAAAGAGAAGGTTTGTAACCATAAATTGTCATCGAAAGACAATACGTCTCATGCGCCAGCACAGTGACTTAGAATGTGTTTGATTTATTAAGCCTGGAATATGTGAAGGTGTGTGTACAACACACCTCAAGTATGTTTGTTCAAAACCAGTTGAACTCAATGTTCCAAATTTTCTGTAGTGTGTGGGGTGCCCATATCTAAACTCGAGGTGGATCATGTGAGTGAGCACCTGGATAGTCTTTCTCTCAGCAAGGATGGCCATTTTCCACTGCTGTCGAGTGAGCTTACACAGCCTCGTGTGGTATTGTCAGTGCTCTCTGATGTGCACAGACTCAGATCTTGGTACATAGACATGCTTTTGGTCTGGTCTCTGCAGTGGTCGGTGTACCAAGGGAGTGAGAGTTTGCTGTGCCAGAAAGGCTTTCTCTGATGCCAGTGAACATATTATAATACTCTGACATTCCGAATCCTCTGGATGTGGTGAGTGATATCTCACTGAGAGAGACGTTTTAATTGTAGGTTCACTCCGTGAATGACATCTGTTCCAGAAGCATCACTCATTTGGTGATGGGTGATTTCAATGCGACTGCAGGCACTGACAGACCTGGTTACGAGGACTGTATTGGTCCCCACAGAAATGGAAACGATGGTGATGCTGTGGTCTTTTTGGAATCAAAGGATGCCCTGAATGATACATGCAGCACTTGAGATCTAGAGTAAGGGAACAACTGGATTTGCTACTGCCCTGCATCTAGATTAAAATCTAGGGTTTTCGTGACTTCTTGCACTGTGTTGAAAGTGTTTAACTTGTTGAAGGTTCACTTATCTCAGCAGTAACATTCACGCATCTGGGAGCTTGGCCCATGAGGTTGAGCGACATCTGAGAAGAATTTATGGGGTCAAGGTTTTGCTAGACATAGGTGTTTGGCAATGCTAATATCTCTTTAAGAAGACAGATGGTCCAAATCTTCAGTGTCCTGGTGCTTCTAGTTTTAGTGTGTGTGTTGATGAAACTTGGGTACTAACCAGTAAGTAACCTAAGGCAGCAACTCAAACTCTTTAGTAGTCATCTCAAATACCCAGCGGCTGTGTAAGCAGGAGAATCATGAAGGAAACCACAAAGACACAAATTACAGCTCTGAAGGAGTTACAGGCATCTGTGGGTGTGACTGGAGAGACTATGTCTTCTGCAGTTTTTGTTTGTTGCATCATCAGTCACAGTTTCATTGGGAAAGATTTTGTTGATCTGCCGCAATTTTTAATGGAATGTTTTCTGGCGTAGGTACAAACCTTTCGCATACTTGCATTAAAAATAAAAAAACAATTTAAGTTTCATTCCAGGACTACAAAAAAAAAAAAAAACCTCACAAAGCTTTGTCAAAATAAAGTGATTCGTTTGTGAATAATCCTGTCACTAAATTAATAAACAGATGTGTGTGAAATATTACATTCTTTGAGGAGATACCGTAAATATAAAATATATTATTAAAATATATTATTATATGGTCAGGATTTTATTTTTATACCGAACCACATAATTTCGCTATTGGACCAAAGAGACTGGAACAATGATGCATTCCAGTTTGTTAACACAATAACTCAAAAACAATAAATGGTCTCATATTGTAAGTCCCCGAATTAAAATGGCATATAATGAGGATGAACCGATTTAGATGTTGGTCATATCTGATGTAAAAGATCAATCCAAAAAGCAACCTTGTTTTGCTGAGGCAATATACCATGGACCTGTCTGCCCCCTGCTGGACATTCCTGACATTGTTGTAGGGAATGATCACGATCACATGCATGATAGAAATTAGGAGCCAGTGTGGCTGAAATTCTTCCCACCATATAGGTACTAATGTACCATCACAGTGAGTGCATTATTTATTTTTGCTTGAATTTCCCGACGTTGGCTGAGAAATGCGTTTCCGGCTCCAGCTCCCTTATAACCTGCGGTGTATTCAGAAAGCAAAAACACAGTAGTAACAAATACATACTCTGAAACACAACAGCCTCCAGCTGATTTTACTTCTAGTGTGATACCACACAGCAGCCATGTAGAATATCGTTCTGTCTGCTGTTGCTGTGGAACGGGTTCTTATGTAAACAAAGTTATAGTCCCCATCGATACTTTTAAGTTCTACAAGTTCCACATGGCGGTCAGTAAACATCTGATAGCCATAGTCACGTTTGTGTTGCTTCATTCTTTCATTTGTCCATCCACAGTTACTAGCCAGGTAACACACGACTATTGGCAACTTCAAGTATCGTGTCCACGTCACAGTTTTCCCATTGGAATCTTGAACACAGCCATTTGTCATTGTCACCCGCCATCAACCGGCATTCACCTGGGAACCATATATACAACCCCTGGCAAAAATTATGGAATCACCGGCCTTGGAGGATGTTCATTCTGTTGTTTAATTTTGTAGAAAAAAAGCAGATCACAGACATGACACAAAACTAAAGTCATTTCAAATGGCAACTTTCTGGCTTTAAGAAACACTATAAGAAATCAAGAAAAAAGATTGTGGCAGTCAGTAACGGTTACTTTTTTAGACCAAGCAGAGGAAAAAAATATGGACTCACTCAATTCTGAGGAATAAATTATGGAATCACCCTGTAAATTTCCATCCCCAAAACTAACACCTGCTTCAAATCACATCTGCTCGTTGACATTAACCCTATGTCATGAAATTGACCCTATGTGTCTTTTTGCAAGGAATGTTTTCACAGTTTTTGCTCTATGGCAAGATGCATTATCTTCTTGAAAAATGATTTCATCATCCTTAAACATCAGAAAAGTGTCCAAAATATCAACGTAAACTTGTGCATTTATTGATGATGTAATGACAGCCATCTCCCCAGTGCCTTTACATGACATGCAGCCCCATATCATCAATGACTGTGGAAATTTACATGTTGTCTTCAGGCAGTCATCTTTATAAATCTCATTGAAACGGCACCAAACAAAAGTTCCAGCATCATCACCTTGCCCAATGCAGATTCGAGATTCATCACTGAATATGACTTTCATCCAGTCATCTACAGTCCACGATTGCTTTTCTTTAGCCCATTGTAACCTTGTTTTTTTCTGTTTAGGTGTTAATGATGGCTTTCGTTTAGCTTTTCTGTATGTAAATCCCATTTCTTTTAGGCGGTTTCTTACAGTTCGGTCACAGACGTTGACTCCAGTTTCCTCCCATTCCTTCCTCATTTGTTTTGTTGTGCATTTTCGATTTTTGAGACATATTGCTTTAAGTTTTCTGTCTTGACGCTTTGATGTCTTCCTTGGTCTACCAGTATGTTTGCCTTTAACAATCTTCCCATGTTGTTTGTATTTGGTCCAGAGTTTAGACACAGCTGACTGTGAACAACCAACATCTTTTGCAACATTGCGTGATGATTTACCCTCTTTTAAGAGTTTGATAATCCTCTCCTTTGTTTCAACTGACATCTCTCGTGTTGGAGCCATGATTCATGTCAGTCCACTTGGCGCAACAGCTCTCCAAGGTGTGATCACTCCTTTTTAGATGCAGACTAACAAGCAGATGTGATTTGATGCAGGTGTTCGTTTTGGGGATGAAAATTTACAGGGTGATTCCATAATTTATTCCTCAGAATTGAGTGAGTCCATATTTTTTTCCTCTGCTTGGTCTAAAAAAGTAACTGTTACTGACTGCCACAATCTTTTTTTCTTGATTTCTTATAGTGTTTCTTAAAGCCAGAAAGTTGACATTTGAAATGACTTTAGTTTTGTGTCATGTCTGTGATCTGCTTTTTTTCTACAAAATTAAACAACTGAATGAACATCCTCCAAGGCCGGTGATTCCATAATTTTTGCCAGGGGTTGTATATATATATATATATATATATATATATATATATATATATATATATATATATATATATATATATATATATATATATATATATATATATATATATATATGAAACGGCTGAGTGGATCTGATTGGAGGTTTGTATGCCATGTGACATGGATTATTCCTCCCATTTGTGTTGCATTGCATTTAACATGCAAACTGGTTCCATTTACTGTGCAAATTTGGTTCCATATGTTTTGTACCATTGCATTGGGGTGGAGTTTGTTTTGTTGACGGACAACGATTTAAAAGAGGTAACTGACAGTGCTAATTCTTCTAACACAACGAAACAAATCCACTAATCATAAGCTGTCTGGAGGCATGAAGAGCTGTTAGGATGAAGAGGATGAAGTTAGGATGAAAAGCCGGACAAATTTCTGATGTAACTTTTCACTGGAGTGAGGAAAGCAGACGGCAGTCTGTACTCAAAGTCAGTGGACGGCGTCACAAATTACATAGAATTGTTTTTTTGCGAGTTGACTGGGAACAATTCTGGACACCTATTTACAGTTTGTGTTGAACTGTTAAGTGGTAGTGATGAACACCAAAATGTAAGTTCCTTTTCTTTTGTTTATAAATTAATAAAATATCAAAATATCTATTAAAATAAAATTATATTTAATAATTACATTATTATAAAAATTCTTTTTTGCCATTATATAAAACAAATAATGAATGTTTTCCATTCTTTCAATGGAACGAATATTTCATGAAGTGAAAGATGAAACTCACCTCATGAAATATTCGTACCATTGAACTCAAACATTCATTATTTGTATAAAACTGTCTTCTGCTGGAGAGTGTGGCATGCATTTCGTGAGTTTATGGATGTATATTTATTTTCGCCATGAGTTTATGGGTGTATATCTATTTTCGCCGTTATATAAAACAAATAATGATTGTTTTTTCATTCTTTCAATGGTACGAATATTTCATGAGGTGAAAGCTGGAATGTACCATTCAACGAGGCCTCGTTGAATGGTACATTCCAGCTTTCACCTCATGAAATATTCGTACCACTGAACTCATTAATATGATAACACAATATCAATGAGTCTACTTCCATCAAATTATATAAACCAAAATGAAATATTCCTCACTTGATTTACTGGTGGTAGGAGTGAATGAAGCGTTACGACTGGCTGCTTGGCTGACAGCCGGGGGTGGAGGAGGCATAGTGGGTGGGGTGGACCTGGGCTGGGTTTTCACATCCGCAGGTGAATCTGGCATTGTTCCAACCTTCTGCACTCTGCTACCTGACGTAAGACGAGAGAGAGAAAACAGACAGTCAGGATGATATTGCGCCATCAAGAAAACAACAAAACTTTCAACAGCTAAGGGAGAGAGCTGACATTTTCACCTGGGAGGCATTGATTGTTTCCTTAAACCAAAAGCTCTGTAAAAAATAAAATAAATAAATAACCAAAACAAATCAATACGGAGGGTGAAAATGAATCCAAACTTGTATTGTGTCTCTGTCGTTGGAGATTCACAGGCCTGCGAGACGCGCAGTAACACCTGCTCACTCGCTCAGCTGCTGCTCACTGAGAACACCCTCCACCCACCCTTTGCTCGCCCCCTCTCTCTCTCTCTCTCTCTCCTTCATGGAGAAACATGCCAACATCCCAATTAATGCCCCTACGCTGCTGCATCCAACCCTCACACACACACACACATACTCACACACATGCGCGTGCTGCTCTCACCCGTCCCCTCTCGTCCCTTACTTCAGACAGCCGGCTTGACAGCTCGTGACAAGTGCAGCTGGATCTGCTGCTGTCCATCACCGTGGACCGACTTTCAGCAGAGCTACCACAGGCTCGGCTGTCCTCTGGCAGGCACCCCGCCAGGACCAAACAAGGCAAGGCCAGGCTCTGTTGCATGAAGGAAACGGATGCTACAGCGAGGCACATGTGAAGGAAGCAAAATTCTTCTCTGTATGTGAATGTGTCCTCTGCAAAGATGCCTTCTCAGACAAAAGGGCATCCACAGTTTTTTTGCTATACTGCAGTATATTATATAGAGTGTTAACTGTCATTCTGTGTGTGTGTGTGTGTGTGTGTGTGTGTGTGTGTGTGTGTGTGTGTGTGTGTGTGTGTGTGTGTGTGTGTGTCTGGAACCAGATCTTTGTGAACAGTGTAAACCTGAGCTAAGTGGAGTGATGACTTTTCAGTGTGTGCGACTGGCAGAGTGCAGCGCATTACGATAAATATCAATCATGGGGAGGTGATGGTCTAGAGGTTAAATGTTGGGCTTCCGACCAGAGGATCCTCGGTTCAAACCCCAGCCTGACTGGAAAATCACAAATGTTGGGGAAAGTGTAGTGACACGGACTATCAACAGGGGGCGCAAATGAACGGTCAATAGATGAGCCAAAAGATAACAATTTAATGTTGTGAATGTGCACAACGAATATACAGACAATCTCAGAATCTGATAGCAGTCAATACACAAAGGTGACGTGTGGGCAGGCTCGAGGATAGAAGACGTCTGTCCTAAGAAGAGCCGGAACCACACGATTTCCGCCGCCACCGAACCTGGTGAATACTGGAGCCGCCAAGTCCCGAATTCCCAGGTGATCACCGTCCCCGACTGTCGGATCTGGTACTGCTGGCGAGGAGCACAAACAGTGAGATGTGGGTGTGTGCACACCCAGTAACAAAAACAGTCAGAAGGTGGAAAGTGACCTCCACCTCTAATCACACACTCGTGCAGCTCCTGTTAACCACTTATCTGGTTGGGGTGTGAAGCGAAGCCGTCGCTGATCACACCAAAACGCCAATCCCACAGATAAGGCAACACCCACAGGAAAACGGCTGCAAAGAAGTTCAAACTATAAAGTCAGTGTTAAGTGCAGATACAGCGGAGAATATTACCTTCACAGGTAGATGATATCTTGGCAGCGAGGTGGAGATGACATCCGGCTTTTATGGAGTGATGAAATGATGGGTGACAGCTGTCATGAGTTGATGTGTGACAGCTGGCACTCCGGGTTGTGTCCGTGGCGGTAGCGCCCTCTCGTGCCTGAAGCCTGCACTTCAGGCAGGGCGCCCTCTGGTGGTGGGCCAGCAGTACCTCCTCTTCTGGCGGCCCACACAACAGGACCCCCCCCTCAACGGGCGCCACCAGGCTTGTCCGGGTGACGTCGGTAGAAGTCGGCCAGGGGGTCCGGGTCCAGGATGAAGCTCCTCTTCACCCAGGAGCGTTCTTCAGATACCCCTCCCAGTCCACCAGATACTGAAACCCCCGGCCCTTCCGACGGACGTCCAGGAGCCTGCAAACCGTCCACGCAGGCTCCCCATCGATGATCCGGGCAGGAGTCAGCACCGGTCCGGGAGCACAGAGGGGCGAGGTGTGGCTTGATCCGGGAAACATGAAAAACTGGGTGGACCCGCAGTGAAGCTCCAGCTCCCAGCTTCACTGCGGGTCCACCCAGTTTTTCATGTTTCCCGGACTGAGGACTTTGAGGATCTTGAATGGACCAATATACCTGTCCTTGAGTTTGGGTGAGTCCACTTGGAGGGGGATGTCCTTCGTTGAAAGCCACACCTCCTGCCCGGGCTGGTAAGCAGGGGCCGGGGAACGCCGGCGGTCTGCATGGGCCTTAGCCCTCGTCCGGGCCTTCAACAAGGCAGAACGGGCGGTGCGCCACACCCGATGGCATCTTCGCAGGTGGGCCTGGACCGAGGGTGCACCGACCTCTCCCTCCACCACGGGGAACAATGGGGGCTGGTACCCCAGACACACCTCAAATGGGGAGAGGCCGGTGGCAGAGGACACCTGGCTGTTATGGGCGTACTCAATCCAGGCCAGATGGTGACTCCAGGCCGACGGGTGCGCGGATGTAACACAGCGGAGGGCCTGTTCAAGTTCTTGGTTGGCCCGCTCTGCCTGTCCATTCGTCTGAGGGCGATACCCGGACGAGAGGCTCACGTTGGCCCCCAGTTCTCTGCAGAAACTCCTCCAAACCTGTGAGGAGAACTGAGGACCATGGTCCGAGACAATGTCAGTTGGTATCCCATGCAGACGTACGACGTGGTGGACCAGGAGGTCTGCTGTCTCCTGGACTGTAGGGAGCTTCGGGAGGGCCACGAAGTGGGCAAGCCTTGGAGAAACGGTCCACTATCGTGAAGATGGTCGTCATGCCCTGGGACGGCGGGAAGCCCATGACAAAGTCCAGGCCAATGTGAGACCAGGGGCGACGAGGCACCGGAAACGGTTGCAGAAGTCCTTGTGTCTTGGAGTGGTCTGCCTTGCCCCTGGCACAGGTGGTGCAGGCCTGGACATATTCCCGGACATCGGCCTCCATGGACGCCCACCAGAAGCGCTGCCGGACAACTGCCACGGTCCTACGCACCCCTGGATGACAGGAGAGCTTGGACCCATGACAGAAGTCCAAGACTGCAGCTCTGGCCTCTGGTGGGACGTATAAACGGTTCTTTGGTCCAGTTCCGGGGTCCGGGCTCCATGCCAGGGCCTCCCGGACGGTCTTTTCCACGTCCCAGGTGAGGGTGGCCATGATAGTGGACTCCGGAATGATGGGCTCCGGTGGATCCGACAGCTCAGTCTTGACCTCATCTTCATGCACCTGGGACAAGGCATCCGATCTCTGGTTCTTGGTCCCGGGTGGTAGATGATTCGGAAGTCAAAACGCCCGAAGAACAGTGACCAGCGGGCTTGCCTGGGGTTCAGCCGCTTGGCGGTCCTGATATACTCAAGGTTCCGATGGTCAGTGAAAACCGTGAACGGCACAGACGCTCCCTCCAACAGGTGTCTCCACTCCTCAAGAGCCTCTTTCACCGCAAGGAGTTCTCGATTGCCGACGTCATAGTTCCGTTCAGCTGGGGTCAACCTGAGAGAAAAGTAGGCACACGGGTGAAGAACCTTATCGGTCTCTCCGCTCTGGGATAGCATGGCTCCTATCCCTGAGTCAGAGGCGTCCACTTCAACCACGAACTGGCGGCTAGGGTCGGGCTGCACCAGAACTGGTGCAGACGAGAACCAGCGTTTCAACTCCTTGAACGCGGCTTCGCACCGATCCAACCAGGTGAAGGGGACTTTTGGAGAGGTCAGGGCTGTCAGGGGGCTATCTACCTGACTGTAACCCTTAATGAACCTCCTGTAGAAATTTGTGAAGCCGAGGAACTGTTGCAGCTTCCTACGGCTTGTTGGTTGGGGCCAATCTCTCACCGCCGCAACCTTGGCCGGATCAGGGGCGACGGAGTTGGAGGAGATGATGAACCCCAGGAAGGACAAAGAGGTGCTGTGAAACTCACACTTCTCACCCTTCACAAACAGCCGGTTCTCCAACAACCGCTGCAGGACCTGACGTACATGCTGGACATGAGTCTCAGGGTCCGGGGAAAAGATGAGTATGTCATCCAGATATACAAAGACGAATCGGTGCAGGAAGTCCCGCAAGACGTCATTAACCAAAGCTTGGAACGTCGCGGGGGCGTTAGTGAGGCCGAACGGCATGACCAGGTACTCAAAATGACCTAATGGGGTGTTAAATGCCGTCTTCCATTCGTCTCCCTTCCGGATCCGAACCAGGTGATACGCATTCCTAAGGTCCAGTTTGGTGAAAATTTGGGCTCCATGCAGGGGTGTGAACACTGAATCCAACAGGGGTAAAGGGTATCGATTATGAACCGTTATGTTGTTCAGCCCCCTGTAATCAATGCATGGATGGAGTCCGCCATCTTTCTTGCCCACAAAAAAGAAACCTGCACCCATCGGGGAGGTGGAATTCCGGATCAGCCCGGCAGCTAATGAGTCCCGGATGTAGGTCTCCATCGACTCGCGCTCAGGAAGTGAGAGGTTGTACAGCCTGCTGGACGGGTACTCAGCGCCCGGGACCAAATCAATGGGACAATCGTACGGACGGTGCGGGGGAAGGGTGAGCGCCAGATCCTTGCTGAAGACGTCAGCAAGGTCGTGGTACTCAATCGGCACCGCCGTCAGATTTGGAGGCACTTTAACCTCCTCATTAGCATTTACACCGGGAGGAACCGAGGATCCTAAACACTTCCGGTGGCAGGTTTCCCTCCACTGAGTCACAACCCCAGACAGCCAATCAATCCGGAGATTGTGTTTAATCATCCATGGGAAGCCCAAAATCACACGGGAGGTAGAAGGAGTTACAAAAAACTCAATCTCCTCCCGGTGATTCCCAGACACTACCAGGGTTACAGGTAGTGTCTTGTGTGTGATAAAAGGGAGAAGAGTGCCATCTAGTGCTCGCACCTTCACTGGCGAAGAAAGCGCCACCAGAGGGAGCCCTACCTCCCTTGCCCATCTGCTATCCAGCAGATTCCCTTCTGACCCCGTGTCCAGGTTAAATCCCCGCTCAGGATTTTAACTGGGAGTCGTGTTGACAGATGTGTATAACCCACGTGAATGTTTTGACCCCCCCCTCAGCCCAGTCTCTAAGGGCGGGCGTTTGTGTTTTGACCGTTTGAGGCAGTCTCTCTGCTGATGCTCACTCGAGCCGCAAACAAAACACTCCCCGCGGACCAGCCTCCTCTGTCTGAATGTGGCCCTGCTCGTGTCCCTAGCACCGTCAGCAGGGGGAGCTGTAGCCACACGGAGAGCTGTGGCTGTGGAGCGTGGGGAAGACGGCTCTCATTCGGACCCGGGAGGAAGAGGGACGGCTTGTGCCTGACCACGCCCTTCGCCTCGCTCCCGTCGGCGTTCTTCTAACCGATTGTCCAATCCAAATCCAAATCGATAAGCTCAGCCAAATCCCGCGGTTCCTCCTTAGCCACCAGGTGCTCCTTCAGGACCGACGACAGTCCGTTTATGAAGGCAGCGCGGAGCGCAGTCATATTCCAGCCGGATCTCGCAGCCGTGATGCGGAAGTCGACTGCATATTCGGCTGCGCTGCGGCGCCCCTGTGTCATTGACAGCAGCACGGTAGACGCGGTTTCGCCTCTGTTAGGGTGATCAAAAACAGTTCTGAGCTCCCTCACAAACCCAGTATAAGAGGCGAGGAGCCGTGAACTCTGTTCCCAAAGCGCTGTAGCCCAAGCGCGTGCCTCGCCTCGAAGCAAATTAATCACGTAAGCCACCTTGCTGGCGTCAGATGCGTACATCATGGGACGCTGTGCAAAGACGAGCGATCACTGCATAAGAAAGTCCACGCACATCTCCACACAACCTCCGTACGGCTCTGGGGGGCTTATGTATGCTTCAGGGGATGGTGGGGGGGGTTGTTGAATGACCAGTGGAATGTCTGTATTCAGCACCGGGTCGGCAGGAGGAGGAGCTGCAGCAGCACCCTGAGCGCGCGCTTCCACCTGTGCGGTGAGAGCCTCCATCCTGCGATTAAGGATGACGTTTTGCTCGGTTATCAGGTCCAGCCGAGCGGTAAAGGCGGTGAGGATGTGCTGCAACTCACCAATCACGCCTCCAGCTGACGCCTGCGCACCCTGCTCTTCCATTGGCTGTCCAACAGATGGTTGACGCCCCTCGGGATCCATGACGTTGGCCGAGATATCCTGTTGGGGAAAGTGTAGTGACACGGACCCACAACAGGGGGCGCAAATGAACGGTCAATAGATGAGCCAAAAGGTAACAATTTAATGTTGTGAATGTGCACAACGAATATACAGACAATCTCAGAATCTGATAGCAGTCAATACACAAAGGTGACATGTGGGCAGGCTCGAGGATAGAAGACGTCTGTCCTGAGAAGAGCCGGAACCACACGATTTCCGCCGCCACCAAACCTGGTGAATACTGGAGCCGCCAAGTCCCGAATTCCCAGGTGATCACCGTCCCCAACTGTCGGATCTGGTACTGCTGGTGAGGAGCACAAACAGTGAGATGTGGGTGTGTGCACACCCAGTAACAAAAACAGTCAGAAGGTGGAAAGTCACCTCCACCTCTAATCACACACTCGTGCAGCTCCTGTTAACCACTTATCTGGTTGGGGTGTGAAGCGAAGCCGTCGCTGATCACACCAAAACGCCAATCCCACGGATAAGGCAACACCCACAGGAAAACGGCTGCAAAGAAGTTCAGACTATAAAGTCAGTGTTAAGTTCAGATACAGCAGAGAATATTACCTTCACAGGTAGATGATATCTCGGCAGCGAGGTGGAGATGACATCCGGCTTTTATGGAGTGATGAAATGATGGGTGACAGCTGTCATGAGTTGATGTGTGACAGCTGTCACTCCTGGTTGTGTCCGTGGCGGCAGCGCCCTCTCGTGCCTGAAGCCCGCACTTCAGGCAGGGCGCCCTCTGGTGGTGGGCCAGTAGTACCTCCTCTTCTGGCGGCCCACACAACAACTAAGGCCCTTTGGGCAAGGTCCTTAATCCCAAAGTTGCTCCCAGTATGTAGGGTGGCCAGATGTCCTCCTTTTTGCCACAAATTGAGATGGTTTCCGGCGTTGTTATTGACAGTCCGGCTTCAGTTTTGACATGCGTGTTTTAAAAATGCATGTTTCAAACACACATTTCAAAACTGAACTGGACTGTCAATAACGACACCGGAAACCATCTCAATTTGTGGCAAAAAAAGAGGACATCTGGCCACCCTACCGGTGTGTACTGAGCGCCTTGCTTGGCAGCACCCTGACATCGGTGTGTGTGTGTCTGTGTGAATGTGAGGCATAATTGTAAAGCACTCTGAGCTTCTGATGCAGATCGAAAAGTGCTATATAAATGCAGTCCATTTATCCATATGCTTTACATCATAGTGTGTGTGACAATAAAGCAATAGCAATACAGACCTCAAAATACACTGCAGTACAGTATAAACTGTGTGTACTGACAAAATAATACCATATCTTCTGCTTTCCCAAGGCAGACAAAATCAGAAAAAGCTGGGACAGTATGGAAAATGCAAATTCAAAAACAAACAAAAAAACGTAAAATAACGCAGTGATTCACACACCCCCTTTTGTTTCATTGCAGACTGTATAAACCCAAGACAATTCATGTTTTTCCTGCTCAATTTAATTTAATTTCTTAATATACACCCATTCCAGAATTTAAGGCCTGCAACAGATCCCAAACACATTAGGGCACTAAAGCATTTACCACTTTGTAATGTTACATTCCTTCTCACAACACTTAAAAGACCTTTTGGCATTGAGCATACAACACAATGAAGTATGCCGGGTGTTGCTTGTCCCATTGTTCCTGCAAACACGTTTTAAAGGTGTGCAGCACTATGGGGTTGTTGTTGCATTTTTCCTTTCAAAGTTCTTCACACATTCTGTTTCTGTTTGATCAGCATTTGATTATTTCTATGACTCCTCCGTTTGTTTGCCAGTCTTTTCCACCAGTTGTTTAATCCTGTTTGCTTGTTGCTACCCTCTGCCCGCGTTGTTGGTTTTGTGTTTTGTTATGAACTCTCACCGTTTGCTTGGACTGTATTCACGTGTGCCTGTGGAAAATACATCACCTGTGTTTTCACCTTATGTCCCGTTCTGGTTACTGCTTGCATTCGTGGGTTATTTTGAAAGTGCTATCACAGCACACAGAAACTGATAATGACTCTGGGCAAGGTTAAGGGCCCCTTCACACATAGTGTGAATCAGTACAAATCAGGGCGAATCATGATGGAACAGCTCGTATGAGCGAACCACAAAAACATCGAGCTGACAGGCAGGCATGAACGGTGCCAGCAGCTGGAGCACGTGTAACCACATCGCGCAGCTGCTGTGAAAAAGAAAAAAAAAAAATGCCACCCACGGGATTCGAACCTGCAATTTACAAAAGCTCTGATTCCCAAATGGAAACTTTACCACTGTGCTACAATCACTGTCTTATAACAGGAGTGTGAAATGACTAAAATCAACAAAGAGATAAACGTATTTTTTAAAAAGAGAAAGAAGCGCCGTGATAACTGACCAAACGGCATTTGTTATGGTGTATTTCTGCTGATACATGACTAAAACTGCCGTATTTGTCGCACTGTTGGCTTGTCATATAGTCCTGCGGCGGGCGTGTCCTGTCAGACAGATGTGACATTCAGATCACCTGTTGTGTGTCCACATGAACTGACAGTCCGTTTCAGATGGGACAACATGTCAATGTGTGCGCTGTGCGTGCTCTCCAGCCCATCACAAAAGTGCTATATGTTTTTATGTATTTCCATGTGAGGACAGCAAGCACACACACACACGTCCGTCTGCAGAACACAGTACGTCTAGGACCACCGATGTTAACAGGTGCTGCTGTTGACATTTAGCCACGCCCCCTGTCCATTCAGCGCACAGATCAAGGTGTCACTCTGTGATCAGATGAGAGGTGCCTTGCCTGCGGGGGGGAACCACACCTGCAACGAGAGGGATCGAATGGGCTCTCACAGGGCACACTCTGTTTTAAGTTCCATTTGTGAAGAGGAGGGTCCACTAGTGGTCCTAACCTGTTTATATTATTTAATGGTGTATATTACAACTCAAACTGATTTTAAAGTTCACCGTAACCCAAACCTCTAATCCTAAACCTAACCCTAGCCAGCACTAGTGGGTCCCTAGGACTAGTGGACCCTAGGACTAGTGGGAAGTTCCCTTTATGAATGTACCTCTACATTGTAGTTCTTGACAAAGGTTTCTCAAAGTAATCCCTTGCCCATGTGGTTATGTCAGCTATTGAGAAATGACGGTTCTTGACATGTCTGAGAAATCAGAGATCATGGGTGTTGAGCTTAGGCTTGCAACCTTGCCCTTTATGCACTGAAATTCTTTCAGCTTCCTTGCAGTCATTGATATTATGCAGTGTAGAGGAAGAAATATGCAAATCCCTTCCAGTTTTTCTTTGAGGAACATTGTTCTTAAACATTTCAAAACATTTGTTAAACAGGAGATCCTCTAATCATCTCTTCTTCACAAAAATGCACCATTTTTGGGATCATGATTACAATCAGCTGTCAACAGCATCTGTTTGAAATAACATCATCAATTTTTTTTTTTTTACTTCATTACTAGCCCTAAATATCCCTGGTCCAAACTCTTTTTGAATATGGTGCAGGCCTGAAGTGCAGGAATGGATGTATTTTAAGAAATGAAATAGCGACCTCATGATTTCAACATGATGAAATTCCCTCATAGGAGCCACAAAACAAATGCCACATTCACTTTCAAATAATCAACTACTCTCATCAAGTTTTTACTGACGGGGATGATTACGAGTCCAATGTTGTCCTCCACAAATGTCCCGGCTCACTGGGCCTAAGTCCTTGTGACATCTCACGTAGTAGACTTTAACAGCTGGTGTCTGTATTTAAAGAGTGTCACTTTGGAGTGTGCTATACGACGGCCGCTGACACAGTGAGCCACGAGAACACAAGTGGCGGGCGCTCCACTGTTTGCCCCGTGCCAGACGCTCTGAACATAAACACACAAGATCGGCCCAGCTGGTATAAATAGATACAGCCATTCCCTTTTAAAGGACCTGAAACACACAAACAAGCTCTCCATGCTGCTGATTTGGTGGGCAGCTTCCTGTAGAGAGGCAACCGTATGCTTCAATAAATATTCTCTTTGATCAAATTTACTGTGCAACTGCAGTTGACACGGCACGGAGCAGTTATTAAACTGCACCTAACAATCATACACATTGTAATAGTGCAGCAGATAACTGAAACAATCCTTCAAATAATGATACAAGCACCAAATTTGGCACAAATACTCCTTAGATATTACTCTTTTGAAAAAAAATTGGCTACTGGGGGTCAATTGAAGAATTACACAGGGGTCAAAATTAAAAAAATGCTCCAATCAAATTGAAAACTACCCCACATTATTTGTCTGACGATAAAGATTCCAAAAAGATATAGGTTGAACTATCTGTGACTGAATGTTATGTAGTTATGGGTTAAAAACAGCAAGAATGGTGATAAAGGTCAATTTCATTTTGTACAGGAGTCGTTGCTCCAATTTTGGTAAAAAGTAATGCACATTATTGGTTGCGATAATAGGATTAATAAATGGAATAGTTTTGACAGTGTTGAATGCTTGGTCTCCAAAGTAAAGGTCAAACAAAGTCAACGTCCATTGGATTCTATGACATGTAACATAGTATGTTACTCGTAATGTGATAACTTAGCATGATACATGATACAAACTATTCCTTTTTATAACCCTGTTAACTCAACTAATAATTTGTATAATTTTTTTACCAAAATTGGAGCAACTTTAACTTTTGACCCCTGTACAAACTGAAATTGACCTTTGTCATTATTCTTGCTGTTTTCATCCCATAACTCCATACATTCAGTCACAGATAGTCCAAACTATACCTTTTTTGGAATCTTTTTGATCAGACAAATTATGTGGTGTAATTTTCAATTTGATTAGAGAATTTTTAAATTATGACCCCGTGAAATTCTTCAATTGACCCCTACCTGACTGCTGATTGAAAATTCAAGTGGCCACTCATTTTTTTTTTGTTCAAAAGAGTGATGTCTAAGGAGTATTTGTGCTGAATTTGATGCTTGTATCACCATTTGAAAGATTCCGCTCTAAATATTCTCTGATCTGCTGCACTATAAAGAATGACAGTGCAATGTGATCGGCTGCTCGAGGAAATCTCCAGACGGTACTTCAGTCAGTTTGTACCACCATCAAAACCAGTTCTGCAGCCATAAAGAATGAACACGAGCTTGAGTTTCCTGTGATCCGTAGTTACAAAGATTTCATGCCTTTCATGCCATTAAGACTTTATGACAACATAAGTATTTTTTTATCACTGCTTGGAGAGGAGAGGAGGGTAGGTTGACTGTCTGCCCCCAACATGGGATTATAGACAGCTGTTTAATCGGACCAGCTACAGGGACAGGACGCACACATACACAGCATGTTCTGGATTTTACTTTAATACATTGGGAAGTCTGCTCGGTCTGCAGTCCCATCTGTGGCCATCTGTGCTCCCATTGTGTGCTACACTGAAAGACAAAGCACTCACAGAAAAGCAAGGAGAAAAACAGAGGGAGACCAGTAAACTAAAACCGTGTGGCTAAATCCAAGCCTACAGTACCTCATGTGATCTGCTTGCTCCTCCATTTCCCCCTACGGGATTTTACCTTGTTCTCTGAAAGAAGCCGCTTTGTGATCGATACAGCCAAGAATAGAAACAGCTACATACACACTCTGCCATTGAGTATTATTCTGAATATAAAACAATGTGACGTGTATTTATCACCACCTGCATCTGCTTGTGTCGTTCTGAGTTGGTGAACTGCTGTAAATCTGCACTTTTGGTGCAATCAGGTCTAAAAGATTGCTCACCAAAGAAACACTCTGCAGTCTTGAGTTCTAAAATGTTCTTTGTCTGACATTCTTCCTGTGTAGTATGATGAAACAAGATGGAAAAACTCTTCACTATTCAAGTATATGAGACTCACACATCCATGCCTTGTACTGTACAACCGCACAATTGCACATGCACAGTGTAGCAGGTTGCCACGCTTTCAAGAGCTACTTTGGAATCTCTTTGTATAGTATTTACAAAAGTGGCCATAATGTGCAAAATAATTTTTTTAGTAACCTTAAACATCCTCAAAGTCCTGCAGTTTTTTTTGTCAATGCATGTAGAAATTCGTCTGTCTGTGGGAATACGATTGTGTCTTCAAAGAACACTGTTGCACAGATGTAATTATTGCCATCATATTGTGCAAGACCTGTTTTTTTTTTAACCTTTCTTGGTAATTATAGTTGGACTTTCAAATCAAACATCCTCCAACTCCCACAAATGCATGTCAATGTATGAAGAAGCAGCCATCCTACAAACAGACACACTTACATACACAACAGTCTAGGGGTCGTATCTTAACAGAAGATTCAAAACAAACAAACAAACAACAACAAAAACCAAGCTATACAGATGGTGAAAAATCATTTTGCATTTTTCCATATTTGTATTTAAATTAGCGTGACCATATTTTGATTACTGAAAACCAGGACACTCGCCCCGGCAATGAGATACTTCAATGATACTCGAATGCCGGTCAGTTTAATGGCCCAATAAAAAACAATGAAAACCAGGACATTGTCATCACTTTCTAAAAACAACCCAGGACGGCCTGGGCAGGACATGTCCTGGGAAAATGTTTGGTCACCATAGTTTAAATGGCGGTGTTTAAATAACGTTTAAATAATGATGAAAGCCAAGGGGCTGGGTGCAAAGGAATTAGATTTATTGTGTTTATTAGGCATGGGCGTGTTATAGGCTGATCGGACTATCAACCCAACACAGTGCCACCTGTCCTTTCATTTAACCTGCAGTGTGTCAGTCACATATTGCTGTGGTATTGAAAAAATAGTGGACGCCCTTGAGCACCGTAGTCTCGTCTGAGTCTACGGTGTCTAAAACTTACCAACACAACCTCTCCCAATTGCCTCAGCTTCCTTTCTACACTGGGAACCGAAAAAATTGCACTTTTCACGACTGCTTCGGAGAATACAGCCGAAAACTAAACAGTACACTATTTTTCTGTGTGAAGTGATGCTGTGTTTGTGTTGCACACTGGCAGGTTGTCCCCAGAAGTGGCCAAATCTCGTGATATGACGCAGGGGTTCAAATGAGACTGCGCTGCCTCATTGTAAGAATTTATGGCCCCTTACTGGATTAGCACCAGACTGTCAGAGCACAAAGCACACAGTAGAGGTAACCCGTACAGCAAGATAAAGTTTTGTATCACCAGAATTTAGTCTAATTTTATTTACTGGCTGGTTTTAATTCACATTCATTGTGCATTTTGTATCACATAGTGTCGCCTGTGTGTGGTGTGACCGAGGGTGCTGGTTGAGTCATTTTGTGTGTGTGCATGTGTGTGTGTGTGTGTGTGTGTGTGTGTGAGAGAGAGAGAGACCCATAAAAATTGTAATAAATCCATCAAAGGTCCAGCAAATTTCAAGAAATTTGGACTTAAACTTCAGTCTGTGTTTGATTATTCCCCAAAGTTTCAGTTATCTTGGTCGCTTTGCATAAATGTCGTGTTCTTTCCAAATTATGTTCCAAATGGTATGATTTGTTGGCCAAATAGGCCTCCAGGCAAAATCTCTTTTCCTTGGTTGATTAAGGCATGTTGGGGAAGATGATTGGGACAATAGTCTTTGTAGGTTTTATTACAATTTTTATGGGTTCTTTTTTTTGGGGGGGGGGGGCACCCTGTAATATCCCGTAATACACTACTGCAAGTGAGAGGTTGTCCAGGCATGCATGCATTGTCAACCCGATTATGCAAGGTGTGTCTGAGTGTTGCAGTCTATAGCTGGATAGCATTGGACTTTTAGATCATGTTTTTGATTATCTAAGGGAAACACACTTTCTGGTGATAGGCCATATCGATGCACCAGCTTTGCGCCTGACCACACCGCAATTTTAAACTGACACACCCACAAGATTGCAAGTTGTATCATGATTTAGACAACATGGGTGCTGGGCATAAACATGACCACTCAAAATGACAGTTGTGTGCACCACTTTGGGCCGGGTAAAAATTTAGTCCCCATAGCTAAACTTTGGCTTGTTCTGTGCTGGTCTGTGGAACTCTCATACACACCCTGTAGGAGAACATCAAAACTATTGTTTGATAATATCTGTGTTAATTCCTTATTTTATTATTTTATGTTCGTTATCAAGTATTTGCTTTTGTTATCTGTTTAGAAGTGCCTGGAACTTGTTTCTATCTGGTTCAAAGTTTCAACAGAAGAGTTAAGGTTCACTTTCATTACTCATGCCCAAGCACCAGATATAGGAAGGGTTCCCCTGTGTCTATGGGGAGCCAGTAAGATTAGGTTTGTGAGAACCACCCACCCACTCACTGTACTGCCTACATTGTCTTGTATAAAAGCCATTTGTTGGCCATGTTCGGGGTCCTTCAGAAGATGGAGACTTTGTGTGGGTTGTGTCTCTGGGGACCCGGGCCTGGTTTTCAGCGTGACTTTCAATAAATTCAAACTAAGGAATATATCGATTTTGTTCTTTGTAAGGGACAGCATTACAGTAAGAACCAGGGAGTTTTAACACTATTCAGCCATTATGCTGCTCCTGCTTGTATGCCAAACAGCAACTCCTTTTCATTTAAAACAATAGGCACAAAAATTACTTCTTCTTTTCCAACATTCTGCATTTTTGTGCATGCATTAGGATGCATCGTCTGTGAATCTATGTGATGTTTCTGCTGCAACTTTAAATAGAATTTTTACCCGAAGCCATCAAATGTGGCCAACAGGCATTGCGATGACTTTGCATCTGCCTGCCTGCCTGTCCGTATGTCCATCTGTCTGTGCTCAGCATAAGTCCAGTCCCAATCCTGCTGAGTCTTCAAATTCACAGGGAACATTCTTGGGGCAAAGACCTTGGACAAGTTCAAAGATGGCTAACCTTGACCAAGTTTAAGAGGTATTTTAAGAGGATAAAAAGTCATGTTATGTTTCATCCTGTAATTATGTAAAACATTTATGTGTTTATGTGTGACATGTTTCTCATATATTTATCAGGCTGGATGGTCAGGAATTGCTGGAAACAAATGCACGGCTCAAACAACCAGCTCTGGTTATTAAAACGCTTTACTGGTGAGGATTGCAGAGGTCTGTACATGAGTAGGCAGTCAAGGAACAGCAGCAGTACAAAAATCATCAGGCAAAAAGGCGTGGTCTGTTGTGTGTTGGGGGGTTTGGCTGGACATTCATTATTATCAGGTTGTCCTAAAAGTTCCCTAAAAAGCCTTCAGTTAATTCAAAATGCTGCAGCTAGAGTACTAACGGGGACTAGAAGGAGAGAGCATATCTCACCCATATTGGCCTCTCTTCATTGGCTTCCTGTTAATTCTAGAATAGAATTTAAAATTCTTCTTCTTACTTATAAGGTTTTGAATAATCAGGTCCCATCTTATCTTAGGGACCTCGTAGTACCATATCACCCCAATAGAGCGCTTCGCTCTCAGACTGCAGGCTTACTTGTAGTTCCTAGGGTTTGTAAGAGTAGAATGGGAGGCAGAGCCTTCAGCTTTCAGGCTCCTCTCCTATGGAACCAGCTCCCAATTCAGATCAGGGAGACAGACACCCACTCTACTTTTAAGATTAGGCTTAAAACTTTCCTTTTTGCTAAAGCTTATAGTTATGGCTGGATCAGGTGACCCTGAACCATCCCTTAGTTATGCTGCTATAGACGTAGACTGCTGGGGGGTTCCCATGATGCACTGTTTCTTTCTCTTTTTGCTCTGTATGCACCACTCTGCATTTAATCATTAGTGATCGATCTCTGCTCCCCTCCACAGCATGTCTTTTTCCTGGTTCTCTCCCTCAGCCCCAACCAGTCCCAGCAGAAGACTGCCCCTCCCTGAGCCTGGTTCTGCTGGAGGTTTCTTCCTGTTAAAAGGGAGTTTTTCCTTCCCACTGTAGCCAAGTGCTTGCTCACAGGGGGTCGTTTTGACCGTTGGGGTTTTACATAATTATTGTATGGCCTTGCCTTACAATATAAAGAGCCTTGGGGCAACTGTTTGTTGTGATTTGGCGCTATATAAAAAAAAATTGATTGATAGATTGATTGATTGACATTTTGGTGTTGTTTTCTTTTCTTTGCTCTCCAGGTGGTATGCAAACTGGGTTTTTGTCTGTGGAGAAGGTGCTGGCAGAAGAGTCCCTCACCCTCATCAGCATTATTGGCTGCACTTGTGGAGGATGTTCATGTGCAGGCCTAATGACTTGCAGCACCTGTGGATGATGCTCACGTGCAAACTTAAAGACTTTCAGCTGAAGCAGATAATGAGATGGTGTTCTGCATTTAAGCCATGAGTGATTCGAGCAGAATTGCCGGGAACTCGACCTTGTGACGTTCGTTTGTGAGACGCTGAGGACCGCGCCTGGGTTTGACACATCGTGCCTGTGAAGGAGGACGGGTGAGGGACACATGCTGTCAGCACACATCAGAGGTGATTATTGTCTGAATGATCGTTAATAGTAATTTGGTATTTTGTTACGCAGTATATTTGAACATTGATGAGAATTGTGCAGTTTGCATCTCACTGCCGTGGGATACGGAATGATGATCCTCCACCTGTTGTGAGAAGCTGCTCATTTACATAAAGCTTAAATTCAGACCTGAATGTGTTGCTGATAGTGTGTGCCTTTGAAGGATATTTGTTGTAGCTGTTGACTTACCTCACCTTTTCCATCCTTCACAAAGTCAGTTTGTCGTATCCACCTGGGGGGTGTTCGGCGGTGAGTCTGGGTCCAGAAGCGTCGGGCTTCAATCCATTTGGGCGCTGGAGAACGCGCCGTCCTTCACCTCGCCAGACAAACCGCACATTTATGTTGTACACAATTATTGCACAGAGGGGAAATAAATTTGTTTTGTTTTTGGAACCGCTTTCTGGTTATTTTAGCGCTGGGTTCAGTCAGATGCTGATCCGCTGCTCAACTCGCATCTGCACATAACAGTAGTTCCCGGCCATTCCAAAATGGACCCAGTGGCAGAAGCGGTTCCTTTTGCTGAAAAAGTTCAAGAACATTTGGAGAAGATATGGGAGCAATTACAGCATCTCGCAAACCAAATTAAACAAACAGATGCCCGTGTTACGGAGCTTGCAGCACAAGCTGTTCCGCTTCCTGCTGCTCCAGCTGCGGCACTATCGATACTGGTGCAGATAACTCCGTCACCCAAGGGGAGGCGGAGTGCGGCGGATTATTCCGTGGATTTCCGAATTTTTTCTGCTCAGTCCGGTTGGAATGCCGCAGCTTTGAGAGGAGTGTTTGTGGATGGTTTGAACGATTCATTAAAAGACGAGCTAGCAGTCCGTGACGAACCAAAAGATTTAGATGAGCTAATATCTTTGGCTATTCGTCTAGATGATCGGATAAAGGAGCGTGGACGCGACAGAGGGCGGACATCAGAGCGGGTCTTTTCGTCTCGGGGCTTTCCCCGACACAGATCAGGGCTGCCTCTTCTTCGCCCCACTGAGACTCCTCCGACGGGACCTCTGGCTCCTCTTGCGGATGAGCCCATGCAGCTTGGACGAGCTGAAGCCGCCATATTGCCGCGGTCACATAAGCGTCAAGAAAGAGAACAATGACGTATCTCCAGGTGTTCTTAGACAGGCATAATAATGGACACAAAAAAAAAAAGGGGCAGACCTTTGGTTGTTTAGTTATTTGGGCTGTTTTTGTTTTTATGTAAGGGGTTATAAATTGTTTAGGGATTTAGAGGCGGTTCTGGTGGAGTGAACGACTGGCAGTTCGGAGCTCGGCTGGACTCAGGTAATCATTATTTGAATTTAGGTAATTTTTGTTTGAGGATTGGGTCGTTTTGTTTTGTTGTTTTTTATTTCCCTGCTTCCCTAACCCCAACCTCACATGCTCTAAGACCGTTTGTCTTTTGGGTTGTGGGGTGGTGCAGGCTGGTTACGCTGAGCATTTCTCAGAAAACCTCTGCACCTAGGGGGGGGGGTTGTCAGGGGCGTTTTTTTGGGTTTGGTTGATGCTCGGTTCCACTCCAGCCCCGGTGGGCCTTTGACCGTTTGTCATTGGTGTTACCGGGGTATGGTGCAGCGGGAACGTACCTCAGTCGGAGTGGTGGGCCGATCTGTGCCGTTCGCCATTTCGTTAGTTCCACCCCTCCCGATGGGCTGGTGGTATGGTTGGTTTGGGGCACCGGACGTATTTCCAGTTTCCCGCTGCGCTTAGGGGATGGGACTGGGTTAGTTTTTCCTGTTTCCTTCCCCAGCTTGGTAGTTTTGTGATATTCGCCAAAATTGAGCTGACGTTAGGCTCTGGGAGTGATCTGGGGTCTTTCGGGGTGCTGGGGGGGGGGGTAACAGGGTTTGTCGGTTGTTTTATTTGCCCCCGGGGTGGTTTGATGAAGTCCGCCGGGGGTTGGATTTTTGTGTTTTTATGTTTCCTTCCAGGTTCCACCTCCAGGGTTGATGGGACCGTCCTCTGGGGGGGAATTGGCTTGTGGGGCCGACTAGCCAAGTGTGGCCGGGTCTGGGGTTCCTGGGTTGTGGGGAAGGTGCCTCCTGGGGTTGATGGTACGGTCCTCTGGGGGGCACTGTTGCTCCATGTATACCTGTGGACCTCTGTGGGATTCCGGCTTTGGCTGTTACTCCTGGAACTGGCGGTAAAGGTCTTCTGGGGGGTGTTGGGCTCTGCAAGTCGTTCTGGGGGGGTTGTTTGTTATTTTTCTTTGTGAATTTATGTTGGTATTGTGTTGTTGGGGCTATGTTGGGTTTTTGGATTTGGGTGTTTTTCTTTTCTTCCCGGGGTTGGATGGGACGGTCCCCTGGGGAGGGTTTGCGTGGGTTTTGTGTTTTTTCTTGTATGTTGGGTTGTATATGAGACTCTTTTGGGGTTTTTGTTGATGCCAGCCGGCCTTCCAGCCGCGGTGCCCTGTCCTGCTGTCTGCGGTGGACTTTGGGAGCGTTACGCCGTCTGCTTCCTGTCGTGGACCCCGGAGGGAGGTGCTGTTCTCGGGCCTGGTCTGTTTGGTCGCCGGGAGGCTTCCCGTTGATGGGGGGGTACTGTTGTGTGTTGGGGGGTTTGGCTGGACATTTTGGTGTTGTTTTCTTTTCTTTGCTCTCCAGGTGGTATGCAAACTGGGTTTTTGTCTGTGGAGAAGGTGCTGGCAGAAGAGTCCTTCACCCTCATCAGCATTATTGGCTGCACTTGTGGAGGATGTTCATGTGCAGGCCTAATGACTTGCAGCACCTGTGGATGATGCTCACGTGCAAACTTAAAGACTTTCAGCTGAAGCAGATAATGAGATGGCGTTCTGCATTTAAGCCATGAGTGATTCGAGCAGAATTGCCGGGAACTCGACCTTGTGACGTTCGTTTGTGAGACGCTGAGGACCGCGCCTGGGTTTGACACATCGTGCCTGTGAAGGAGGACGGGTGAGGGACACATGCTGTCAGCACACATCAGAGGTGATTATTGTCTGAATAAGTGTTAACAGTAATTTGGTATTTTGTTACGCAGTATATTTGAACATTGATGAGAATTGCGCAGTTTGCTTCTCACTGCCGTGGCATACGGAATGATGATCCTCCACCTGTTGTGAGAAGCTGCTCATTTACATAAAGCTTAAATTCAGACCCGAATGTGTTGCTGATAGTGTGTGCCTTTGAAGGATATTTGTTGTAGCTGTTGACTTACCTCACCTTTTCCATCCTTCACAGAGTCAGTTTGTCGTATCCACCTGGGGGGTGTTCGGCGGTGAGTCTGGGTCCAGAAGCGTCGGGCTTCGATCCATTTGGAGAACGCGCCGTCCTTCACCTCGCCAGACAAACCGCACATTTATGTTGTACACAATTATTGCACAGAGGGGAAATAAATTTGTTTTGTTTTTGGAACTGCTTTCTGGTTATTTTAGTGCTGGGTTCAGTCAGACGCTGGTCCGCTCCTCAACTCGCGTCTGCACATAACAGTGGTCAATGCAACAGCTGGAGGTCAGGAACACACAAGGAGGCAAGTAGGGCTATGGAACACAGGTACAGAGCTGGACTGAAGGCACAAGGCACAACAAACTGGCGATGAGCTAATCAGCAAATCAGGAACAGGTGTGCATGGAAAGCAGAGAGAGGAAAACACCCATCACCAAGAACGAAGAGACAGACAAGAGAAGTAGAGACAGACAGACCCATGCAGAAAAAAACCCAGCAAGAGAATAAACAAACAAAAACCAATGAACTTAAGAAAAATAACAAAAAGATCAGAGAAAAGAAATGAAAACAGATAATCAAACAAACTGAAACCCTGACAATATTCTGTAAAAGCTAGTGAGAAACACTTCTAAAACTGAAAACGCTGTTTTTGGACCCTAATAACACCTCTGAAGTGATTTACAAGACATTTCTCGGATGTTAGTGTGGTGACATCACAGGTTAGCAGCAAACCATTTCTTTTGTGTGTAAATATAACTTATTTGTCGAGATTATGGAAAAGCTAGCAAGAAATAAACACTTCTAATACTGAAAACACTGTTTTTGTAACCTGATAACACCTCTGGAGTGATTTACAAGACATTTTGTGGACATCACCAAGCACACTAACGTCCGCTAATTCAAAGCTAACTTCTGCTTTAGTCAAATCTCATAAATGTAAATATTGTTTATGATGAAATGATTGATTGATAGAGGAGCTTTACTGAACATGTACAAATTGTAAGTAAGACAATAGGATCTTAATAATCAATGTAAATAACAATAAATAAATAAATATACACACACACACACACACACACACACACACACATATATATATGACACACACATCCATCCATCCATCCATCTTCTACCGCTTAATCCAATTAAGGGTTGCAGGGGGCTGGAGACTATCCCAGCAGTCATAGAGTGCAAGGCAGGGTACACCCAAGACAGGACGCCAGTCTGTCGCAGGGCCACAAACAGACAAACAAACCCAGAACACCCACACACTCACCAACAGACAATTTTAAAGACTCCAATCCACCTAACCCGTATGTCTTTGGATGTGGGAGGAAACCGGAACACCCGGAGGAAACCCACTCACACACGGGGAGAACATGCAAACTCCATACAGAAAGGCCATGGGAATTGAACCCATGACCTTCTCGCTGTGAGGCAACAGTGCTATCCACTAAGCCACCATGCTGCCCTATACACATACACATATATATAAACACTTTGCACTGGGATACCAATTAAACAACTGCAAATTATAAAGAAGACAATGCTCATACGACTGAGGGTATTTTAGCATTGCGTTATATTATATTTAAAACTGACAATGTGTACGATATGAACATTTTAAGGATTTATTCTTCTATTAAAGCTTGTTAAAGTAAACACCATCATCTTGTAATGATAAGCAACTGAAAGAACATTCAGATCCTGGTTGTGATTCCCTCTCGCCTTGGCCCATGTGCTAGCAACATGCACACATTTGTGAGGGCTTTCTTGCTTCCACTGGAAATACATCTGCAACTTATTAGCTTCAGCTAACCAATGCAAAAAAAGTCCCCATAAATCCCCCCGTGCCTCTTCAGTCTTTCATACTCTCATACTCCAGTAACCACATAGCCTTAAAACCATCCCTCTTTCTCGCTCCTTCCCTCCCCTCCCTCTTCCCAATGTAATTCCCCCAGTCTCCAGGAATGCTGTTGTTTTTAATTTCTCCCAGCTGCTTTGGCTGGCCACCCAGCCGCCTGCCTTCCCACATCTGTTCTCTATCAGGCCATTGAGGAGTCCACACAAACACAGCCTGAGCCCTTGCACCCCCCCCAACCACCAGGACTCCATATCAAAAGATGAGGATTGTGGCACTTTGCCGTGGACCTAGGGCGCGATCCTGCACACTGCCAACAACTCCATTGTGAAGACAATGACTCCTGACACACCGCAGGTCTAACTAACACATGCACCTCTTAAGGTGCCTTGATACTTACACAAATTTGATCCACACACTTGCATGCAATCGGTCGTGCAGGAGAGTAAACCTCGGCTAAGTGCAAGTGTGCAAAGAAAATTTTTAAATGTTCAAAATCTCTGCCATGCATTAATTATGTGAACTTCAAGTGAACATTGTGCAAACAATTAAAAAACATTGAGTGTGAGTCATTGTGTAAGTCCACCACATCACAGTGCAGCTCATCTGAACGATTATGAAAAGATGTTAGATATATCAAACATAATTTTACAGATACTCATAAGAAGGAATGAACACGCAACTGTTCAACAAGCTATTACAATATAAATAATACAAATAATGAACTTTTAGAGTATTCCAAATGCGTTCTCCAGCTCATGAAGCACACGAGAGAGAGAGAGAGAAAAGCTGCTGCTGAAACGGTCCTCTGTGATTTCAGAAGTAATTACAGGTGTTTTCATCAGCCAAACTCAGAGAAATTGATTCATTTGCTACGAAATAATAATTTCATACACTCAGCATCCAGCAGCACACAATGCGGCATCCAGGTGGTAAAGGTGCAATGACTGAGCATCTCTTTGATTCACGCACTTGCATGCCTATCATTGTGACAATCCCACCCTCTGTGATCCCAGCTGGATGCCATTCTTTGTGTACCGCCTGCCATGCGCTCTGCGCTGGACGTTGTGTATATAAAATAATTATTTCGTGGTGGATTAATCATTTTCTCTGCAAACTGGCCAGTGAAAACAGCTCTAATCGCTTCCTGAATCACAGAGGAGGCTTCAGCTGGTGGCGTTAAAACAGTTGATAAAACAGTTGTGTGTTCTGTCTTTCTTGTGTGCAGCTGTTAAATATGTTTCTAACAGATTTAACTTCTTGTTATAATCCTTCAGAGGAGCTGCGCTCTGATGTGATCTGCTGATGTCACCACTCGCTCTGTTCACTTCTTTACTCCACTTGACGAGCTGCACATTGTGTTGGCGATTAGATTGCGCCACGTAGCAAGAACATTTTAACATAACATTTTTGAACATTTTAAAATTCTCTGTGTGCAATAGCATGCACCAGCACCCCTCTCACGTTCAGTCTGCACCAGGTAAAGACGTGTTTACTCTCCAGCACAACACAGGTCGTGCAAGTGTGTGAATCAAAGTCATGCTCGTATCTCTGCACCTTAATACAGCGGGTGGCATTGTAATGACGAGTTGCGCGTGAATGCTGAGCCAAAATGCATGCCAGTGTCAAGGCACCTTTACACTTTTACATTTTTGTACTTTTGTTGTTGTTGTCCATTTGGCTCCTCCATGTTGATATTTGGCATAAGTTTTACACCGGATGCCCTTCCTGATACAACTCCAGTGTAACCTGGAGAAACACACACAGCCACTGGTGTTCCAAAGAGGTCTCCCATCCGAGTACTAACCAGGTCCCGTACTGCTTTGCTTCTGAGATATTTTTTGTATGAAGCACAAACACAGAAAGGAAAAAAAACTTCACGTTAAGCTGATTTCCCAATTCAGAGGCTTTAAAGTGCTCACTGACGTGCACACATTTATGCATGCTCACAACTTAATAGAATGCGTATGCTTACCATGCAGACACAAACATATATACCCCCCCCACCCCACTCCACCCCCACCACTACGCTCTCCTGAATATCTGTGATACTATGCATGTGGCGCCGGCTGCGCAAAAAAACAAACAAACAAAAAACAAAAACAAATGGGGCGGGGGTGGAAGGGTCCTCTTAATAAGCACTGACTGTGTCTTTGATCAGATCACAGAACCAGCTGACGGTTTATCAGCTTTTTTTCCCTTCAGCGGTGGGGAGGACAAAAAACACGGTGCACAAAGACAGGTTTAAGACGATTCATCCACGACCAGAGGCGCTAAGGGCAGCAGAGGTGTATTTGTGTGTCTGTGTGTGCTGTGGGGATGCTGTCACACCGTGCTTATACTGTATCTGTGAAAGCTGTTATTGATGTAATTGTATTGAAGTTCCAGCAACCATCTGTTCTCCTTTGGGAGGGCCTGGCTCCTCTCATCGGCACTGAAGTGGTTATGTGCAGCACATCACTGTTGCCGACATGCTTGCAGAGGAAAAAAATAAAAAAACAAAAAACTTCCTTTTCAGATTTTTCCCAAAGGCTGCTAATGAAATCCAGATGCTAGACTGGAGCGGTTTCTGCCTCGCTCCCTCAGCCCTGCCTCCACTCCATCTTCTCTGTCCCTCTACAAATCTTCCCTCCCTCTCCTGTGCTTTCTACATTACTAATCATTTATCCTGCTCCTTTCATCTGTTTCTCATACTTTGCTCCCTCTTTTGCTTAAGATACATCCATCCTCGCCTCGTTCCGTGTTTTTTTTTCTTCCTAACTGCTAACGCAGACCCATTCCTAAATAAAGGAAAGTATTTATGACATGCAGCTGAGGCGGATGGTGCCAAGAACAACTGCCTGGCTAGTCGAACACATCTGGAGTGTGTTAGGACAGCACGAAGCACCGGCATCCACAAAACGGTCTCTAACACCGGACAACGTGAATCAAACGCAAACTCCACTGCACATTATCACGACAAATGTGCTGTTTTATGATCAGACTAATTATAGTTGCTCGAACAGCCCAGCAGCTACGTCGCGTGCACTAAATCTCGCTGCCGAGTCATTTACATTTCCTCGGCAGTGAAAGTGGGATGCACAACGCTATACGCACAACCGCGCAGGTACATTAGTTTTTGCATGTGTGAGTGTGACAAAATAGTGCATGCCTGCGCATTGTGCATCTGCACATATCTGAGTGTGTTTGTGTGTGGCTCTAAGCTCTCTGTGTGAGTGGAGTTGAACACCTGAACATCAATAACTGTCATGTGGGCCACCTGGGACCCCACAGCAAGCTTGCACCATGAGCACACAGCCATCACCAGCGCAGCTGCCACGAAGAGATTGGGGCGGGGTGGGGGGGTGCAACATATATACAGGGCAGGAATATCTGGAAGCAACACACATAAGCCACAGACAGTTCATTCATATAAGGTAACAGCAAAGGGACACAGAAGACCAGAGGGAAGAGAAGAGGGACGGCTCTGTGTGTCGTATCTGCTCTGTGTGATAAGTGTCCTTCATTCCCTGTCATCATCAACATCTGCTTTTCCTCGTCCTGTCAGCCATGGACACAGTTTTACCAGCTGGGGGCTCTGCCTCAGGCTGTTGCGTTCCAGCATCAGATCAAAGTTTTTTGTTTTTTTTGTCTTTCTTCTTTCAATTGAGCTTAGATAAAAGGCTCAATCAGACACAAAAATTCATCTTAACATCAGTGAATTATCATGGCACAGTGTCTATGGGGGGAGCCACAGCTAATTAAAGGTAACCTCCCTGATTTACTACCTTTCTCGTCTTTCCCTCCATCTACTTCTTGTTGTACACCACTGATATTTTATGTAGTCATTTTGTCATCCATTCATCTGTGCATCCCTCCATCTATGTTGTGTGGGCCGCCAGAAGAGGATGTACTGCTGGCCCACCACCAAAGGGCGCCCTGCCTGAAGTGCGGGCTTCAGGCACGAGAGGGCGCTGCCGCCACGGACACAGCCAGGAGTGACAGCTGTCACTCATTAATTCCTGACAGCTGTCACACATTCTTCATCATCGCACTCCATAAAGACCAGACGTCATCTCCACCTCATCGCCGAGATATCATACTTCATTGGAGGTAATATCCTCAGCCGTTTGTGTCTTTTGCAATATATCTGTATATTGTGAGTGTTTGCAGGAGTACCGGTTCCTTTTTCTGTGGAGGCTGAGTGAGTGCAGGACGGCACTCTTTTCCCCTGAGGAATCACTGCGGTACTCTGCAACATATTGAGTGAGAGGTGGAGGTGGCATTCCCACCGCTGTTGTTACTGGGTGTACACACACCCACACTTGACTGTCTTTGTTCTTCGCCAGCAGTACCAGATCCGACAGTCGGGGACGGTGATCACCTGGGAATTCGGGACTTGGCGGCTCCAGTATTCACCAGGTTCTGTGGTGGCGGAAATCGTGTGGTTCCGGCTCTTCTCAGGACAGACGTCTTCTATCCTCGAGCCTGCCCACACGTCACCTTTATAATTTGACTGTGATTATATTCTGAGATTGTCTGTATATTCGTTGTGCACGTTTCACAACATTAAATTGTTACCTTTTGGCTCATCTATTGACCGTTCATTTGCACCCCCTGTTGTGGGTCCGTGTCACTACACTTTCACAACAATCTATCTGTCCAGCCATCCATAGAAATATTTATCATTACAGTCTTTTGGAATCATGCAGTTGCCTCAGTGCTGAGGTCCCCAGCAGCTGGAGGACACCCACATCTCACTTGGCTACCTCACATAGATGGTTACTTTAGACAAGGTAGGAATGGACAAGTTGTCTGCCTGGGAGATTGCCATCCTGGACCCAGGGCAGTTCTGTGGTGTAGTGGATGTAGCAACTCGCAGCACCAGTGCATGCTCCGAAACCTGACCTGATGGGAATCCTACAAGCTTCTGCCTTAGGAACAATGCTGTCCCATGTGATCTTCCAGATGTTGTTGTTCCCCACTATGATTTTACACAGTCATCCATCCATCCATCCATCCATCCATCCATCCATCCATCCATCCATCCATCAACTCAATCAATCAACTTTTTTCTTGTATAGCGCCAAATCACAACAAACAGTTGCCCCAAGGCGCTCCACATTGCAAGGCAAGGCCATACAATAATTATGAAACACAGTCTACGTCTAAAGCAACATAACCAAGGGATGGTCCAGGGTCACCCGATCCAGCCCTAACTATAAGCCTTAGCGAAAAGGAAAGTTTTAAGCCTAATCTTAAAAGTACAGAGGGTATCTGTCTCCCTGATCTGAATTGGGAGCTGGTTCCACAGGAGAGGAGCCTGAAAGCTGAAGGCTCTGCCTCCCATTCTACTCTTACAAACCCTAGGAACTACAAGTAAGCCCGCAGTCTGAGAGCGAAGCGCTCTAATGGGGTAATATGGTACTATGAGGTCCCTAAGATAAGATGGGACCTGATTATTCAAAACCTTATAAGTAAGAAGAAGAATTTTAAATTCTATTCTAGCATTAACAGGAAGCCAATGAAGGGAGGCCAACACGGGTGAGATATGCTCTCTCCTGCTAGTCCCCGTCAGTACTCTAGCTGCAGCATTCTGAACCAACTGAAGGCTTTTTAGGGAACTTTTAGGACAACCTGATAATAATGAATTACAATAGTCCAGCCTAGAGGAAACAAATGCATGAATTAGTTTTTCAGCATCACTCTGAGACAAGACCTTTCTGATTTTAGAGATATTGCGTAAATGCAAAAAGGCAGTCCTACATATTTGTTTAATATGCGCTTTGAATGACATATCCTGATCAAAAATAACTCCAAGATTTCTCACAGTATTACTAGAGATCAGGGAAATGCCATCCAGAGTAACGATCTGGTTAGACACCATGCTTCTAAGATTTGTGGGGCCAAGTACAATAACTTCAGTTTTATCTGAGTTTAAAAGCAGGAAATTAGAGGTCATCCATGTCTTTATGTCTGTAAGACAATCCTGCAGTTTAGCTAATTGGTGCGTATCCTCTGGCTTCATGGATAGATAAAGCTGGGTATCATCTGCGTAACAATGAAAATTTAAGCAATACCGTCTAATAATACTGCCCAAGGGAAGCATGTATAAAGTGAATAAAATTGGTCCTAGCACAGAACCTTGTGGAACTCCATAATTAACTTTAGTCTGTGAAGAAGATTCCCCATTTACATGAACAAACTGTAATCTATTAGACAAATATGATTCAAACCACCGCAGCGCAATGCCTTTAATACCTATGACATGCTCTAATCTCTGTAATAAAATTTTATGGTCAACAGTATCAAAAGCAGCACTGAGGTCCAACAGAACAAGCACAGAGATAAGTCCACTGTCCGAAGCCATAAGAAGATCATTTGTAACCTTCACTAATGCTGTTTCTGTACTATGATGAATTCTAAAACCTGACTGAAACTCTTCAAATAGACCATTCCTCTGCAGGTGATCAGTTAGCTGTTTTACAACTACCCTCTCAAGAATCTTTGAGAGAAAAGGAAGGTTGGAGATTGGCCTATAATTAGCTAAGATAGCTGGGTCAAGTGATGGCTTTTTAAGTAATGGTTTAATTACTGCCACCTTAAAGGCCTGTGGTACATAACCAACTAACAAAGATAGATTGATCATATTTAAGATTGAAGCATTAAATAATGGTAGGACTTCCTTGAGCAGCCTGGCAGGAATGGGGTCTAATAAGCATGTTGATGGTTTGGATGAAGTAACTAATGAAAATAACTCAGACAGAACAATCGGAGAGAAAGAGTCTAACCAAATACCGGCATCACTGAAAGCAGCCAAAGATAACGATACATCTTTGGGATGGTTATGAGTAATTTTTTCTCTAATAGTCAAAATTTTGTTAGCAAAGAAAGTCATGAAGTCATTACTAGTTAAAGTTAATGGAATACTCAGCTCAATAGAGCTCTGACTCTTTGTCAGCCTGGCTACAGTGCTGAAAAGAAACCTGGGGTTGTTCTTATTTTCTTCAATTAGTGATGAGTAGAAAGATGTCCTAGCTTCACGAAGGGCTTTCTTATAGAGCAACAAACTCTTTTTCCAGGCTAAGTGAAGATCTTCTAAATTAGTGAGACGCCATTTCCTCTCCAACTTACGGGTTATCTGCTTTAAGCTACGAGTTTGTGAGTTATACCACGGAGTCAGACACTTCTGATTTAAAGCTCTCTTTTTCAGAGGAGCTACAGCATCCAAGGTTGTCTTCAATGAGGATGTAAAACTATTGACAAGATACTCTAACTCCCTTACAGAGTTTAGGTAGCTACTCTGCTCTGTGTTGGTATATGACATTAGAGAACATAAAGAAGGAATCATATCCTTAAACCTAGTTACGGCGCTTTCTGAAAGACTTCTAGTGTAATGAAACTTATTCCCCACTGCAGGGTAGTCCATCAGAGTAAATGTAAATGTTATTAAAAAATGATCAGACAAAAGGGAGTTTTCAGGGAATACTGTTAAGTCTTCTATTTCCATACCATAAGTCAGAACAAGATCTAAAATATGATTAAAGTGGTGGGTGGACTCATTTACTTTTTGAGCAAAGCCGATAGAGTCTAATAATAGATTAAATGCAGTGTTGAGGCTGTCATTCTCAGCATCTGTGTGGATGTTAAAATCGCCCACTATAATTATCTTATCTGAGCTAAGCACTAAGTCAGACAAAAGGTCTGAAAATTCACAGAGAAACTCACAGTAATGACCAGGTGGACGATAAATAATAACAAATAAAACTGGTTTTTGGGACTTCCAATTTGGATGGACAAGACTAAGAGACAAGCTTTCAAATGAATTAAAGCTCTGTCTAGGTTTTTGATTAATTAATAAGCTGGAATGGAAGATTGCTGCTAATCCTCCGCCCCGGCCCGTGCTACGAGCATTCTGACAGTTAGTGTGACTCGGGGGTGTTGACTCATTTAAACTAACATATTCATCCTGCTGTAACCAAGTTTCTGTTAGGCAGAATAAATCAATACGTTGATCAATTATTATATCATTTACCAACAGGGACTTAGAAGAAAGAGACCTAATGTTTAATAGACCACATTTAACTGTTTTAGTCTGTGGTGCAATTGAAGGTGCTATATTATTTTTTCTTTTTGAATTTTTATGCTTAAATAGATTTTTGCTAGTTATTGGTGGTCTGGGAGCAGGCACTGTCTCTACGGGGATGGGGTAATAGGGGGATGGCAGGGGGAGAGAAGCTGCAGAGAGGTGTATAAGACCACAGCTCTGCCTCCTGGTCCCAACGCTAGACAGTCACAGTTTGGAGGATCCCAAAAAATTGGCCAGATTTCTAGAAATGAGAGCTGCTCCCTCTAAAGTGGGATGGATGCCGTCTCTCCTAACAAGACCAGGTTTTCCCCAGAAGCTTTGCCAATTATCAATGAAGCCCACCTCATTTTTTGGACACCACTCAGACAGCCAGCAATTCAAGGAGAACATGCGGCTAAACATGTCACTCCCGGTCTGATTGGGGAGGGGCCCAGAGAAAACAACAGAGTCCGACATTGTTTTTGCAAAGTTACACACCGATTCAATGTTAATTTTAGTGACCTCCGATTGGCGTAACCGAGTGTCATTACTGCCGACGTGAATTACAATCTTACCAAATTTACGCTTAGCCTTAGCCAGCAATTTCAAATGTCCTTCGATGTCGCCTGCTCTGGCCCCCGGAAGACAATTGACAATGGTTGCTGGTGTCGCTAACTTCACATTTCTCAAAACAGAGTCGCCAATAACCAGAGTTTGATCCTCGGCGAGTGTATCGTCGAGTGGGGAAAAACGGTTAGAGATGTGAATGGGTTGACGGTGTACACGGGGCTTCTGTTTAGGGCTACGCTTCCTCCTCACAGTCACCCAGTCAGCCTGCCTTCCCGACTGCACGGGGTCTGCCAGGGGGGAACTAACGGCGGCTAAGCTACCTTGGTCCGCACCGACTACAGGGGCCTGGCTAGCTGTAGAATTTTCCACGGTGCGGAGCCGAGCCTCCAATTCGCCCAGCCTGGCCTCCAAAGCTACGAATAAGCTGCACTTATTACATGTACCGTTACTGCTAAAAGAGGCCGAGGAATAACTAAACATTTCACACCCAGAGCAGAAAAGTACGGGAGAGACAGGAGAAGCCGCCATGCTAAAACGGCTAAGAGCTAGTAGCTACGCTAAGCTAGCGGATTCCCAAACAGGGAATCCGACACTAGACAGGCTGTGGAGCAGCACAGGTAACGCACGACAACAGTGCTAAAATAAAATAAAAATCCACTAGACAGGCTGTGGAGCAGCACAGGTAACGCACGACAACAGTGCTAAAATAAAATAAAAATCCACTAGACAGGCTGTGGAGCAGCACAGGTAACGCACAACAACAGTGCTAAAAAATAAAATAAAATAAAAATAAAAATCCACTGGACAGGCTGTGGAGCAGCACAGGCAACGCACGACAACAGTGCTAAAACAAAATAAAAATCCACTAGACAGGCTGTGGAGCAGCACAGGTAACGCACGACAACAGTGCTAAAATAAATAAAAATCCACTAGACAGGCTGTGGAGCAGCACAGGTAACGCACAACAACAGTGCTAAAAAATAAAATAAAATAAAAATAAAAATCCACTGGACAGGCTGTGGAGCAGCACAGGCAACGCACGACAACAGTGCTAAAACAAAATAAAAATCCACTAGACAGGCTGTGGAGCAGCACAGGTAACGCACGACAACAGTGCTAAAATAAAATAAAAATCCACTAGACAGGCTGTGGAGCAGCACAGGTAACGCACAACAACAGTGCTAAAAAATAAAATAAAATAAAAATAAAAATCCACTGGACAGGCTGTGGAGCAGCACAGGTAACGCACGACAACAGTGCTAAAACAAAATAAAAATCCACTAGACAGGCTGTGGAGCAGCACAGGTAACGCACGACAACAGTGCTAAAACAAAATAAAAATCCACTAGACAGGCTGTGGAGCAGCACAGGTAACGCACGACAACAGTGCTAAAACAAAATAAAAATCCACTAGACAGGCTGTGGAGCAGCACAGGTAACGCACGACAACAGTGCTAAAACAAAATAAAAATCCACTAGACAGGCTGTGGAGCAGCACAGGTAACGCACAACAACAGTGCTAAAAAATAAAATAAAATAAAATAAAAATCCACTGGACAGGCTGTGGAGCAGCACAGGCAACGCACGACAACAGTGCTAAAACAAAATAAAAATCCACTAGACAGGCTGTGGAGCAGCACAGGTAACGCACGACAACAGCGCTAAATAAAAATCCACTGGACAGGCTGTGGGGCAGCACAGGTAACGCACGACAACAGTGCTAAAACAAAATAAAAATCCACTGGACAGGCTGTGGGGCAGCACAGGTAACGCACGACAACAGCGCCCAAAAAAATAAAATAAAAATCAAAATCCACTGGACAGGCTGTGGAGCAGCACAGGTAACGCACGACAACAGTGGTAAAAAAGTAAAAATGGATCCATCCATCCATCCATCCATCCATCCATCCATCCATCCATCCATCCATCCATCCATCCATCCATCGTCTACCACTTCTCCATCTGAGGCTTGAGCTGATACCTGTTCATATTGGATAATAGATGAAGTATACCCTGAACATTTAACAGTCCATAACAGCTCTACAATGTAAGAAAAGCATGTATTCTCACATTCACACTGCAGTCACATCTGTCTGTCCATCTATAGTATATGCCCACGCATCTTGTTTGATAATCAGGAGGGAGCTAAGGCTGCTACCAAAGTACATTAGAAGAGAGGGGGGACAGGGTGCACCTGCCGACTGGACCATATGTACAGCCAGACCACCATTTGGTTCATATTCCCATCTACTGTTCTTTTAGAGTCAATAATTAGCATCTTCTGCATGTCTTTCCTAAGCAGAAGGAAGCAGAGCATGCACACATGTTGAAAAGAATGCAACGTCGGCACAGAAATGCCTTAGTTATGGATAATCACATGATACAGACTGTTTGATGTGCTGTTGTGCGCTGGTGCTAATTCTTAAGCATGTGTTATCTTTGCTGCATGATGGACTTGAACCATGACAAAATAACAGAGTACATTGAGAAATTTGATGTTTACGTGAAACGCCAAGAAATGCAGATGGGTTTCCACAGACAGTATAAGGTAATAAGTTTTCTTTGAACAGATATCACCTTGCTGGGACAAATACTGTAAGATGCTCTGCAGTGCTGTCATCTGGGCATATTCTGCTTCTGTTTGTAGGACTACCCCCAGCGTCCAACTGTAACAATGAGCAGATACGCGACAGTCTGTCTACATCGATCATTACGGAGTAGAAGTAAAAACTGTACCTTAGGTGGGATTCAAGCACACGGCCATCTTGCTAAGAGACAGCAGCAAACTGAGCAAAGAAAAGATGCCATGCTGTAAAACTGACCTTTCTGTCAGAAGATGTACCCTCATGGAAATAAACTCTGCCATCCCAACACCTGCAGCCTCACCCAGCTCCAATTAGCTTATAAGGCATTTAATTACTGTGTTAACTGCATGGAGGCAGGGTGAAGGGCAGCCTGGGAATACGACAAGGAGGCCTCCCAAGGACCCAGCGTGACAAGTCTGCCAAACAAAGACGAGGTTTGTTACCAACAACAGCCACATCACGGCTGCTCAGGAGCGCTGGCAGGAGGAAACGAAACAGCAGACGGCGGTTCCATCGGCCTGATCAGCTGTTCCTGGTGATCCAGATTAAGTCGACCGTGGAGGCCAAGAGACTGTGAGAGCTGAGTGATGAGCGAGACGGCGTGAAAGTACAACCATGTAGAGCGAGTTCTGTGTACATCTGCGAGCGACTCACTACATCTGGATTAGTTCATATTGGTCACGGGGTTGGGGGGGGCAAGGAGTGAGCGTGGGAATGTCCCACTGGAAGTTCAGCGCAACTGTGTTTGTGGGAGAGTTAGTCTCCAGCACGACCCGTCACAGATCTCCGCGATAACAAATATCTCTCGGGTATGAGGCAACAAAAAAAGCAACACACTGGCATGAGAAACTACTTTCTATCCTGACTTTTATTTGGCATTTATTCATCATTAGCAGATAACTTTATAGCTGTTTGGCTGTCGCAGTCTGTGTCACCCTCACATCCAGCAGATGTCCTGCCTCCATTTCTTCCAGGAGCCGTGTTTGAGGAGGAGGTGTATCCAGGAAACAGTGGCCGGGGCTCACTTCCTGTGTGACAGGTGTGCGATGGCGGCCTGACAGCTGCTGCCCCTGCTCGTCCTCTCTGTGTGTTTTCCCCCTCTCTTTTTCCTCTCCCGTATATCCCTCTTTCCAGCCAGCTGCAGCAGAGTGCAGCTCTGTTTGTTCTTACGTCACCGCCGCTGCTGTCCCTGGATTTACGGAGCACAAAACGCTTTGAATTTGACTGCAGCGACACACACCGTGTGTCCGCCCTTCCTCCTCGGCAGCCCACTCGGAGTCGTAGCGCATCTGGGCTGCCTGTTTATCCCGCCACGTCTGCTTTACTTACATTTTCTGTGCTACAAAAAAAAAAAAAAAAAGAAGCTGACACTGAGCCGCCACATAACAGGTGAGATAGGAAAACAAACAGCAGATTAGTCGTTCCCGCTCTTGATGTCATGTATTACATTTCATTCTGTGTTAAATGTCTGCTCTGTCACTATGGAGCTGTCAGCGCTGACAAAACAGTCTGGGCCCCAGAAGCGACCGCGCTTTCATGCCTCTTCATTTGGCCTGCAGGCACAGAAACAATAGCTCGTGACATTAGCCAGGCACAGTCAGGGTGTTCCATATTCTGCCCATACGTTTTACACACACACACACACACTCCACAGGGACAGAGAATGTGGCACGAGGGGGGCTGTGTATATTCATGTGACAGGTTAGGGAGAAGCTTTGACAGTTTCTCCATTTAGCCCACAGCCAGCTCACGCTGGAAGCTGCCAAAATAAATACCAGCTACTCCTCTGGGACACGAGCGACTACAGGACGACACCACACACACACACACAAAGAGCCAGCACCTGGAATAAAGTGCATGGGAATTTCAATGACACAATGATTAAAAGCACTAATTGGGAAAAAAAAGATGACCTGTTGCCACGTTTGTGGTCACTGGATGTGTTGCCAGTGAAGTAATTGTTCATCTGCAAACTGGGCAGATTTTTGGCAGAAACTTCCTCTGCTCCTTTCTGGGCTATGTAAGTGTTTGTCTTTAAATTTTGTTAAAACAACTGACCATGACATTGTTTCCCTCAATTATCATAGCTTATTTTAAGATTGAGTTTCATTTTAAGAATTCAGAGCAAAAGGAACATTATGTACTCTTCAGAAGGTCAACAAAACCTGCATGCAATCCCTCCAATGCTCCAAAGGAATGTATGATGCAAGTAAGATTAATTTAGCTTCCAGGCGTCACTCCTGCTCAAAACGTGCAGTTTATATATTTTAATACTCCTTAAAATACACCTTAGGAATGATTCTCGTTATTTAAATTAAACACCAAAGTGCAGTTTTTGCTTTTCTGTAATGTTCAGTGATGTCAGTTCTTCTGGTCCATGTTTAACTATCAAATTTTACCTTACAGTTTTTGCCAACTGTTTACACCCAAAAAGTGAGTGCTTAGACTAAAACTTCAAATCCTAAACCTCTTGTAACAATCAATCAATCAATCAATCAATTTTTTTATATAGCGCCAAATCACAACAAACAGTTGCCCCAAGGCGCTTTATATTGTAAGGCAAGGCCATACAATAATTATGTAAAACCCCAACGGTCAAAACGACCCCCTGTGAGCAAGCACTTGGCTACAGTGGGAAGGAAAAACTCCCTTTTAACAGGAAGAAACCTCCAGCAGAACCAGGCTCAGGGAGGGGCAGTCTTCTGCTGGGACTGGTTGGGGCTGAGGGAGAGAACCAGGAAAAAGACATGCTGTGGAGGGGAGCAGAGATTGATCACTAATGATTAAATGCAGAGTGGTGCATACAGAGCAAAAAGAGAAAGAAACAGTGCATCATGGGAACCCCTCAGCAGTCTACGTCTATAGCAGCATAACTAAGGGATGGTTCAGGGTCACCTGATCCAGCCCTAACTATAAGCTTTAGCAAAAAGGAAAGTTTTAAGCCTAATCTTAAAAGTAGAGAGGGTGTCTGTCTCCCTGATCTGAATTGGGAGCTGGTTCCCCAGGAGAGGAGCCTGAAAGCTGAAGGCTCTGCCTCCCATTCTACTCTTACAAACCCTAGGAACTACAAGTAAGCCTGCAGTCTGAGAGCGAAGCGCTCTATTGGGGTGATATGGTACTACGAGGTCCCTAAGATAAGATGGGACCTGATTATTCAAAACCTTATAAGTAAGAAGAAGAATTTTAAATTCTATTCTAGAATTAACAGGAAGCCAATGAAGAGAGGCCAATATGGGTGAGATATGCTCTCTCCTTCTAGTCCCTGTCAGTACTCTAGCTGCAGCATTTTGAATTAACTGAAGGCTTTTTAGGGAACTTTTAGGACAACCTGATAACAATGAATTAGAATAGTCCAGACTAGAGGAAATAAATGCATGAATTAGTTTTTCAGCATCACTCTGAGACAAGACCTTTCTGATTTTAGAGATATTGCGTAAATGCAAAAAAGCAGTCCTACATATTTGTTTAATATGCGCTTTGAATGACATATCCTGATCAAAAATGACTCCAAGATTTCTCACAGTCTTACTAGAGGTCAGGGTAATGCCATCCAGAGTAAGGATCTGGTTAGACACCATGTTTCTAAGATTTGTGGGGCCAAGTACAATAACTTCAGTTTTATCTGAGTTTAAAAGCAGGAAATTAGAGGTCATCCATGTCTTTATGTCTGTAAGACAATCCTGCAGTTTAGCTAATTGGTGTGTGTCCTCTGGCTTCATGGATAGATAAAGCTGGGTATCATCTGCGTAACAATGAAAATTTAAGCAATACCGTCTAATAATACTGCCTAAGGGAAGCATGTATAAAGTGAATAAAATTGGTCCTAGCACAGAACCTTGTGGAACGCCATAATTAACTTTAGTCTGTGAAGAACATTCCCCATTTACATGAACAAATTGTAATCTATTAGACAAATATGATTCAAACCACCGCAGCGCAGTGCCTTTAATACCTATGGCATGCTCTAATCTCTGTAATAAAATTTTATGGTCAACAGTATCAAAAGCAGCACTGAGGTCTAACAGAACAAGCACAGAGATGAGTCCACTGTCTGAGGCTGTCAGTGCTGAAAAGAAACCTGGGGTTGTTCTTATTTTCTTCAATTAGTGATGAGTAGAAAGATGTCCTAGCTTTACGGAGGGCTTTTTTATAGAGCAACAGACTCTTTTTCCAGGCTAAGTGAAGATCTTCTAAATTAGTGAGACGCCATTTCCTCTCCAACTTACGGGTTATCTGCTTTAAGCTACGAGTTTGTGAGTTATACCACGGAGTCAGGCACTTCTGATTTAAAGCTCTCTTTTTTAGAGGAGCTACAGCATCCAAAGTTGTCTTCAATGAGGATGTAAAACTATTGACGAGATACTCTATCTCACTTACAGAGTTTAGGTAGCTACTCTGCACTGTGTTGGTATATGGTATTAGAGAACATAAAGAAGGAATCATATCCTTAAACCTAGTTACGGCGCTTTCTGAAAGACTTCTAGTGTAATGAAACTTATTCCCCACTGCTGGGTAGTCCATCAGAGTAAATGTAAATGTTATTAAGAAATGATCAGACAGAAGGGAGTTTTCAGGGAATACTGTTAAGTCTTCTATTTCCATACCATAAGTCAGAACAAGATCTAAGATATGATTAAAGTGGTGGGTGGACTCATTTACTTTTTGAGCAAAGCCAATAGAGTCTAATAATAGATTAAATGCAGTGTTGAGGCTGTCATTCTCAGCATCTGTGTGGATGTTAAAATCGCCCACTATAATTATCTTATCTGAGCTAAGCACTAAGTCAGACAAAAGGTCTGAAAATTCACAGAGAAACTCACAGTAACGACCAGGTGGACGATAGATAATAACAAATAAAACTGGTTTTTGGGACTTCCAAATCGGATGGACAAGACTAAGAGTCAAGCTTTCAAATGAATTAAAGCTCTGTCTGGGTTTTTGATTAATTAATAAGCTGGAATGGAAGATTGCTGCTAATCCTCTGCCCCGGCCCGTGCTACGAGCATTCTGACAGTTAGTGTGACTCGGGGGTGTTGACTCATTTAAACTAACATATTCATCCTGCTGTAACCAGGTTTCTGTTAGGCAGAATAAATCAATATGTTGATCAATTATTATATCATTTACCAACAGGGACTTAGAAGAGAGAGACCTAATGTTTAATAGACCACATTTAACTGTTTTAGTCTGTGGTGCAGTTGAAGGTGCTATATTATTTTTTCTTTTTGAATTTTTATGCTTAAATAGATTTTTGCTGGTTATTGGTAGTCTGGGAGCAGGCACCGTCTCTACGGGGATGGGGTAATGAGGGGATGGCAGCGGGAGAGAAGCTGCAGAGAGGTGTGTAAGACTACAACTCTGCTTCCTGGTCCCAACCCTGGATAGTCACGGTTTGGAGGGGGTAACTAATGGCGGCTAAGCTACCTTGGTCCGCACCGACTACAGGGGCCTGGCTAGCTGTAGAATTTTCCACGGTGCGGAGCCGAGTCTCCAATTCGCCCAGCCTGGCCTCCAAAGCTACGAATAAGCTACACTTATTACAAGTACCGTTACTGCTAAAGGAGGCCGAGGAATAACTAAACATTTCACACCCAGAGCAGAAAAGTGCGGGAGAGACAGGAGAAGCCACCATGCTAAATCGGCTAAGAGCTAGTAGCTACGCTAAGCTAGCGGATTCCTAAAAACACGCAAAGTGAATAATGTGTAAATAATTTAGAGGTGATTCAGCAGAAGGAGTGCTTTAGTTAAGGCACGTAAAGATTACACTGGGAAACAAATCGTAATCTAGATAACTAGATCAATCTAACTGCGCAGATTAAACAGCTAACAGATACAGAAAAACACCGCTGTGCTCCGGAACAGGAAGTGATACAATACCGCAGTGAGAGCCAACCACCAGTAGAGGCAAACAAATAGCTAAAACACAATGTGACAATACCTTAAACACATTTTCTGCTTTGCATTTTGCTTGCAATTCTTCAACATAGTTGTTGCAGAACATTACACACAGATTTCAGCAGTAGATGCTGAACTCAAAGATAAAATACCTTGTTATCAATGGGAAAACACTTTTAATAAAAATGCAAAACACATCCGCCAATTGGAAATATGTATGCACACCTCTGAAAACACTCACACAGAAAACTCACCACCAACCAGTCTGACATTTGGGACTACAAATAGAGCTCAGGTAAGACATTCTGTCAAATCTGCGAAGAGGACAAGATAGACAAAGAGATACACGTGGACAGGACAAAGACAAAGAAGAGCAAGAAGGAGAAATGTTTCAGATGAATTTCAAGCAAATTTGGTGAACCATGTGATCAACTACAGCCTCACACTGAGGGAAGCTGCACTCTAAAAAAGATGCTGTCTCAATGAGAAAAATTTATGTAACAATTTGCATATATTTTTTCTTTTGTTATTTTACTTCAGTTATTTCATAACGCCACAAGACTTCTCTAGTTACATAAGTTGAAATAACTTTACATAGTGAAGATTCAGTAAAATAACTTATGAAAATCGTTGCAAATTGTTGCATCACTTTTTCTCATTAAGACAGCGGTTCATTTTTTAGAGTGTGGACAAAGGGTCAACTCACACCTCAGCCACCACACAGTGAATAATACTGTCAAGTGCAATATCATTCTGATATTACTGTACCATGTATGTAAACTACAGTACTATAAACGTGTTTTCATTGTTTTGATTTGTGTTTTGAATTTGAACTGTACAGTACTCTGTCTTTCTTTAGGTATTTCTAATACTCTAATACCCGCTCTGTGCGTTTCTCTGTTTGTGTTCTCTCTGTGCTCCATCTACCACCTAGTGTCCTCCTTAAACGTCAAACGTCTCTTGCTTGCCTCTACTGGTGGTTGGCTCTCACTGCGGTATTGTATCACTTCCTGTTCCGGAGCACAGCGGTGTTTTGCTGTATCTGTTAGCTGTTTAATCTGCGCAGTTAGATTGATCTAGTTAACTAGATAACGATTTGTTTCACAGTGTAATCTTCGAGGCAGAGGATTAGCAGCAATCTTCCATTCCAGCTTATTAATTAATCAAAAACCCAGACAGAGCTTTAATTCATTTGAAAGCTTGACTCTTAGTCTTGTCCATCCAAATCAGAAGTCCCAAAAACCAGTTTTATTTGTTATTATCTATCGTCCACCTGGTCGTTACTGTGAGTTTCTCTGTGAATTTTCAGACCTTTTGTCTGACTTAGTGCTTAGCTCAGATAAGATAATTATAGTGGGCGATTTTAACATCCACACAGATGCTGAGAATGACAGCCTCAACACTGCATTTAATCTATTATTAGACTCAATTGGCTTTGCTCAAAATGTAAATGAGTCCACCCACCACTTTAATCATATCTTAGATCTTGTTCTGATTTATGGTATGGAAATTGAAGACTTAACAGTATTCCCTGAAAACTCCCTTCTGTCTGATCATTTCTTAATAACATTTACATTTACTCTGATGGACTACCCAGCAGTGGAGAATAAGTTTCATTACACTAGAAGTCTTTCAGAAAGCGCTGTAACTAGGTTTAAGGATATGATTCCTTCTTTATGTTCTCTAATGCCATATACCAACACAGTGCAGAGTAGCTACCTAAACTCTGTAAGTGAGATAGAGTATCTCGTCAATAGTTTTACATCCTCATTGAAGACAACTTTGGATGCTGTAGCTCCTCTGAAAAGATAGCTTTAAATCAGAAGTGCCTGACTCCGTGGTATAACTCACAAACTCGCAGCTTAAAGCAGATAACCCGTAAGTTGGAGAGGAAATGGCGTCTCATTAATTTAGAAGATCTTCACTTAGCCTGGAAAAAGAGTCTGTTGCTCTATAAAAAAAGCCCTCCGTAAAGCTAGGACATCTTACTACTCATCACTAATTGAAGAAAACAAGAACAACCCCAGGTTTCTTTTCAGCACTGTAGCCAGGCTGACAAAGAGTCAGAGCTCTATTGAGCCGGGTATTCCTTTAATTTGAACTAGTAATGACTTCATGACTTTCTTTGCTAATAAAATTTTAACTATTAGAGAAAAAATTACTCATAACCATCCCAAAGACGTATCATTATCTTTCAGTGATGCCGGTATTTGGTTAGACTCTTCCTCTCCGATTGTTCTGTCTGAGTTATTTTCATTAGTTACTTCATCCAAACAATCAACATGTTTATTAGACCCCATTCCTACCAGGCTGCTCAAGGAAGCCCTACCATTATTTAATGCTTCGATCTTAAATATGATCAATCTATCTTTATTAGTTGGCTATGTACCACAGGCTTTTAAGGTGGCAGTAATTAAACTATTACTTAAAAAGCCATCACTTGACCCAGCTATCTTAGCTAATTATAGGCCAATCTCCAACCTTCCTTTTCTCTCAAAAATTCTTGAAAGGGTAGTTGTAAAACAGCTAACTGATCATCTGCAGAGGAATGGTCTATTTGAAGAGTTTCAGTCAGGTTTTAGAATTCATCATAGTACAGAAACAGCATTAGTGAAGGTTACAAATGATCTTCTTATGGCCTCGGACAGTGGACTCATCTCTGTGCTTGTTCTGTTAGACCTCAGTGCTGCTTTTGATACTGTTGACCATAAAATTTTATTACAGAGATTAGAGCATGCCATAGGTATTAAAGGCACTGCGCTGCGGTGGTTTGAATCATATTTATCTAATAGATTACAATTTGTCATGTAAATGAGGAGTCTTCTTCACAGACTAAGGTTAATTATGGAGTTCCACAAGGTTCTGTGCTATGACCAATTTTATTCACTTTATACATGCTTCCCTTAGGCAGTATTATTAGACGGCATTGCTTAAATTTTCATTGTTACGCAGATGATACCCAGCTTTATCTATCCATGAAGCCAGAGGACACACACCAATTAGCTAAACTGCAGGATTGTCTTACAGACATAAAGACATGGATGACCTCTAATTTCCTGCTTTTAAACTCAGATAAAACTGAAGTTATTGTACTTGGCCCCACAAATCTTAGAAACATGGTGTCTAACCAGATCCTTACTCTGGATGGCATTACCCTGACCTCTAGTAATACTGTGAGAAATCTTGGAGTCATTTTTGATCAGGATATGTCATTCAATGCGCATATTAAACAAATATGTAGGACTGCTTTTTTGCATTTACGCAATATCTCTAAAATTAGAAAGGTCTTGTCTCAGAGTGATGCTGAAAAACTAATTCATGCATTTATTTCTTCTAGGCTGGACTATTGTAATTCATTATTATGAGGTTGTCCTAAAAGTTCCCTGAAAAGCCTTCAGTTAATTCAAAATGCTGCAGCTAGAGTACTAACGGGGACTAGAAGGAGAGAGCATATCTCACCCATATTGGCCTCTCTTCATTGGCTTCCTGTTAATTCTAGAATAGAATTTAAAATTCTTCTTCTTACTTATAAGGTTTTGAATAATCAGGTCCCATCTTATCTTAGGGACCTCACAGTACCATATCACCCCAATAGAGCGCTTTGCTCTCAGACTGCAGGTTTACTTGTAGTTCCTAGGGTTTGTAAGAGTAGAATGGGAGGCACAGCCTTCAGCTTTCAGGCTCCTCTCCTGTGGAACCAGCTCCCAATTCGGATCAGGGAGACAGACACCCTCTCTACTTTTAAGATTAGGCTTAAAACTTTCCTTTTTGCTAAAGCTTATAGTTACGGCTGGATCAGGTGACCCTGAACCATCCCTTAGTTATGCTGCTATAGACTTAGACTGCTGGGGGGTTCCCATGATGCACTGAGTGTTTCTTTCTCTTTTTGCTCTGTATGCACCACTCTGCATTTAATCATTAGCGATTGATCTCTGCTCCCCTCCACAGCATGTCTTTTTCCTGGTTCTCTCCCTCAGCCCCCACCAGTCCCAGCAGAAGACTGCCCCTCCCTGAGCCTGGTTCTGCTGGAGGTTTCTTCCTGTTAAAAGGGAGTTTTTCCTTCCCACTGTCGCCAAGTGCTTGCTCACAGGGGGTCGTTTTGACCGTTGGGGTTTTTACGTAATTATTGTATGGCCTTGCCTTACAATATAAAGCGCCTTGGGGCAACTGTTTGTTGTGATTTGGCGCTATATAAATAAAATTGATTGATTGATTGATAATAGAAATATCTATTTCTATTAAAAAATAAAAAATAAAATCAGGGAAATATCAGTTTAGTTGCCAACAGCTGTAGCTTTCAGCTCTTGTTTGAGAAAAAGTAAATACAAATATATTGGCTTCAGTGTTTTGTGTAAAACACATCAGTGTGTTGCTGTTAATTTGAAAGTGTTTCAAAATGGTGCATGTGTGTATTATTTTGTTGCTAGAATGACATTTATAGAAGGGATTGTTAGGTTTTGACTGTAAGGTTTCATTTTGACAGAGCTGTGAGGTGTTTTATAACAAGAGTGTCTTGTCTTGCTTGTGTGTAGAGTTTGGACACAAATTTTGCAAAATGTGTGTAAGCAATTGGCAAAAACTGTAGTATTGACTTAATTATCCTCCCTGCAAACAAAACGAGTCTAACCACGAGTCTACGAGTACTGTCAGAGCCACTCCTAAACAATTTGGTGTATATCAATAAAACTTAAACGTGGTCACACACTACGTGAAGATGTAAGTAAAATACTTAGATATTTTTACTTACTTTGCAATGGCCGCACATCACATGAACATATGAAAGAATGAAAATAATTATAGTTAAATGAGAGATAATTGGACTTTTATGTTTTAATTACTGTATCATACTGTATGACATTGACTTTACAAACGTAACTCCTCTTAAGGTAGTTTACGGACTTCAGTGAAACTTCACACAAAGGCAACGCACCATATGAAGATGTGGATGAATGAAATTAATATGGGTGCAGTGCCTTCAAGGGAAGTTAGTTGGACTTTTTAAAAAATACATCATATGTGTCAATTTCATGTACAGAGGCTGACTAGTTTTTAATTGAGGTATTTCATGACAAAACTGTATTACCACAGATAAATAATACAGGCAAGCAACTGGTATGGGAGAGCAGGGCAGCCTGATCACAGATCTCTAATTATTTAGAGCATTATCAGTGTTTGAGAGAATAGATTTAGTCATGGCAGATTAAATAGCCAAACGCTATAAGAAGAACTCGACGTATATCATTAGAAGATGATTGTACAGAAAATATGACTACATTCACATCACAAATCCTGTTCTTTCTTTCTTTATTTCAGAAATCTTGGCTAATGTTCACCTGTGCTCTCACCAAACAGATGCACTAGTAGAGCTATGACTTTGACAGTTGTCCTCATTTTCTTCAACAATATCTGAATTATCTTCAACTTCCACACATTTGTCACCAATAATACCAATAATAATAATAGAAGTGACCTGTTTCACATAGTTATCAGACTGGTTCAGATCAGTTTAGACCTGGATTTCTGTCACTTGTGAAAAGCAAAACGTGCTGTTTTCAGGCCTACATTTTCTTTCTAGCAATGTGGTTTCTACACCCACTGTCACAGAGTTGTAGTACTTTGTGAATGTTTAATATGAAACCCCAACTGTTTTTAACCACAAACAGTAGATTTAACCCTCTGGGGCCAACGCCGTCGTATACGACAGCTAAGACCAAGCTTTACTAAATTATAAATTACTTTTTAATGACATGAGATAGAAACTTACTCTTTTTTTTTGCTGAAAAGTTAACTCCGCGGACTTTCGAGCCAGTCATCGGCCATCTTTGTACTCCTCATAGAAGCTGTGTGATGACGTGCGCAATGTGAGTGTCCAATCAGAATTGGTTTACCGTCACATGGTTTTCCAAAATCAATCGTAGGGCAGATTTACCTCATGTGAAAAGCCAAAGATCGTTTTCAGGAGTGATATGTTACTAGTTGGCCCATTTGAATAGCCCCCTGGGTGCTTCAATGAGTACATGCAGTGCGCCCTGCGCCATTACACACAGCAATCAGTGAATCAATCTCACATGCTCAAACAAAGAATGTGTAACTATTAGGATTGCTCCACTAGTTTGCATGTGAATTTTACTGGATAACTGTTTCTTTCTTGACGTAAAGCACTGTTTACCATATCAATGGACAACAAAATGCATACACCATTTTGTATATATTGTTCAAAATGTGCATTTGTGTTTATTGTTTGAACCTTTGTGTTGTACAGTCTTTCACACAAGACCTCAAATTACCTTTATAAAGTGTCAAAACAGTTGTTTATTATAGTTTGCTGTGTGTTTTAAATAAATGCGTGCGTAAAATTATTTTCCGCTTTACTTTTTTCTTACTTATTTTTGTTTGTAAACCTTTATTACACTTATAAAACACAACAAAAGCAAACATATTCTGAAAGCACAGGTTGTCCTGAAAAAAAGAGACATACAACTTGATTGTGGGATGCAGGAAGAGCTGTTAACAGCAATAATAAAACATTTATGCCAGGCAAGTGAACTGTCCAAAAAATGCCCTTGGACCCCAGAGGGTTAAAAATTGATTTTACACATTGTGATCTTTTGCACAATGTCATCTATTTAATTGCATGTGTGACCTTTTAAGAAAAAATTTGTTTCACTCTATGTCAGATACAGGAGATGGTTATTTTATATTATACACAAGAGTTTGATTAGTCTTTTATGGCAAAAAAGAGAGAAAAGATCAGAACAGAAAATATAAACTGAACAAGCCAATAAACTGAACGTGGAGAATTAGCATTGGAATGGAGATGCATTGTCTATGCTGTCAAAACATTTTGTATGACTGGTTTAGAAATAAACTCATAGCGTCAGTTATCGATACTGAGTCTGCCTGTTGACATGATTCCTTTTCGATTTCCTTATCAATTGGATGCAGAGTTTGACATGATGTTGCATCTTTAATTTGTGACACATGTGCGTGCAATGTGGAACTGTCAGAAAATCATTCAAATTGTTGAGAGGAATTGATGATGGTGATTCCAAAGGATGGAAGAATCCAAAACCAATTCTCAAGTGGAACCAGGTCTTGATTCCCGTCCACGTTAGTTAAAATAAAATGTGTTTCATAAATATTTACTTGAATGCCCGTGGAACCTCCCGAGGTATATTACTCATGGGATCTTCTCTCTCTGTCGAATTGCTTCTATAGCTCCCCCTGGACTAGCCATAACACCCCCATGAAAATAATGGCTCATTTATTATTTTCATTTAATTTCATTCCATGTTTTTAAGGCCTTGTCCACACTGAAACTTAACTTTTCCTATACGAGCTTTCTCTTTGTCACTTTCAAAAAAGTGTTCCATTCATGAAATATCTCTGTTCTTACAGATCCACCTTGAACCGTTTGAAAATGCTGTAGCCTGTATATGGCGCTGTAACACATTCACAAAAAATGGAGACGATAACGTGAAGCTAATCAATGTGGCAGCAAAAGGTAGAACTTTAGAAAGCGGCACACAGACTAAATAAAGTCTTTTAATCTCACCTGTTGCATGGATTCATCATCACAGCTAAAAACTTTTATCCACAAGACGCACTTGTTGTGGAAGATGACATCTGGAAATGTGTTCATTCTTTATCATGGAAATTACTTGTGAATAAATTAAGGGTTTTTAAAGAAGTCCCTCAGTGTCTGTCTGCTCTGGGTGCGTTTCTCAGCCTGAGCTGGAGGACGCCGACGCTTTGTCTCGCCACCAACAAGAAGAAAAAATAACTTGTTTTAAATAACACTGTTAAGAACACCAACAACATTAGATAAATATTTCACTCAGAAAATAAACATTGATTGTTTTACACAAGCAGCACAGTGGCTTAGTGGTTAGCACAGTTGCCTCTCAGCGAGGAGGTCATGGGTTTGATTCCGACCTCGGCCTTTCTGTGTGGAATTTGCATGTTCTCCCCATGTTTGCATGGGTTCTCTCCGGGTGCTCCGGCTTCCTCCCACATCCAAAGACCCGCAGGTCTTTTCACATAATGTCCCAATGTCATGATGATGTCATTGTAATGAGTGTAGTCAGTTTCAAATTGCTGAAATAGATCAGTTTTTGTTGCCCAAATATCCATGAGTGGAATTGGAAAGAAGTGAAGTTTGTGTCGCCTAAAGAACCACCTGAGGAACAGCAGTGGGGACGGACGAACCAGCGTGCACACGCCCGTGAACGTGGCAGAGGTGTAGCAGAGAGCCGTCATAACACACAAGCCCTCATTTCATAAAAATAAGAGCTCCCCCACAGCACCTGCAGAAAAGTATCTGGGGAGGTGCTACTACTTTTGGCTGCTCCCTTTTGTTCAAGGTTGCCACAGTGGATCCAGCACAGATCTGAATTGGGATTCGGCACAAAATTTGTGACGTAACTCCAGTTTTACTTGAGGAATTGAAGAACTTCCAGTTAAAACCATCAAACGCAGTACCCCCCCACCCCTCAAGGCCGGCTGCTGATAACACCCTCCTCAAAGAGATCACTGGCTTTTTAACATATCAACGCCATCTCCCAGCACGTGTCACCTCTGGGGATCCAAAATGTCAATTTCTTGGTGAAATTAGTACTTCACATTGGTAATGTCTTTATCTGAGGGGTTGGGGTTGGTGTGCGTGTGGTGGAGAGAAAGCAAGGTAGAGGAAGGAAGGCTGCAGCTGAGATTACGGTCTGTACAACTAACTGCTAACACACTCTTTGGCTCAGTTTCCCATTTGAAGACAGACGGAACCATCTGTGTGGCACAGGATCTGTTTCCAGGAGATAACAGCTTCTCTCTCTTTTTTTAATTTCACAAATATATTGTAAAAGGAGAGCAAAACGCGCTTTCCTTCCCAATCTCTGCCTGCCCCCGCCCACCTCCTAGATGCTCCAGAGAGGACCTCTTTGGAGCATAGGCCTTAATAACTTTCAGTCTGTGTTCCTTTGTGCTTCTTTGCTTGCTGTCTGTGATAACGACCTCACTGAGGGGGCAGAAGGAAAGGGAGGGATTCGTTATGTCAGGTAGCAGCGGCGATACGCACTTCCCATTTGTTCTGTTGGCTTCTGCGTTTGGCTCGATTGAAATGGAGCTCAGTGCTACTGTAGATTAGCCCAGCTGTTTCCTCCGCGCAGCCACGATTAGAACACACTTCCTAGCAGGAGGTTCCATGAAGCAGAGGGGGCGAGAGGTGGTGAGGCGCAGCACGGAGAAAGGGACACGGGAGCGACCTAGGTCAAAAGAAGGTCAGCCCTTAAGGGGAAAGTCAGGAAGCAAAAGGTAAATGGGGAGAAGGAGGTGCAAGTGAAGGAAGGGAGGACTTCCGCTTTGAGCGCGTCGCAGCGCTCGGCTATACACGGTAAAATTCAAAGACGGTGAGACGTTTGTTGCGGTTGCATTTCTGATTACATGCTTGAACACACTAGAGATGCGCCTCTCTTTTAACGTGCGTAATTGCAGCACAATTTGTCAATGCATGTATATGTGTGTTGAAGTCATTTCAGGAAAATGAAGAATAAATTAAACAAATAATTTTTGCAGAATTGCTCACATGATGCATTTTGTGAATGTCACAGTCATTTCAGCTGAGCCGCAACGGCGCCAGCTCATTCCAACGGATGGATGTGAATAAATGTGTGCATACGTGGGGAAAAAGAATGAGGGAGATGCAGAAAGTGAGGTTTTGCTCTTTCTCTCACACACACAAACACACACACACGCACACACACATACACATACAGTTGGCTTTAATTTGGCCTCCACCCTGTCATCTGCTCCCACGCTGTGGCATGAGCTGGCCAGCCGCACACAGAGCGCGTTTCTCCGTCCGTCACATGTTGGAAAGCTGTTGAATTCTCTGACATTCTCATTCTCCCCAGAGAGGCTGAGCCGGCTTGTCACAGTAATGTTAAACACGTGAAAAAGCTGAGAACAGACCGGCACAGAGTCAAAGTGTGCGCACCAGTGCCCTTTCCCACTGCGTTTAAGGACAAACAGCAGCAAAACCATAGAAATCCACTCACTTCATCACCACTTGTGACACTCACTAACTCCCAGATTTATACAGACACATACATATTAATCATATTAAACCACTACGTGTCCTCTGAAAGCATGTTTTGCAAGACTTACATCAGTTAAGTCATAAAAGATATCAGCACTGGTATTGTTCAAAACCTTATTTTCCACGCTAGAAATGCACTGATAGCTGTTAGCATAGCTTGAAATTTTTTTTAAATTATTATTATTATTATTTTTATTCATTTTTTTTCATAGTGTATGATATTCCATGGGCCAAGCATGTTTTTGGTACCACTTAAGGTGACGAAAGGACACTTAGAATCCAGCCTCAGTGTACCATGGGCTACACAAAAATATATGATAACCATCCCAGGGTGGCAGCTGTAGCCAGCTAGGGGTCAATGAAGAATTACACAGTGGTCAAAATGTAAAAATGCTCCAGTCACTTTACAAATGATACCACATTATTTCAGGCCCAGCGCCAGAAAAAAATATTAAGGGGGCAATGAGTTTATCACAGGGGGCGGGGGTCCCCCCCCCAAAAAAAGTGTGCACCGGAGGTACCTGCCTCTAAGCGTGCCTAATTAATTGGGTGCACTCCTAGAAAGCTCATGTATTTAGGCTACACCGTTGTAAGAGACTGACTGAGTAAGAGTAAAGAGTGATGACAGTATTTTTTTAATTATTATTTGAATGTATAGACCCTCTGTCAAGTGATCTCCTGCATACCACAAAACCAAACCAACAACTGATCTGAGAAACGACACGAGACAGTAGATTAACCCCACATACAGAACCTCCATCACAAGCGCAAACACAGCACAATTGGGCATGACAGTCACACAACGGGTCAAAGATAAACCTTTCATATAGATATACAGTGGTCCCTCGTTTATTGCGGGAGTTACGTTCTAAAAATAACCCGCAATAGGTGAAATCCGCAAAGTAGACAGAGTTATTATTTATAATTAATATAGATGTTTTAAGGCTGTAAAACCCCTCACTACACATTTTATACACTTTTCTCAAACAGGCATTAACATTTTGTCACTTTTCTCTCGTGTGTAAACACTCTCAAAGTTCAAACCTTAGTAGAAAAATAAGAGCAACCTGTTTTCAGGCCCAAACGTTTGTTTGAGAAATAAAAAAAGAACGTTTTCCTATAAATAATTATGATGGCTTTTAGAACTAACGAATTTAATTTTAACGATCAACCTATGAGGTTGGACACATAAGAAATTATTAATAGTGACTGACCAGTATTTCACTGTTCCTCTGATCGCGCGTCTTCGTCCTGGTGCCGCACCACTGTCACGCCTTTTTCCACTCACACCTCGCTGCAGGTGTCTTTTTCCGAGTGAAGAACACAGTTATGGGTAGCTGTTGGCGCTGTTTTTTCTTCTGGGCGAGAAGATTCTTATAAACAGACACGCAGAACACAATGCGCGTGCTCTCCCTTCGCAGTGCTGCAACAGGTGTCCCGTCATCTCGACAGAACACCGGCCTGCTTGATGAGGACGCAGAGCACAATGCGCTGTAAAAAAAAAAAAGCATGCAAAATTGGACTAAAAAAATCCACGAAACTGCGAGGCACTATATTTTCCAGTATTTCTTTTTCTTTCTTTTTATTTTTATTTTTGATAACTCTCACATCCGAGGGGGCGAGGTTGGTGACGTGAGGGGGCGTCGCCCCCAAACGCCCCCTCGTGGCGCCGGGTCCGCATTATTTGTCTGATCATAACGGTTCCAAAAACGTATAGTTTGGATTATCTACGACTGAATGTTCTGGAGTTATGGGGTAAAAACAGCAAAAATTGTGACAAAGGTCAGTTTCAGTTTGTACAGGGGTCAAAAGTTAAAGTTGCTCCAATTTCCGTACAAAATTATGGAAAATATTGTTTGAGTTAATAGGGTTGTAAAAAGGCATAGTTTGCACCATCTATCATGCTTAGTTATGATGTTACATACGTCATAGAATCCAATGGACGTCGGCCTTATTTGACCTTTACTTTGGAGACCAAACATTCAACACAGTCAAAACTATTCCATTTATTAATCCTTTTATTTCAACCAATAACTTGCATCATTTTTACTGAAACTGAAGCAACTTTACATTTTGACCCCTGTACAAACTGAAACTGATCTTTGGCAACATTCTTGCTGTTTTTACCCCATAACTCCAGAACATTCAGTCATAGATAGTCCAAAACTTTTGAAACTGTTATGAGCAGACAAATAATGTAGTATAGTTTTCAACATGATTGAAGCATTTTTACATTTTGACCTCTCTGTAATTCTTCATTGACCACTAGCTGGCTTCAGCTACCACCCTGGGATGGCTGTACTACATTGTTGTGTAGGCCATAGTACACTGAGGCTGCATTCTAAGTGTTGTTTCGTCACCTTACATGGTACCGTTTAGGTCAAAATTAATGACTGGCTGCTAGACTTTGACGTTTGTAGCCACCTCACCCCACAACACACAAAATTGCATAATTGTGTTGACAGCATGCCGTCTCTCAGGACTTTCAGTCACAATTTTGGTGGCAAACTATTTGCAAGATACATATTTCTGTTGGAGAGTGCGAGTGATTTTGTCTGCGTATGTGACAGAATGACTGCCTCTCCAGGTCGTACCCCGCCTGTTGCTCAGTGACTGCTGGGGTAGACACCAGAACCTCCAATACCCTTAACTAGAATAAGCGGATTTAGAAAATGAATGGATTGATGTTTCTGTTGGTTCTCATGCAAAGGTTTGTGGGAAATAGAGTGTTACCACGGCAATGGCCAAAACCAAAACCAAAAACTAAAATTATGCACTACTCATATATCAGCAATGGTGACACATTACTTAAAAAAATAATTATAATTACTAGTTACTTCTCCCAAAAACTGAGTTACAGCAAAGGCAATTAGTTATGAGGTAAAGTAATGATTGCGTTACTTCTTATAAAATGTTCCAATACGTGAATGAATTTGGATCCCCCCACCCCCCTCCCTTAATAATTTAAATTCAACTGCATGTTAAATTATTTATAATAAAACTGAATATTAAATATGTTTAGTGAATTAAATGAACACTTAACAGAATAAATCAACAGAAATCATTGTACACTAATCTACACTATTTTAATGTTGCTGTGGGACAATGTGAGGCAAGACACCCATCAAACTGAATATTATATTCAGGGGTGCACATAACTGATACTCATGGTGCTCATGTGTGCTAAACGATGTGCCATTGCTTTCCTCTTATGAAGCGCTTCCCTTGTGTTTTCTGTTGCACTTCATTTATTTTTAGCACGCACAAGCACCATGAGTACTAGTTATGTGAATGTCTGATTATATTCTAGATATAATCACACATTCACATAACAGATAACTAGATAACAGCTTGGGACTCCGACGAGGGCAGTCGCATCTCCTCCACTCTCCCTTATCTCTACTCTCTGCTTTAACCTTCATGTCCCTACTTCACCAGACTGTGCGTTCCTCAAATTATATTGGATACCGGATCTATTGGACTACTATTGGATTAACCATGGAATTGATCAGCTGGTCTCTGAATGCTATTGACACCAACTTTTCTACAAGAAGGTCAGGACCGGGGGATCCTACCTGCCCAGATGGAACGTATCCTATCCCGGGCTATGTTCTTGACTCTTGGGAGTCGTGGCGTGTGGCATGCTTTTTGCCTTTCTCTGTTGAGGACGTCGAGGATTTCTTCATTTTTGGTCTTATGGTAGCAGGGCTGGTACTTTCTGGCTTATGTACTGCCCTGATCTACCGGAAAATTGGCAAGACGGCAGCATCAAGAACCACGGCCCCTCGCTTGTCCGTCATGATTAACGAGGTTGGCAAGGCAGTGCATTGTCAGACTGCAATAACTCTTGAACTCAGACGCAAATTGGATGACATGTTGGAGCAGATGCGTGCCTTGCAGATGAAGATGAAGATTTTGGAGGCGGGGGAATATTCTTAATTCATAATTGGGAATATTCTTAATTCATAATTGGGATTTGGTTGTTCAAGTGAAGCTGTAAAGTGTTTTTCACTGCTCAAACCACAACACGGCGGGCTTATCAAGCCTGAAGGACAAACTGCCTTGCTGTTTTCCTCCAGAGGAATGTCTTGGCCTTGGTGAACATTTGGCTGTTTTCTTATCTCACCTCACAAAGACCATAAACTGTTTCACAGGACTGAAGCATGCTCCACTCCCTCTCCCCACCTCCTCCTACCCCCATCACACCCCCCCACTCCGGCTTCTGCTCACGTCATCCCTTCTCTTCTGCGGGGGCGGTGCGGTTTTAGCTGCAGCTGGTCCCCGTTCCTATCCCCAAGCTGATGGTGGCGCAACTCAGGGTTGCTGCATGGCCTTCACCCACTTGCCTCAATTCGGATAACGGACTTCTTCCACCTTAGTGCACATAAACAATGTCAAATGTGTATCAGACTCAGACTCACTTTTATTGTCACTTGACCCTTACAGTCAGAACAAAATACAGTTTCTCCAGGTCTTGGTGTAGTTAACTAGGACAATTTTTTTTTTTATGTATGTGCTGTCTTTAATTCTGATGTGTGCCATTATTACGATAAACAAGTAATAATTGTGGACTAATTGCTGTCTGAGGTAACGAGTGTAAACATAATTTCTCCACTGTGAGATCAATAAAGTATATCTCATCTCATCTCATATTATCATTACTATGTTTATAATAGTAGGACAATCAAACATAAGAGATATTTTAGAACTTTTGACATTTATTGCATCTCTTTTTTATAAGTGAGGGGAAAATATCATCTGTAGTTCCAGTTGAAAAACGCAAATGATGTGTGTGTGTGTGTGTGTGTGTCTTGGTCATTGATGTGAGCGATTTGTGCATAAACCCCCGCCCACCTCTGCCTCTGGTTGGCTAACCATGAAATTTTACTCTTCCTTAGCCAATCACCATCACTGATGCGGTTATCCCACCCCACCAAAAAAAAACAAAACTTTGCAGCTCAGCTGTGGCTGAGAGATGAAAACGGCTTCAATGAACTTAAACCTCAAGCGACCAAGCTATTTTAGCGACTAATATGGCAGGATAATTACAGCATAAAATATAGAAGCGCTGGTGACGAGCAAATATGCCAGTACTTTAACACAAATCTCAAAGAACCCGTCAGTCATCTTTTGTGACAATCATGAGCTATTTTCATCCTCACTCTGGGCATCAAGAATCGGTCGCAATGGTTGTGCAGCTGTAAATCTTGCTATTGTAGGTCTGTTGGCCAGGCTTCCTTGCAAAACAGTAAAATATAATGATTAAAGTTGGCAAATTACAATATCATCTGAAGCTATAATGTTGAAAATCTCATAGATCTTCCCAAGGGGTCATAAGTGACCCTGCCACACGGATCGGCCGATCCTTGCAAAATTCTATGAACAAATGTAGGACAAGTAGATTGACAAATTAATGTAGGAAACTTTTCTGATTAAAATGACAAAAATAGTGCACAAAAATATATGCCCAGGGTCATAAATGACCCCACTCTGTCGCTTAAGGGTTAATTATACTTAATTAATATACTTAAAAGGTTAATTATATATATATATATATATATATATATATATATATATATATATATATATATAAATATATATATATATATATAAATATATAGTTAATTATATAAGTTAATTAAATATATACATATACATACATATTCCATTTCTACCTCATTTTCTTATTTTATTGTATTGTTACAAGTATTATTATTATTGCTTATCCTTGCACACACTGTTTGATGCACATTTTCCTCTCCTTGCACCCATCTTGTGTGTTTTTTAAGAGCTGACGTAAAATGTGAATTTCTCCACTGTGAGGTGACTAAAGTGTTATCTTATCTTATCTTATCTTATAGTAATTAGCCGCATTTTATTGTCAGTAATGATAATGGCGTTGCAACGATAAAAGTAAGTCCCTTTGGCTGCTCCCTTGTTTGCACTCGGGATCGCCACAGCAAGTCCAAGGTGGATCACCATGTTGAATTGGGACAGGTTTTACGCCGGATGCCCTTCCAGTCGCAACTCCACATTACATGGAGAAATGTGGCAGGGGTGGGATTTGAACCCGGAACCTTCTGCACTGAAACCAAGCGCATTAACCACTTTGCCACCACCCCTAAGTTAGATTACCTCTTACTGAAAAAAAAAAAACACGCTGTTTAATTTAACAGCATTATTCCCATCAGTGTATATCAGTAATCACTGAGGCTATGAATGAAACTTTTGCTGCAAAATTACACACAGACCCAAAATTTCCATTTGATCCAATTGAAGTTTGTTTCCTGAAATTCACTGAAACCACCTGTTTTGACCTTTGACTGCAATGAAATCAGCTTTGATGGAACCCAGTAACCACAAAGATGACTGAGCTATTGTGACCATGGTGAAAATGTCTAGGCAGTGATACACAGCATTCAGTCAATGTGTGTGCAGTGTGACACATTCAAAGACTTGCCATTCACTGACCTTAATTCAATTCACTCACTCATCTTCAACCGCTTACTCCAATTAAGAGTCACGGGTGCTGGAGCCTATTCCAGCAGTCATAGGGCATGAGGGGGGGTACACCCTGGATAGGACGCCAGTCTGTCGCAGGGCCACATATAGACAAACAAACACATTCACACCCACACACATGGACAATATAAAGTTTCCAAAGAACCTAACCTGTATGTCTTTGGATGTGGGAGAAGGCCGGAGCACCTGGAGGGAACCCACACAAACCAGGGGAGAACATGCAAACTCCACACAGAAAGGCCACAGGTAGGAATCAATCCCATGACCTTCTCGCTGTGAGGCAACAGTGCAACCACTAACCCACTGTGCTGCCCTCAATTCAATTCAGTTTATTTATATAGTGTCAAATCTCAATAAGTCACGCCAAGGCACTTCACAAGGGTAAGGACTTTAAATCACCTCTAGAAACATAAATGTCTTGTTAAAACCACAGCCATTAGTGCATAAACTGAACAAAATACAGTTGTGAGCATGTCCAAAAGTATTGCTTGTAATCTGCACTACCCTCTGGGGTCTGGGGTATAATTGGCCGTTTTTGACTACTTTTGGTTTTACCTTCATAATTTACCTATAATTTTACATAATTTTTCATAATTAACCTATAAATTTAACCATAATTTTACTTTGCCTTGTTTGGTGTCAATTTTTTCAGCACAACCTCACCTGTTTTATTTCATTCTGACATACTGTCGAAACACAATGACCCTAAATTCACACAAAAACATAAAATACGAATAGGAAAAACTTTGTTTTGTTTTAACTGTGAAAACCAAACATGTTTAACAAAGCATTTTTATAACTTAGAATGAAAATATAAATTGTGGATTCAAAAAAAAAATACAGAAACAACAACATTGAAATTATATACAACTGTTTACATTAAAATGCAGGAAATGCTTCAGGTATTTTTTGTACAACAATTTACAAAACAAAGAGATGCCACACAAATTATTTGTGCCACTCAGAAAAACAATTCCTGTCCAACACAAGACCTCTCTGTCTTGTGTTGGACATGTAACAGGCCTGACACTTTGTCATTCCTCCTGTTGTCCACCTGGAGGCAGCATTTGCACCTTAGTCTGTCTTTGATGGCTTTTTTCCCCTCACCAACAAGGCCATGTGGGGATGGTGATCAACCCACGTAGGGTTAGTGATTTTGATTGGTTTATGACATGCATTTTTCCACCAATGATAAAGGGGAAGTCTTGCCCCCCCGCAATAAAAAAGAGGATGACATTTGCCTATGTGCTAAATGATGCGCCTCAACAACCAACTACTTGGGTCGTGAACATTTTTGATTGATTTAGGTCATGCATTTTCCACCAAATGATAAAGGGAAAGTCATGTTTTTTCCCCTTGTAAATGCCAGAGAGGAGAAAAGAGGAAGAGAACTCCCATTCACGCGTGCTGCATAAAGCACATGCATTACCATAATATTCAGGAAAAAGGCTGGTGAAAATTATTAATCATGATTCAAGTTTTACTGGGCCTATCAAAATTTAAAAACTGGTGTATAGTTTGAAGTCTGAACTTTCAACACACATTCCAATGAAAACTCAGTGTGTGTGGGGTTTTGATGGGAGGGCTGCTTCAGTCATGTGACTCCAGAGGGCTAACCTGATTTATACTATGACACACAACTTTAGACTGTTGTGCCACAGATTGCATTGGGAGACCAGCTTAACTATGATTACATGACCCCTCATGGTATTTCAGTAACAGGCCAAAAATTCAATGTATTTATTTTCACATAAGAAACATAAAAGAACATATTGCATACATGCAACACAGTTAAAAGAATGTAAAGGATCATAGTTACATAGATACCTTTCAACTTATGGTGGTGTGATGCGGAATGAAAATGATTTTGTATCTTGCAAACAACCTGACCCACAAAATCAAGAACAGAAACAGATGGTGCACAACCTGCTTGGTCGTGCAGGTTGTGCACCATATGAAAACATTAGTCTGGTGTTTGTATTTGTATGCCTTTTCATTTCTATTAATCCAGACTTGAGGGTGTGTACAGTAACCAAATCCAGTGTAATTTGTTCAGCTATGCACTCCCATCACACACACCCGCTGCCTGCTGGGGTGCAGCAGCTCACGGTGCAATATCACAGGTCAGACATCCGCGTACAGTTGTCAGCAGACAAAATCATTTCCATTTCCCACAGTGCCATGGATGCATCCTACTACGTGTTAAAACTGAAAGTATCCACTTTCCAATCATGTTCCTCCAGAGTCCATGCTTGCCAAGCCACGCTCACGTGGGTGAAATCAATCACACCCATCATGAAATAACACACAAACTTCACATTTTGCTGAGAAACCTCTCACATTACACAAAGCAGAAGATGCCCTTATCGTCCTATATTCCCTATGACTTAACCATCACCCTGAACACAATAACAACATAAGTCACAACCCATAAACATCCACCACTTCACTGTCTCTCCATTACAAACTGGTCTTACTACACTATCTTCTGCCCCCGTGAATACACACACTCATAAAATGCAGTGCAGTGACAATAGCGCACCTATTACCAGCGATTATGGCTTCTTTGGCTGCTGGAGCTGTCATCCTGGCAATTTGTTGCTGCAACATTAACCAAAGAGCTGTTGGACAAAAAACATTTGTGGTACATGGGCAGAGACAACACAGAAAGGACACTTTTAAGGCCGAAAACACAAATTTGAAAACTTGCTTGCGTGGGAATAGAGCAGTATTAGGGTGGAATTGAGTTGACTTATAAAAGTGCAGGGGTTAATTTAAAACTGTGTGACACAAATGGGCTAGAAAAAAAAACTTTGTGTCCTCACAAGTAACCTAACAACACCCAAAAGCACTCACTGATATGAAGACATATCACTTTGTGCAGTCAGGTCAATATGTACTGGAAAGCAACACAATAAATTCTGTGCCTGTAAACCACCACAATAATATGAAAAGAAGATGTTCTTGTAGTGTACCCTTTCAGCTTTAATTCAAGTGGTTTAACCAACACACACACACACACACACACACACATATATATATATATATACACGAATATTTCATGAGGTGAAAGCTGGAACATATATATACGAGTATAATACAAATAATGAATTTTTATGAGTTCAATGGTACGAATATTTCATGAGGTGAACGCTGGAACATACATACATACATATCTATCTATCTATCTATCTATCTATCTATCTATCTATCTATCTATCTATCTATCTATCTATCTATCTATCTATCTATATATGTATATATATATTTTTTTTATTTTTTTTTTTTTTTAAGAAGCCAGAATTGGATGCCATTTCTGGATGGTAAATCTGTATGGACTGAGTCACTCTGCAAGAAGGGGTCTATTGAGGGAAGCCACCAAAATACCCATTATAACTCTGAACTAGCACGTTGCCCATGGGGATCCATGGGCTCTATATTGTCCACTCCAAGAGGTACTTGACATTTTTCAAGGGTGGTAATAAATTATGCATAGTTTCTATAATGATTTTAACTGAAAGTGCAGGAAATTAAAATGAAAAAGTTTTGTGAATACTTGTATTTATTATTGGGGCACATTTAGTTGACAACTGACAGGGTTGAGATACTTCCTTTGTTGAGAGCTTGTCTGGTTACCAGGGACTGACTAATGGTGATATCAGTGTCCATTGTTCACTGTTTTTTTTTACCTGATATCCCAAATTTATCCAAAAATATAAGTCCTATCAATTTGTTTTTGTGACATTCATCCTTGACCTAAACTACATAAGCATACCAAACAGCAAATGTCAGCTCTCCCCAGTTTGTCCGTGATCGAAGGTATACACATGGATGCATGCATGCTCGCGTACACATACACAGAGGCCACTTTGCTTTTAATATAGATGAGTTATAGATTACTGTGGCCGTGAATGGAGAAACTGTGCAGCTTGCAACTTTTGTCTGTTGCAGCTTCATGGTGGAGTTGAGCAGAGAAGGAATATAACACAAATCAAATCCAGGTTTGAGGAAAATCAAATCCAGGTTTGAGGCTCCCATGTGCCCTTTAGCAAAATGGAGCTGATTTTTTTTTCAAACCAACTACACCATGATGCAGCAATAGACAAAAGTTGCACAATGCAGTTTCTTCAGTCACTGTCACAGATGCCTGTAATTCATTGAGTGTCATTTGAGTGGCTTCCCTCACTTGTATCCTTCTCAACCCTTGAACTGAAGATGAAAGACTACATTACGCGCACATCTTGATTGTTTCATTTCACCTCCACTGTGATGGTGTACAGATACAAAATTACAAAATTTGTGCCACTGCTGAATTAGTTATAGACCTGACTGTATTTGCTTTCATTTTCAGAGGAAGGCCCGACTCACACATGCAGTTTCACACAAGCCTGATGTCTGTGGCTTGCGTACACCTGCTTGGTTTGTCATGTTTGTGATGGCCCAGGTGTCTGCATTGTGTTGACCACCTGACCGGCTGACTGTGTTGTTGCAGCTAACCGCCCACACAAGGCCATCTGCTCCTCTCATTAATTAGGAGACAGCCAGTTTCACCTGCACTGCCCGCATTTGGATCACAATAATTACCACACGTGCATGCGCGCACACAAACACACCAACAAGCTTTATCCAAACCTTGCAGCACACAGTCAACATAAGAGTGATGTTTGCAAAAAAAAAAAAAAAAAAAAAAAAAAAAAAAGAAGTTTGTTTTCACTGTGGAATGGATTACCTCACGGATAAAGCGTCCTGTTAACATTGGCATGTGCAAAAGAATAAAAATATTGCGTCATGTTAACAGACAGCAAGAACAAACAGCAGCGGATAAAAAGAACATCCCCAGGTGACGCAAAGACAAGTGAAATTTTTTTGCTGGTACACTCTAGATGGACAGCTTGCTCCTTCCTAAAAGATATTTTATTGCTTCAAGTGACCGTTTTGTGCACTTTTTCAGTTAGTCAATAAGGTTACCTGGCATTTTACAAACACATGTAAAGGATTCCCCATAGACACTGAAGTGATGCATCTTTAAAACACAATTACTGTCTCTAATGGACAACATGTTTTTTGTGCCTGTTGCTTTAAACAGAAAGGAGAGGCTGGTCACCACACCCCCCCTCTGTTTTTGGGGAAGGGCAATCACTGTATCTGCATCCCACTGTGGGAGTGGCAAAGCAGAGACTGGTTCACATACGGGCATTTATGAAGTCTAGAACAAGATGTTTCAGGTCTAAATTTCGAGTCTGCTCCTTAATCTGCCCCTGACTGAGGCAGCGTCTCAACATCTGTAGTTGGTTCCTGGGTGCCGGATTGCGGCTGCCCACTGCTCCTAGTGCTTAGATTGTGTCTAATTGTAATTGGATGGGTTAAATGCATTTCATTGTAAGAAATTATTATGATCCTTCTTATTAAAATTTGACTTATGGAGGTGTAGTTTCTGCACACACAGAATTGTGGGACGCTGATGATGATAAGCATGAAAACTCAACTATATCTTACCACCAAAGGTCAGTTAAAACCTGATTTTGCACACTATGACCTTCCTGCTGCACCTGTGGTTGATCTGAATGAACACTGGGCGGGCTCAGGGGTCATGATGGGACCTGCCGCCTAAAGATGAAGTGGGGAGATCTGCTGAGTGACGGGGCAGACCGCGCTGGAGGAGGAGGAGAGGCAGAGATGCTCGTTTGGCGGTGGCAGCGGTGGAGGTATAATGTGCGGTGAGGCTGGGTGTCTGCAGTGCGGTTTCACCTCCGCAACCTCCCATCCATTGTTTGAGACTATTATCAGCTGTTAAATTATTCAGATGATATTTACCAGGGCCAATTATACAGGGCCATGTCCTGCAGAGAAAATGGCCAGAGTGTTTTACTGTTGCACTCAGCAGCGGAAGAGTGCGCAGCTGAGGCTGATCACGAAGGGTCCAACTGTGGACTCACTGCTCCACAGGGAGTGTCCCCGCAGACACAACCATCCCTCCTTCACCATTCAGTTTGTTTGTTTGTTTGTGTTTTTAAAAACCGACTTCCACTTTTGCTTTGCTTGTTCATGACATTGTCCACAGCATTCCTTTAATATTTGTACAGAAAAAAATGCAGCTACAGATGTGCTGTCTGTTCACCATTAACATTATTATTGTTATATATGTTTTCACTTCAGGTCAGGTTAAGTGTGTGTATTTATCCTTTAAACATTATCACCCCCATCCTGTGCAGGTGAACACTATAAGTTCATGCACACCGAAGATTTTGTGTCATTTGTCTTCAACAGCACTTTGATGTGCAGCAAAGACTGATGGAGAAAACAATTCATCATCACCCAAGTCTCTCTCTCTGCACCCTGACTCCAGTCAGCAAAATAAAAATAACTAACAGGATATATTAATATAATACACAGCAACAACAACAATATCCATTACTGTGTCCATCCTGACATCGGTGTGTGTTTGTAAAGCGCTTTGAGCTTGCAGTTTCCAGATGGAAAAGCGCCATATAAATGCAGTCCATTTACTGTTCTTGCTCTTGTATTAATATAGATATTATTCTCTTTACATCTTTACAAATGAGGTATTTTTTATACATAAAATCACTACAGTTAATACTGTTAACTATAACAAGACATCAGCAGAGACCTAACGATGGAACAACCGCATGGTTTCATTATGCAAAGTGATAGAGTTTAATTTGTTGCAAAAAACAAACAAACAAAAACAACCTTGAAGACGTTAACAGTGGCAGCTGCACAGATTTAATATCTTGGACAGAGTTGAAGCTGTCAGCAGCCTCGGAGTTCCACTTCTAGGTTCAAAAAAATCTACCTGCACTTCCAAAGAAGCGCACAATTTGCGTGGATGCGTTCAGGTTCCACTTACTTTGTGAAGGTCGGGGTCAAGCTGAGGTAATTGTGCAGCGCTGATAATCCACAGCAAATAGTTTCTAAAGCAGGATTTCGATCCGCATTGTTTGTGGAGGGCTGAACGGTACTCAGGTGTTATTCCTTTTCTTTGTGTCTGAAATATTGTGTTGAAAAAGAGGACGGAGGGGCAGAAGTCATATGCAGAGGAAAACTTTCCTTTGGGAGCTCAAAAATAAAAAATGTTGACTTTCCGAGTTTAATAAATAATGAGGTATTACTTTTTCTTCTTAAATGTAGGAGTAAAAAAAAATAAAAAAAAATAAAATAAAATAAGAGCGAGTCAGAGGTTTAGGATCCTTAAGGAAGTCTTTGGTTTTGCGCTTTTGCTTTCAAAAAGCAAACACCACTGTACGAGGAACAAAAAATAATAATAATAATAATAATAAAAATCACAACTTGTCCCAGTCACGTAAAATCCGCTCTTATACTCGAACATTCCAGAAAGCAAACGGATAAAAAGAAGACATTTGTGTCTTGATTTGACGGCTGCTCTTCGAGTCCGCACGGATCCCCGCCAGGAGAAAAAAAACAAAACAAAAACAAACAAAAACACGCAAACGGAGATGCGGATCGAGGCGGATCGTATTCCTCCCGTGGTAACTTTAAAACCTTCCTCCTTTATTTAAAAGCACGTTTGTGGTCCTGCTGCTGTCGATCCTCCGCACACACACCGACGGCGCTCCTAAAAACTCTTCTCTCCCCAAACGCAAACGAATTAAGATGTAATTTGTTTTTCTCCTGTTGACTCTTTGTGGTTTTCAGTCTTATTTTCTTTCAGATGACGTGAGGAGCAGCCGGCTCTCCCTCTCTCCTCCTCCTCCTCCTTTCTCTGTCCTCGCTGGAGCCTTCTGTCTGCGTTTAAACACCATCTGGAGCCTCTCTCTCTCTCTCTCTCTCTCTCTCTCTCTCTCTCTCTCTCTCTCTCTCTCTCTCTCTCTCTCTCTCTGTCCTATACTATAGGAATCCTATCGAAATATGAGTAACAACAAATGTATAATTTGAGAGCAAAATAAAAACTATTAAACACACACACACACACACACACACACACACACACACACACACACACACACACACACACACACACACACACACACACACACACACACACACACACACACACACACACAGGTCTGCCTGAGCGCCTTTAGTTAATAAAAGCTGTTAATATAGTATATATACATTTAACTTCCACAAAAACAAAGTATTAGCATGCAATCCTGAAAATAATATAATTTTATGGAGTAAACTGATTAAATAAATAAATGAATAAAAAGAAATGGTGATTTCTGAAACACAGCTTTAAGAGTTCCGCTGTCTGCCCCTAGGGGCCGCTGTTTCCTCATATCGGTGGGCAGGATGAGCTCTGACAGCTTGACAATGGATCTCTTGCAATCAGATGATCAGATTATTTATGTATTATTTATTTAACCTGTTTTTAACCAGGTGAGTCTTATTGAGATTACAAGATAATTTTTATAAGGGATCTCTGGACAAGACAGCAGTCACAGTTCAAAATGAGAAAACTGGAGGACATCTAGGTGTTTGGGAAATGCCTATGATTTATAGCGAAGATATGAATCTGTTTTTTAGAACGTTTTCAGATGCTTTTTTTTTTTTTTTTTTTGCTCCTCCTTTCTCTCTCTCTCTCTCTTAAAAATGAAATGTCAAAGTAAGTTGTGGGGTTGCGTCTGGCATCCAGCATACAACGGCTGGAAGATCCGTAAATGGCTCTATACTGGATCTGCCATGGTGATCTTGACCAATCAGGGGGCAGTCAAAAGACAAACTACAACAGTAACAAATCAATCAAAAATGATTGTTCATTGTTAAATATGACGAAGAGTCACACTCTAAATGCAAATTGTTCAGCCACATTCTATTCTATTTATCTGGTTTTTTTTTTTTATTATTTCTCATTTATATACATAACAGTTAAACGTAGTTTTAAAAAGACTATTATTAGGCATCCTCAGATTCTCACAGGCCCAGACAGACAGACAGACAGACAGACAGACAGATAGATACAGTGAGGAAAATTGCAAGTTCTCCCACTTAGAAATCATGGAGGGGTCTGAAATTTTCATCTTAGGTGCATGTCCACTGTGAGAGACATCTAATCTAAAAAAAAAAAATTCAGGAAATCACAATGTGTGATTTTTTTAATCATTTAGTTGTATGTTACTGCTGCAAATAAGTATTTGAACACCTGTGAAAATCAATGTTAATGTTTGGTACAGTAGCCTTTGTTTGCAATTACAGAGGTCAAACACTTCCTGTAGTTTTTCACCAGGTTTTCACACACTGCAGCAGGGATTTTGGTCCACTCCTCCATACAGATCTTCTCCAAATCTTTCAGGTTTCGAGTTTCAGCTCCTTCCAAAGATTTTCTATTGAGTTCAGGTCTGGAGACTGGCCAGGCCACTCCAGGACCTTGAAATGCTTCTTACAGAGCCCCTCCTTAGTTGCCCTGGCTGTGTGTTTGGGGTCATTGTCATGCTGGAAGACCCAGCCATGACCCATCTTCAATGCTCTTACTGAGGGAAGGAGGTTGTTTGCCAAAATCTCGCAATACATGACCCCATCCATCCTCCCTTCAATACGGTACAGTCGTCCTGTCCCTTTGCAGAAGAGCACCCCCAGAGTATGATGTTTCCACCCCCATGCTTCACAGTTGGGATGGTTTTCTTGGGGTTGTTCTCATCCTCTAAACATGGTAAGTGGAGTTGATTCCAAAAAGCTCTATTCTGGTCTCATCTGACCACATGACCTTCTCCCATGCCTCCTCTGGATCATCCAGATGGTCACTGGTGAACCTAAAACGGGCCTGGACATGTGCTGGCTTGAGCAGGGGGACCTTGCTGCCCTGCAGGATTTTAAACCATGACAGCATCATGTGTTACTAATGTAATCTTTGTGACTGTGGTCCCAGCTCTCTTCAGGTCATTGACCAGGTCCTCCTGTCTAGTTGTGAGCTTTCTCAGAATCATCCTTACCCCACAAAGTAAGATCTTGCATGGAATCCCAGACCGAGGGAGAATGACAGTCATCTTGTGTTTCTTCCACTTTCTAATAAATAAACATAACAGTTGTTGTCTTCTACCAAGCTGCTTGCCTGTTGTCCTGTAGTCCATCCCATCTTTGTGCAGGCCTACAGTTTTGTCCCTGGTGTCCTTAGACAGCTCTTTGGTCTTGGCTATGGTGGACAGGTTGGAGTGTGATTGATTGAGTGTGTGAACAGGTGTCTTTTATACAGGTAACAAGTTCAAACAGGTGCAATTAATACAGGTAAAGTGTGCAGAATAAGAGGGCTTCTTAAAGAAAAAAAAATTACATTGGACATGCACCTCAGATGAACATTTCAGACCCCTCCATGATTTCTAAGTGAGAGAACTTGAAAAATTGCAAAATTGCAGGGTGTTCAAATACTTATTTTCCTCACGATAGATAGATAGATAGATAGATAGATAGATAGATAGATAGATAGATAGATAGATAGATAGATAGATAGATAGATAGATAGATAGATAGATAGATAGATAGATAGATAGATAGATAGATAGATAGATAGATAGATAGATAGATAGATAGATAGATAGATAGATAGATAGATAGATAGATAGATAGATAGATAGATAGATAGATAGATAGATAGATAGATAGATAGATAGATAGATAGATAGATAGATAGATAGATAGATAGATAGATAGATAGATAGATAGATAGATAGATAGATAGATAGATAGATAGATAGATAGATAGATAGATAGATAGATAGATAGATAGATAGATAGATAGATAGATAGATAGATAGATAGATAGATAGATAGATAGATAGATAGATAGATAGATAGATAGATAGATAGATAGATAGATAGATAGATAGATAGATAGATAGATAGATAGATAGATAGATAGATAGATAGATAGATAGATAGATAGATAGATAGATAGATAGATAGATAGATAGATAGATAGAAGGACCCTCAGGGAAATCAATGTTCCATTTGCAGCACAGCACTGATAAGAACAATAACAGCAAAAGAAAAGAAAAAAGCTTAATCTGTTTGTATGTGGAAAACATCCTCTGGTATAAGGAAACTTTAGGCCTGAAACAGGTCTTTTCAGGCTTGGTGGATGCCTGCCTGCCTGCCTGCCTGCTGTGAGACACACAACACCTCCTGTGGGAGCAGCAGCTCGTTTCGATTTAAAGCTACAGTGTGTAGGATTTAGGGGTGTTTATTTGCAGAAATGGAACATAGCATTCACCACTGTCTGTTCATTAGTATACAAATAATGAATGTTTATGAGTTCAATGGTACAAATATTTCACCTCATGAAATATTCGTACCATTGAAAGAATGAACTGCGACAGACTGGCGCCCTGTTCAGGGTGTACCTCATCTCACGCCCCATGACTGCTGGGATAGGCTCCAGCCCCCTGCGACCCTTAATTGGAATAAGCAGCTGAAGATGAGTGAGTGAGTGAAAGAATGAAAAAACATTCATTATTTGTTTTATATAACGGCTAAAATAGGTCTTTGCCTTTTGATATTTTACTCATTTCTAAACAACAGAAAAAGGACTTACATTTTGGTCTTCCACTGCTGCTTAACAGTCCAACACAAACTTTAAATAGGAGTCCAAAATTGCAATGATGTAGTCCATGATGCTGTGCACTGACTTCGTGCACTTCCAAAGAAAAAAAAAAAGACTGTGTAGTTCCTCAGTTCAGCGAAAAAAATCACGTCAGAACTTTTTCCAGCTTTTCATCCTAACAGCTCTTCATGCCTCCAGACACCTTACAGCATAGTGGATTTGTTTTTTTTTGTGTGTTAGAAGAATTAGCAGCATCAGTTAGCTCCTTCAAATTGTCATACGCCAGCAAAACAAAATCCGTTATGTTTAGCTAAATTACGCCTCTGGTAGTGTGAGTGTGCGTGGTGGTCGGAGTGTGTAATAGCATATTTCATATAGCACCAATATTGCACACTATAAAAGAACAATTGCACAGTCAATGAAACACAATGGCAAATGGTACGAATAATCAATCAATCAATCAATCAATCAATTTTATTTATATAGCGCCAAATCACAACAAACAGTTGCCCCAAGGTGCTTTATATTGTAAGGCAAGGCCATACAATAATTACGTAAAAACCCCAGTGGTCAAAACGACCCCCTGTGAGCAAGCACTTGGCGACAGTGGGAAGGAAAAACTCCCTTTTAACAGGAAGAAACCTCCAGCAGAACCAGGCTCAGGGAGGGGCAGTCTTCTGCTGGGACTGGTTGGGGCTGAGGGAGAGAACCAGGAAAAAGACATGCTGTGGAGGGGAGCAGAGATCGATCACTAATGATTAAATGCAGAGTGGTGCATACAGAGCAAAAAGAGAAAGAAACACTCAGTGCATCATGGGAACCCCCCAGCAGTCTAAGTCTATAGCAGCATAACTAAGGGATGGTTCAGGGTCACCTGATCCAGCCCTAACTATAAGCTTTAGCAAAAAGGAAAGTTTTAAGCCTAATCTTAAAAGTAGAGAGGGTGTCTGTCTCCCTGATCCGAATTGGGAGCTGGTTCCACAAGAGAGGAGCCTGAAAGCTGAAGGCTCTGCCTCCCATTCTACTCTTACAAACCCTAGGAACTACAAGTAAGCCTGCAGTCTGAGAGCGAAGCGCTCTATTGGGGTGATATGGTACTATGAGGTCCCTAAGATAAGATGGGACCTGATTATTCAAAACCTTATAAGTAAGAAGAAGAATTTTAAATTCTATTCTAGAATTAACAGGAAGCCAATGAAGAGAGGCCAATATGGGTGAGATATGCTCTCTCCTTCTAGTCCCCGTTAGTACTCTAGCTGCAGCATTTTGAATTAACTGAAGGATTTTCAGGGAACGTTTAGGACAACCTGATAATAATGAATTACAATAGTCCAGCCTAGAGGAAATAAATGCATGAATTAGTTTTTCAGCATCACTCTGAGACAAGACCTTTCTAATTTTAGAGATATTGCGTAAATACAAAAAAGCAGTCCTACATATTTGTTTAATATGCGCTTTGAATGACATATCCTGATCAAAAATGACTCCAAGATTTCTCACAGTATTACTAGAGGTCAGGGTAATGCCATCCAGAGTAAGGATCTGGTTAGACACCATGTTTCTAAGATTTGTGGGGCCAAGTACAATAACGTCAGTTTTATCTGAGTTTAAAAGCAGGAAATTAGAGGTCATCCATGTCTTTATGTCTGTAAGACAATCCTGCAGTTTAGCTAATTGGTGTGTGTCCTCTGGCTTCATGGATAGATAAAGCTGGGTATCATCTGCGTAACAATGAAAATTTAAGCAATGCCGTCTAATAATACTGCCTAAGGGAAGCATGTATAAAGTGAATAAAATTGGTCCTAGCACAGAACCTTGTGGAACTCCATAATTAACCTTAGTCTGTGAAGAAGATTGATTTCCCATTTACATGAACAAATTGTAATCTATTAGATAAATATGATTCAAACCACCGCAGCGCAGTGCCTTTAATACCTATGGCATGCTCTAATCTCTGTAATAAAATTTTATGGTCAACAGTATCAAAAGCAGCACTGAGGTCTAACAGAACAAGCACAGAGATGAGTCCACTGTCTCAGGCCATAAGAAGATCATTTGGAACCTTCACTAATGCTGTTTCTGTACTATGATGAATTCTAAACCCTGACTGAAACTCTTCAAATAGACCATTCCTCTGCAGATGATCAGTTAGCTGTTTTACAACTACCCTTTCAAGAATTTTTTGAGAGAAAAGGAAGGTTGGAGATTGGCCTATAATTAGCTAAGATAGCTGGGTCAAGTGATGGCTTTTTAAGTAATGGTTTAATTACTGCCACCTTAAAAGCCTGTGGTACATAGCCAACTAATAAAGATAGATTGATCATATTTAAGATCGAAGCATTAAATAATGGTAGGGCTTCCTTGAGCAGCCTGGTAGGAATGGGGTCTAATAGACATGTTGATGGTTTGGATGAATTAACTAATGAAAATAACTCAGACAGAACAATCTGAGAGAAAGAGTCTAACCAAATACTGGCATGACTGAAAGCAGCCAAAGATAACAATACGTCTTTGGGATGGTTATGAGTAATTTTTTCTCTAATAGTTAAAATTTTATTAGCAAAGAAAGTCATGAAGTCATTACATGTTAAAGTTAAAGGAATACTCGGCTCAATAGAGCTCTGACTCTTTGTCAGCCTGGCTACAGTGCTGAAAAGAAACCTGGGGTTGTTCTTATTTCCTTCAATTAGTGATGAGTAGTAAGATGTCCTAGCTTTACGGAGGGCTTTTTTATAGAGCAACAGACTCTTTTTCCAGGCTAAGTGAAGATCTTCTAAATTAGTGAGACGCCATTTCCTCTCCAACTTACGGGTTATCTGCTTTAAGCTGCGAGTTTGTGAGTTATACCATGGAGTCAGGCACTTCTGATTTAAAGCTCTCTTTTTCAGAGGAGCTACAGCATCCAAAGTTGTCTTCAATGAGGATGTAAAACTATTGACGAGATACTCTATCTCACTTACAGAGTTTAGGTAGCTACTCTGCACTGTGTTGGTATATGGCATTAGAGAACATAAAGAAGGAATCATATCCTTAAACCTAGTTACAGCGCTTTCTGAAAGACTTCTAGTGTAATGAAACTTATTCCCCACTGCTGGGTAGTCCATCAGAGTAAATGTAAATGTTATTAAGAAATGATCAGACAGAAGGGAGTTTTCAGGGAATACTGTTAAGTCTTCAATTTCCATACCATAAGTCAGAACAAGATCTAAGATATGATTAAAGTGGTGGGTGGACTCATTTACATTTTGAGCAAAGCCAATTGAGTCTAACAATAGATTAAATGCAGTGTTGAGGCTGTCATTCTCAGCATCTGTGTGGATGTTAAAATCGCCCACTATAATTATCTTATCTGAGCTAAGCACTAAGTGTTGTGTGGGCCACTGAAGAGGAGGTACTGCTGGCCCACCACCACCAGAGGGCGCCCTGCCTGGAGTGCGGGCTCCAGGCACCAGAGGGCGCTGCCGCCTCACAGGAGCAGCCAAGGTGACAGCTGTCACCTATCAACCGAGACAGCTGACATCCATCAGCAGAGGGGTATATCAGCTGGACGGCATCTCCACCTCATTGCCGAGATATCGCTCTACCAAGGAGGTAACGTATCCAGCCCAACGAATTGTCTTCTGACTATTGAATACTTTTGCCTTTGCACAGAAAGAGAGAAGAACAGCAGGAGACTGTATTTTGGGATAAGTACTTGCATTCCTGCACTACAGTGTTGTTGTTGATTAGAGGTGGAGGTGGTGTTTCCACCCTACGTGTTGCTGGGTGCAGCCGCACCCACATTTGACTGTTTCTGTTCCTCGCCAGCAGTACCGGATCCGACGAGCGGAGGCAGTGGCCACCTGGGAGTTCGGGACTTGGCGGCTCCAGTATTCCCGGGGTTCGGTGGCAGAGGAAATCGGGTGGTTCCGGTTCGACTCGGACAGACGTCTCCTATCGTCGAGCCTGCCCACACGACACCATTGGAATTGGTTATAACCACAATTGTAATCTGTTGTGTTTGTTGTGCGTATTCACAACAGTAAAGCTTTGTTATTTGACTTTCTCCATTGTCCATTCATTTGCGCCCCCTGTTGTGGGTCCGTGTTCCTACACTTTCACAACACTAAGTCAGACAAAAGGTCTGAAAATTCACAGAGAAACTCACAGTAACGACCAGGAGGACGATAGATAATAACAAATAAAACTGGTTTTTGGGACTTCCAATTTGGATGGACAAGACTAAGAGTCAAGCTTTCAATCAATCAATCAATCAATCAATTTTTTTTATATAGCGCCAAATCACAACAAACAGTTGCCCCAAGGTGCTTTATATTGTAAGGCAAGGCCATACAATAATTATGTAAAACCCCAACGGTCAAAACGACCCCCTGTGAGCAAGCACTTGGCTACAGTGGGAAGGAAATCTCCCTTTTAACAGGAAGAAACCTCCAGCAGAACCAGGCTCAGGGAGGGGCAGTCTTCTGCTGGGACTGGTTGGGGCTGAGGGAGAGAACCAGGAAAAAGACATGCTGTGGAGGGGAGCAGAGATCGATCACTAATGATTAAATGCAGAGTGGTGTATACAGAGCAAAAAGAGAAAGAAACAATGCATCATGGGAACCCCCCAGCAGTCTACGTCTATAACAGCATAACTAAGGGATGGTTCAGGGTCACCTGATCCAGCCCTAACTATAAGCTTTAGCAAAAAGGAAAGTTTTAAGCCTAATCTTAAAAGTAGAGAGGGTGTCTGTCTCCCTGATCTGAATTGGGAGCTGGTTCCACAGGAGAGGAGCCTGAAAGCTGAAGGCTCTGCCTCCCATTCTACTCTTACAAACCCTAGGAACTACAAGTAAGCCTGCAGTCTGAGAGCGAAGCGCTCTATTGGGGTGATATGGTACTACGAGGTCCCTAAGATAAGATGGGACCTGATTATTCAAAACCTTATAAGTAAGAAGAAGAATTTTAAATTCTATTCTAGAATTAACAGGAAGCCAATGAAGAGAGGCCAATATGGGTGAGATATGCTCTCTCCTTCTAGTCCCCGTCAGTACTCTAGCTGCAGCATTTTGAATTAACTGAAGGCTTTTTAGGGAACTTTTAGGACAACCTGATAATAATGAATTACAATAGTCCAGCCTAGAGGAAATAAATGCATGAATTAGTTTTTCAGCATCACTCTGAGACAAGACCTTTCTGATTTTAGAGATATTGCATAAATGCAAAAAAGCAGTCCTACATATTTGTTTAATATGCGCTTTGAATGTCATATCCTGATCAAAATGACTCCAAGATTTCTCACAGTATTACTAAAGGTCAGGGTAATGCCATCCAGAGTAAGGATCTGGTTAGACACCATGTTTCTAAGATTTGTGGGGCCAAGTACAATAACTTCAGTTTTATCTGAGTTTAAAAGCAGGAAATTAGAGGTCATCCATGTCTTTATGTCTGTAAGACAATCCTGCAGTTTAGCTAATTGGTGTGTGTCCTCTGGCTTCATGGATAGATAAAGCTGGGTATCATCTGCGTAACAATGAAAATTTAAGCAATACCGTCTAATAATACTGCCTAAGGGAAGCATGTATAAAGTGAATAAAATTGGTCCTAGCACAGAACCTTGTGGAACACCATAATTAACTTTAGTCTGTGAAGAAGATTCCCCATTTACATGAACAAATTGTAATCTATTAGACAAATATGATTCAAACCACCGCAGCGCAGTGCCTTTAATACCTATGGCATGCTCTAATCTCTGTAATAAAATTTTATGGTCAACAGTATCAAAAGCAGCACTGAGGTCTAACAGAACAAGCACAGAGATGAGTCCACTGTCCGAGGCCATAAGAAGATCATTTGTAACCTTCACTAATGCTGTTTCTGTACTATGATGAATTCTAAAACCTGACTGAAACTCTTCAAATAGACCATTCCTCTGCAGATGATCAGTTAGCTGTTTTACAACTACCCTTTCAAGAATTTTTGAGAGAAAAGGAAGGTTGGAGATTGGCCTATAATTAGCTAAGATAGCTGGGTCAAGTGATGGCTTTTTAAGTAATGGTTTAATTACTGCCACCTTAAAAGCCTGTGGTACATAGCCAACTAACAAAGATAGATTGATCATATTTAAGATCGAAGCATTAAATAATGGTAGGGCTTCCTTGAGCAGCCTGGTAGGAATGGGGTCTAATAAACATGTTGATGGTTTGGATGAAGTAACTAATGAAAATAACTCAGACAGAACAATCGGAGAGAAAGAGTCTAACCAAATACCGGCATCACTGAAAGCAGCCAAAGATAACGATACGTCTTTGGGATGGTTATGAGTAATTTTTTCTCTAATAGTTAAAATTTTGTTAGCAAAGAAAGTCATGAAGTCATTACTAGTTAAGGTTAATGGAATACTCAGCTCAATAGAGCTCTGACTCTTTGTCAGCCTGGCTACAGTGCTGAAAAGAAACCTGGGGTTGTTCTTATTTTCTTCAATTAGTGATGAGTAGAAAGATGTCCTAGCTTTACGGAGGGCTTTTTTTATAGAGCAACAGACTCTTTTTCCAGGCTAAGTGAAGATCTTCTAAATTAGTGAGACGCCATTTCCTCTCCAACTTACGGGTTATCTGCTTTAAGCCACGAGTTTGTGAGTTATACCATGGAGTCAGGCACTTCTGATTTAAAGCTCTCTTTTTCAGAGGAGCTACAGCATCCAAAGTTGTCTTCAATGAGGATGTAAAACTATTGACGAGATACTCTATCTCACTTACAGAGTTTAGGTAGCTACTCTGCACTGTGTTGGTATATGGCATTAGAGAACATAAAGAAGGAATCATATCCTTAAACCTAGTTACAGCGCTTTCTGAAAGACTTCTAGTGTAATGAAACTTATTCCCCACTGCTGGGTAGTCCATCAGAGTAAATGTAAATGTTATTAAGAAATGATCAGACAGAAGGGAGTTTTCAGGGAATACTGTTAAGTCTTCTATTTCCATACCATAAGTCAGAACAAGATCTAAGATATGATTAAAGTGGTGGGTGGACTCATTTACTTTTTGAGCAAAGCCAATAGAGTCTAATAATAGATTAAATGCAGTGTTGAGGCTGTCATTCTCAGCATCTGTGTGGATGTTAAAATCGCCCACTATAATTATCTTATCTGAGCTAAGCACTAAGTCAGAGAAAAGGTCTGAAAATTCACAGAGAAACTCACAGTAACGACCAGGCGGACGATAGATAATAACAAATAAAACTGGTTTTTGGGACTTCCAATTTGGATGGACAAGACTAAGAGTCAAGCTTTCAAATGAATTAAAGCTCTGTCTGGGTTTTTGATTAATTAATAAGCTGGAATGGAAGATTGCTGCTAATCCTCCACCTCGGCCCGTGCTACGAGCATTCTGACAGTTAGTGTGACTCGGGGGTGTTGACTCATTTAAACTAACATATTCATCCTGCTGTAACCAGGTTTCTGTAAGGCAGAATAAATCAATATGTTGATCAATTATTATATCATTTACTAACAGGGACTTAGAAGAGAGAGACCTAATGTTTAATAGACCACATTTAACTGTTTTAGTCTGTGGTGCAGTTGAAGGTGCTATATTATTTTTTCTTTTTGAATTTTTATGCGTAAATAGATTTTTGCTGGTTATTGGTAGTCTGGGAGCAGGCACCATCTCTACGGGGATGGGGTAATGAGGGGATGGCAGGGGGAGAGAAGCTGCAGAGAGGTGTGTAAGACTACAACTCTGCTTCCTGGTCCCAACCCTGGATAGTCACAGTTTGGAGGATTTAAGAAAATTGGCCAGATTTCTAGAAATGAGAGCTGCTCCATCCAAAGTGGGATGGATGCCGTCTCTCCTAACAAGACCAGGTTTTCCCCAGAAGCTTTGCCAATTATCTATGAAGCCCACCTCATTTTTTGGACACCACTCAGACAGCCAGCAATTCAAGGAGAACATGCGGCTAAACATGTCACTCCCGGTCTGATTGGGGAGGGGCCCAGAGAAAACTACAGAGTCCGACATTGTTTTTGCAAAGTTACACACCGATTTAATGTTAATTTTAGTGACCTCCGATTGGCGTAACCGGGTGTCATTACTGCCGACGTGAATTACAATCTTACCAAATTTACGCTTAGCCTTAGCCAGCAGTTTCAAATTTCCTTCAATGTCGCCTGCTCTGGCCCCCGGAAGACAACTGACTATGGTTGCTGGTGTCGCTAACTTCACATTTCTCAAAACAGAGTCGCCAATAACCAGAGTTTGATCCTTGGCGGGTGTGTCGTCGAGTGGGGAAAAGATGTGTTAGAGATGTGAACGGGTTGGCGGTGTACACGGGGCTTCTGTTTAGGGCTACGCTTCCTCCTCACAGTCACCCAGTCGGCCTGCTTTCCCGGCTGCTCGGGATCTGCCAGGGGGTAACTAACGGCGGCTAAGCTACCTTGGTCCGCACCGACTACAGGGGCCTGGCTAGCTGTAGAATTTTCCACGGTGCGGAGCCAAGTCTCCAATTCGCCCAGCCTGGCCTCCAAAGCTACGAATAAGCTACACTTATTACAAGTACCGTTACTGCTAAAGGAGGCCAAGGAATAACTAAACATTTCACACCCAGAGCAGAAAAGTGCGGGAGAGACAGGAGAAGCCGCCATGCTAAATTGGCTAAGAGCTAGTAGCTACGCTAAGCTAGCGGATTCCTAAAAACACGCAAAGTGAATAATGTGTAAATAATTTAGAGGTGATTCAGCAGAAGGAGTGCTTTAGTTAAGGCACGTAAAGATTACACTGGGAAACAAATCGTAATCTAGATAACTAGATCAATCTAACTGCGCAGATTAAACAGCTAACAGATACAGAAAAACACCGCTGTGCTCCGGAACAGGAAGTGATACAATACCGCAGTGAGAGCCAACCACCAGTAGAGGCTTTCAAATGAATTAAAGCTCTGTCTGGGTTTTTGGTTAATTAATAAGCTGGAATGGAAGATTGCTGCTAATCCTCCTCCTCGGCCCGTGCTACGAGCATTCTGGCAGGTAGTGTGACTCGGGGGTGTTGACTGATTTAAACTAACATATTCATCCTGCTGTAACCAGGTTTCTGTTAGGCAGAATAAATCAATATGTTGATCAATTATTATATCATTTACTAACAGGGACTTAGAAGAGAGAGACCTAATGTTTAATAGACCACATTTAACTGTTTTAGTCTGTGGTGCAGTTGAAGGTGCTATATTATTTTTTCTTTTTGAATTTTTTATGCTTAAATAGATTTTTGCCGGTTATTGGTGGTCTGGGAGCAGGCACCGTCTCTACGGGGATGGGGTAATGAGGGGATGGCAGGGGGAGAGAAGCTGCAGAGAGGTGTGTAAGACTACAACTCTGCTTCCTGGTCCCAACCCTGGATAGTCACAGTTTGGAGGATTTAAGAAAATTGGCCAGATTTCTAGAAATGAGAGCTGCTCCATCCAAAGTGGGATGGATGCCGTCTCTCCTAACAAGACCAGGTTTTCCCCAGAAGCTTTGCCAATTATCTATGAAGCCCACCTCATTTTTTGGACACCACTCAGACAGCCAGCAATTCAAGGAGAACATGCGGCTAAACATGTCACTCCCTGTCCGATTGGGGAGGGGCCCAGAGAAAACTACAGAGTCCGACATTGTTAATTTTAGACACACCGATTCAATGTTAATTTTAGTGACCTCCGATTGGCGTAACCGGGTGTCATTACTGCCGACGTGAATTACAATCTTACCAAATTTAAATCCATGTCATGTGACATACAAGCCACCAATCACATGATGAGGCGCCACTCAGCGGTTATATAATGTATAGTTAAAAGCAACAATGGATTGATGAGCTTAGAATGAGTCTATAAAATGTACATGGCAGCAGGCCCTTGTATGGAGGCTGCCATGCTGCAGTCTCATGTTGATAAAGTAGCCCAAGATTAAGAACAAAGAAGGGATAATCAGTGGTTGTTACTCTACATATACACTGTCTATTGGTTGTTCGTGCAGGCTAAAGATTCTCCATTTTTGTGAAATCTCCAAAAAAGCAAAAATGTGAAGGAAAACAAAATTTTGACCAGTGATGGCATAATCCAATTGCATTACATGTTCAAAACTGAACACTGGATCATTTTTATTTAAGGCTAATCTATCATGGCGATATGACGACATAAAGACTGCATTCAGAACAGTATCGCATCACTGCGATCCGTGATGTTTTTTAGAACATTTTTAGACATTAAAAACTTGATATTTCTGTCATCAGAAAGTAATAGGAAGATGTAAACGCTTATAAACTGCTACCCTCCTTCTCACTGTTCATACTAAAATACATGACAACAATAAAAATGATCTGACATGCAGTTATGAATGCAGTCTTTGCTGATGGAGTTAGCACAGGACGCTAATGTGTAAATTAATCCAGATGATCAGATGCAATGTTTTTAAAGACGGACATAAAAACTTGAGTAATTTCTGGCACAGTGATCACCTCAACCAATGCAGACTGAAAGGAGGAGAAGTAAAGTCTTTGACAAAGGAGATAAACGTCTTTAAAAGGCGACTATTTTGGATCACTTTAAGAAATCTTTCAGTTATTCCACCATGAACGTAGTGAAGAGTCAATAGAGGCTGCTGTTGTTTGCCCCCTTACCTTCCCAGAATGCATCAGGCACAGCAAAGATGGCGGTATCTGCGACTGAGTCTATGTTCAAGACATGAGTGTTTTGAAGGATTCAAAAGGTGTCAAAGCAGGGTATCAAGTTAGCCATCACTAATTTACAACACAGATGAAACGTTCTGGCATCATCCTCAGCCACATGTTCTATATACAGTGAATTCAGTGTCGCAGACTGAACGATCCCCCTAAAAATCGGTCCCCCAATGACGCGGTTCACAGATTAACAAACTGCACACCAGTCATCATTTATCTCAGCAACAGATATTTGAAGCTTTTGTAAAACAATCATTTCCACATAAATTCAGCATTATTTCATCATAAAAGGCAGCGGAAGTGATCAGAATGCCATGGCTAAGTGAACTGTTAGCTGATGCGTTCAATGTGTGTCTGACATTTTAAATCGTCACGGAATTTTGCCTCGTTTCTGCTTAAAACTAAGTTTAGAAAGATTTAAGAGGTTTTACCTTTATCATTTGATGCTTAATAATCCCATTAATCCATTTGATTGCTTTGGGTGAAGAGACTCCGTCTCAGGCGTGCTGCTGTGGTCTGAAACGACGCATGGGCAGATGCAAAAGGTGGACCGATTTTTAGGGGCAGACCGTTCGGTCTGCGACACCAGTATTAACAGCGCTTTACATTTTATACATTTTGTTATGTTACAGCCTTATTCCAAAATGGATGAAATTCATTTTTCCCTCGGAATTCTACACACAGTACCCCATAATGACAATGTGAATTTTTTTGTTTAGATTTTTGCAAATTTATTAAAAAAAAGAAATCACATATACACAGGTATTCACAGCCTTTGCCATGAAGTTCAAAATTGAGATCACGTGCATCCTTTTTCCACTGATCATCATTGAAATGTTTCTACAGCTTAATTGGAATCCACCTGGTGTAAATTAAGTTGACTGGACATCATTTGGATAGGCACACACCTGTCTACATATAAGGTCCCACAGTTGACAGTGCTTGTCAGAGCACAAACCAAGCATGAAGTCAAAAGAATTGTCTGTAGACTCCCGAGATAGGATTATCTCAAGGCACAAATCTGGGGAAGCGTACAGAAACATTTCTACTCCTTTGAAGGCCCCAATGAGCACAGTGGCCTCCATCCTTCATAAATGGAAAAAGTTCAGATCTACCAAGAGTCTTCCTAGAGCTGGCTGCCCATCTAAACTGTGATCGGGGAGAAGGGCCTTTGTCAGGGAGGTGACCAATAACCCAATCATCACTCTGCCAGAGTTCCAGTATTCCTCTGTGGATAGAGGAGAACCTTCCAGAAGGACAACCATTGCTGCAGCAATCCACCAATCAGGCCTGTATGGTAGAGTGGCCAGATGGAAGCCATTCTTTAGTAAAAGACACATGGCAGCCCACCTGGAGTTTGCCAAAAGGCACCTGAAGGACTCTCAGAACATGAGAAACAAAATTCTCTGGTCTGATGAGACAAAGATTGAACTCTTTGGTGTGAATGCCAGGCATCATGTTTGGAGGAAACCAGGCATCATCACTACAGTGAAGCATGGAGGTGGCATGTGGGGATGTTTTTCAGTGGTAGGAACTGGGAGACTAGTCAGGATTAATGGAAAGATGAATGCAGCAATGTACAGAGACATCCTGGATGAAAACCTGCTCCAGAGAGCTCTTGAACTCAGTCTGGGAACTCAGACAGGAGTGGTTTCAGGACAACTCTGTGAATGTCCTTGAGTGGCCCAGCCAGAGCCCAGACCTGAATCTGATTGAACATCTCTGGAGAGATCTGAAAATGGCTGTGCACCAACGCTCTCCATCCAACCTGCTTCTACTAAATGAATTTATTTCACTTGTTAGCTGCCAATAAGGTGAGGGGTAGAGCAGAGTGCATCTACGAGATATTACTTCGGTAAAACAAACCAGCTTTTTGTGATTGATCTGGTCATCAAAGCTCATCGTTAACAAATGAATTCATCCTTGTTATGTGATATTTTAAAATTGGTGAGTTATAAGATGATAGCTTCTCCTGAGATCTATCCCGCTTCCGTTTGGATGGTGGTACCTTAGTACCTGGTGATGCTATAACTGGAATATTGCCGTGACCGATCAGCTACAATACCTGGAACAACATGTAAAGAATTGTTTATTGGAAAAAGTATGTCAGTTGTCTTAAATATAATTAGTGCAACTTAATTAGGTTTAGTATACAAGAACATCATTTACCATAGTTGAATTATGGTTTATTGTGACCTACAGAGCTTTTGACATAATCATATAAGGCAACATATTCATCGTGAGTAATGCAGATATATATGTCATATGGTTTTACAAGTTCAGTTTTCACTACTGTACACCCTTTTAATTGATCAAAATGAAACAATTAGTAATTGTTATTGCTAATATCAAGATGTATTGATACTCTAGAGATGTTACTGAGCAATGTGACATGTCATATGAGTAAAAACTGAGAGAATAATGATATGTATGTAACAGCGAAAGGTTTGTACATGAGCGTGGTGCGAAAACACGAATTTCACAGTATTTTCTACATCCTCTTTCGGTTAAATTTGCCTAATAGAAGTAAGAATTATTTTCCTTTTTGTTATAGACTATGCCATAATTTTGTGTCATTGTGACCTGCAGAGCTTTTCAAATAATTTTAGAAGCCAACATGCTTTATGATGAGCAATAGCAGATATACATATGATATTACAAGTTGGATTTCAGTTTCACAACGGTACACCATTTCAATCTATAAAATGATGCTAAAGGTTATTGTTATTGCTAATATCACATTGTATTTATAATCTAGAGATGTCCATGAACAATTTGATAAGTCATATGTATGGATTGAGTGGCATTTGAGTGGATTATGATGTGCACCAAAATAACAAATGGTTTGTACATGACCATGGAGCGAAAATGTGAATTTGACGGTAGTATTAAAAACTAGAAGCACTTGGAGAACGCAAACCTCCGCCAAGGCCATAGGCTCACTGACGTCACATGGAATACCCTTTGGCAAAGAGACTTATTCCACGTCATTTCACGCATCTATCGTCATGTTTCAGATTCAGTGGGTAAATCCTTAGATCTTCAGCAAATGTATTGATAAAGAGAAACTGCATGAACTACACAAGATTTTTTATTTTCTAATAAGTTTATTTAATGAGGAGAAACAAATGCTAAATTATTGTTGTGTAACTTAATTTTTTTTCAGCCTTTGTGAAACGTCTTCATGAAGTTGGATGCAAAAATGTTGAAATTGGCCCTATCCTGCAGTGATAAAAAATCCTTAAAAAAATGACTGGATCCGGATCGTATTCTGGATCATTACCAAAATGTAATGACTTCTAAGTTAAGCCAAGATAGCCTAGTAAAAATGTCATTGAAATCCGTTGAGGATTTTTTGAGTAATCCTGCTAACCAACCAACCAACCAACCAACCAACCAACCAACCAACCAACCAACCAACCAACCAACCAACCAACCAACCAACGGACGCTACCGAAAACATAACCTCCTTGGCGGAGGTAATGATACCAAAACTACTAGTGCAAATGAGTTTACAGACTGCTACCTTCTCATTTGGTATTGTGGACATGCTAGGGCTTCAGAAAAAATAGGTTTTGCTTTATGGGGGGGGGGGGGGGGGGGTCATATCTGGCCCCTGGAGTAATTGATTGCTTTTTACTGTGGTGGCCACAGTTCAACAGCTATTTACTTAAGCTAACTTTTTGTTTTCACATTAACCATTCAACTAACTTTGAAGGCCATTAGCACACCAAGTAGCTTCCACAAAATTTACTTCTGTTAATTTCAAGTCAGCTAACATAAAAAAATGGAGTTTAACTATAAAAAATGTTGATAAACCCTAAAATCATATATATTTGTTCCTGTTGGAACTTACATAGCTCAACACATAGAGCAAAGACAATAAGCATCACCTTGAGTAGATGGAGGAACAGGAGGTCAAGCCAGAGTATGGTAAATGCATTAATTAGATGAGTGAAATTATTTTCCATGTGTATTTTTATTATGTAATATGTGTTAGTTGTTTAATACTTTCTATACTATGAGTAGATTGTGTGCTGAATGTAAACTACTGTTTAATTTCAATTGTGGATTTAATCATTTATGCGTATCATCATCAGAGGGTCTTGTCTGTTATTTTTATGTTCTTTTTTTATGTGTTGTTTTAAAATTTTATTTTATATGTGTTTTATTTTGTAAATTTGTGTTTTTAATGTTAAGCACTTTGGACACCAGTCGGTGCTGTAAAGTGCTTTATAAATAAATGTTGATTGATTGATTGATTGATTGTCATAGTAAACCTTTTTTTGGGAACCTCTACATTTTCACTTCAACATATTAAAATTATATCTCTTTAGGTCTGGTTTTTTAGCATTTTAGAGCCAAAAAACAAGCCAAAGTGAAATTATAATCAAAAAGGTTAACCATTACAGGGCTGGATCCAGAGTGAAAATCTGACAGATGCATTTTTGCCCAATGATAAAATAAAAATCGTACGTGTCTTGTTATTCAATAATCCTCATTCTTTTATTCGTGTGCAACATACACTGTCACACTTCTTTTAATATATTTATTATACTTCATGGACCATAGTGAACACTTATTTGTATAAATATGATGTCCTAAAAAAACAACACTATAACAAAAACTGACTGTAAACAGGATCAAATTTATTGCCAAAATCTTTCAATTATACCTGAATCTATATATGTTTTTTTTTTTCAATTGATAAAATCAATAAAAATGTGACTGCATATATTCCTAATAATAATATATTGAGATACAGACAGTTCACAGAAGACATTTTCCATTGATACCAATCAAAATTAGAAACAGTCCAGCAGGTAACAATATTCATCATGTCCATGACTAAATATACTAAAACAAATACATCACAATTGTACACATATCACAATTGTGATATGTGTACAATTGTTCTGCTTCTGAAGAGCAGTGAATCAAAGAACCAACGAGCTACTGGATCGAAGCATTGCTTCAATGGTTCGCGGCTTCAAAGTGGAGTCGCGCTGCAGAAACGATTGACTGCAGACTCGCTGCAGAGCAAACCCTGAATATCCGACTCTATTTGTGGGTGATTCTTAGACTACAGGCACTTATTATGTTCTTTGATCATACTGTATGAAAAACGGAAAAAAGGGGAAATTTCACAGTTTTGTAGTTATCTTTACAATGAAAGTGTGTTGAGAAATTTGTTCTAGTAGTCTATGATGACTTTTTCACCTTTTTTTCAGCATCATTATATGCAAATATAGCCGTTTTGTGCTTGTCCCACAACCAGACTTTTGATCTTCAGTGATAAAAATGAATGGTAACGAAACGTTTTTTCTAATGTTTTAAAATATCTCTGAATAAATAATGCTGTCACAGTTCATTTTCAGTTGATTAGCGGTTATTAAATCTAACATTTAGGGTAGCTGTGGGCCCACACACACACACACACATGGACAACCTTATGTATTAAATTATCACCCACTGACTGGTTCCCTTATTTTCACAGTTCATGTGGTACACAGTGTTGTATGGCTGGGGGTGCCTGGCTGTCTTCTGTTTCTGTCTTTTGTTTTTCCTTCCAGGTGGCACGCGTTTAGGACTGAGTGGCTGTGTGGCTGAGTTATCAGGACCTCACCCTGATCACCTGAGGCTGATCATGTGCAGCTCGTCAGGACTCACAGCTGTGGTGCATCTATATGGATTGGAGCATGGTGGCATTTAAGTCTGGAGTACACAGTGTGTATTTGCCAGAGACTCGACCTTGTGACCAGACGGGTGAGATCGTCGTCTTGAGAGCCATCTCATCATCATGGATGCAGAGACCGTCCAGGTTTGATGCCATGGTCTGTGAAAGAGGAGGGGGTGAGGTCTCACGCTCGTCAGCACACTTCCTGAGGTACGTTAGGTTTTGTGACTAACATTAGTACAGTCAGTAAATGTGGTGTCCCTCACACCTTATTATATTGAGCTGTTATGTTAGTCGTTTAATCAGCTTCCACTGCATTGAGAATGTGAACTGGGTGTTCTATGCCTGCAGGGTGGGAAGCTGATTAGTGATTAAGCCAGGAAGTGTTTGCTGTTTATGTACACCTTTGAGTGGTCTCTCTGTGTGTGGAGTGTGGACTCACATGATGGTTTCTTCTTTCACAGACTCGGTTTGTCGCGGCCACCTGGGGGGTGTCGGCGGGGTCCTTGGGTCCGAACTATTTCTGGCTCCGGACCGTTTGTGCTGCCTGGAGCGCCCCGTATTACCACCTCACCAGACCGCGCACTCATTTGTTTGTATTTATCACATCACTGTTATGTTATTAAATTCAGTTATCCTTTGTACCGTGCTCTGCTTATTTCATACTGGGTCCTTCAAACGCTGGTCGGTTCTCCGTCCTGCGACCGACACATAACAGTAGTCTCTGGCCATACATCACGGACCCAGCGGTAGCAGAGGCGGTACCGCGCTGGTAAGGCGGCAGCAGACGTGCTCTCCGCCCGGATGGTGCGTGTCTGAGAACCCATTATTGAATAGTGATTTGAGCTCTCTTGCAGCCATTTTCCTGTGTTGTTGCCTTATCCGTGGGTCGTGGTGGAGTGTGAATAGCGACGGCTTTGCGTCACACTCCGACCGGATAAGAGGTTAAACGGGAGCTGCATGAGTGGGTCTGTAATGGGTGAACGCGCACGGCGGAGCTCTGTGACACGGGTCGCTGTGCTTCCTGTTGTTACAGTTGTAGCCCCGTTTCCCCGGGTAAAGATAGCTACTGTGTCTGTTGTGTCAGCTCCGGCGTAATTTAGTTGAAGCACATTTTGGTTTTCTTACACACAGCTGTGCACAGGAAAAGCAGCATGAGTTGTTTTTCTCTGTTACCAAAGGGGTTTTTATTTTCAGCACTTTGGCTCCCTCTGTTGGTGACTGAGACACATTACCGTTAATGCTCTTAAGGTGGAACAGGTGTGTTCCATTTGTTTGAGCTTAACGGTATAAGTCACTGATTAGTTTTGTGTTGGTTCATTTTTTGTGGGTGTTTTTTGAGTTGGTTTTTGGGTGAGATTTTTTTTACACTATTAGTGTTCTGGGGTCATGCCCTTGCAGGCTGTCTGGAGCAGTTAAAAGGACACAGTTAACTCTATGTTAGTCTGTTAGTCTTTCTTTTTATTTCTTTTGGTTTCACCTCCCAGAGTTGATGGGACGGTCCTCTGGGGGGTGATGGGGGGGGGGGGTAATTGGGTTGTTTTTTCTTTTTATTCCCTCTCTTCTCCTCTGGCTCCAGCCGTGTGAGCCGTACATGTCGGCGTTGCTGGAGTGGTGCAGTTTGGTTGTGCTGGGCGTTTCCCAGGTAACCTCTGCACCCGGGGGGGGGGGGGGGGGGGGGGGGGGTTTGGGGTATTTTCTTTTTATTCCCTCTCTTCTCCTCTGGCTCCAGCCGTGTGAGCCGTAGGTTGTCGGCGTTGCTGGAGTGGTGCAGTTTGGTTATGCTGGGCGTTTCCCAGGTAACCTCTGCACCTGGGAGGGGGGGGGTTCGGGGTGTTGTTGTTTTTTTTTTGTTGATTCCCTGTTCCACCTCCGGCTTCAGCGCGCCTTTGAGCCGTCTGCCACCGGCGTGGCTGAGGTTTGGGGCAGTGGAATATACCCGCAGCTGGTGGCTGGTTTGGAAGTCGGAGGGGTGGCACCGTTTTGTGCCGTCTGCCATTACCGCTGTTCCACTCCTCCCGGTTGACTTCTGGGGTATAGTCATGGTTGGTGACGCTGGACGTGCTTCCAGTTTCCACTGCGCCGAGGGGGGTGGGGTTGGGGTTGTTTTGTTTGTATGTTTTTTTTTTCCTTTTGTTTTTCCCCCAGTTTCCGCCCTCAGGGTGTGACTGTGGTGTCCTCTGGGGGGGAAAGGGCTGTGGGTCCATCTAGCCATAGACGGCCGGGGCTGGGTCCGTTGGTCATGGGGGGCGCGTCTCCTGGGGTTTGATGGAATGGTCCTCTGGGAGGCGCTGGGAGTCCCCGTGGGTGACTTTGGATCCCAGAGGGACCTCGGCTGTAGTTATTACTCCTGGAGCTGGCGGGATGTCTTCTGGGGGGTGTTGGTCCCAACATGTCGTCGGGGGGGGGGGGGGGGGGGTGTTAGCGTTTTACTTGCAAGCTTAAGTTTGGGTTGTTTTTCTTTTCTCCTCTTCCCGGGGTTTGATGTGATGGTCCTCTGGGGGGGGGGGGGGGGGGGGGGGGTTTTGGTTGTTTGTGTTTGTCTTTTTTGTTTTATGACTAATCAGACTTTAAACATGGTTGAACAAAGGCTGACCGCACAGGTTCAAGAACTCCTGGCCACACCTGTGCAAATTGACTGACAGAAACAAAGGCAAAGATGCAGTCAGAGGAGAAGACGTCAACCGTTCTGTTAGATGAAGATTCTGTTGGAAGATGAATGCAGATACGGTTTCCAGCCATGGTCCCTGGAGGGGGGTGTTTCTCCTGGGCCAGGTTTGTGTGGTCGCCGGGAGGCTTCCCGTGAGGGTGGGGTGCTGTTGTATGGCTGGGGGTGCCTGGCTGTCTTCTGTTTCTGTCTTTTGTTTTTCCTTCCAGGTGGCACGCGTTTAGGACTGAGTGACTGTGTGGCTGAGTTATCAGGACCTCACCCTGATCACCTGAGGCTGATCATGTGCAGCTCGTCAGGACTCACAGCTGTGGTGCATCTATATGGATTGGAGCATGGTGGCATTTAAGTTTGGAGTACACAGTGTGTATTTGCCAGAGACTCGACCTTGTGACCAGACGGGTGAGATCGTCGTCTTGAGAGCCATCTCATCATCATGGATGCAGAGACCGTCCAGGTTTGATGCCATGGTCTGTGAAAGAGGAGGGGGTGAGGTCTCACGCTCGTCAGCACACTTCCTGAGGTATGTTAGGTTTTGTGACTAACATTAGTACAGTCAGTAAATGTGGTGTCCCTCACACCTTATTATATTGAGCTGTTATGTTAGTCGTTTAATCAGCTTCCACTGCAGTTGAGAATGTGAACTGGGTGTTCCATGCCTGCAGGGTGGGAAGCTGATTAGTGATTAAGCCAGGAAGTGTTTGCTGTTTATGTACACCTTTGAGTGGTCTCTCTGTGTGTGGAGTGTGGACTCACATGATGGTTTCTTCTTTCACAGACTCGGTTTGTCGCGGCCACCTGGGGGGTGTTGGCGGGGTCCTTGGGTCCGAACTATTTCTGGCTCCGGACCGTTTGTGCTGCCTGGAGCGCACCGTATTACCACCTCACCAGACCGCGCACTCATTTGTTTGTATTTATCACATCACTGTTATGTTATTAAATTCAGTTATCCTTTGTACCATGCTCTGCTTATTTCATACTGGGTCCTTCAAACGCTGGTCGGTTCTCCGTCCTGCGTCCGACACATAACACTCAGGTCAGGTTGCAAGCATCACACTTTACTTCCTACGTAGTAGCGTCTGCTAGGGTGCACTTTAATTGCAATCCGAATGGGCCAGCGCGTCCTGCGTTTGAGTTAAGGTGCACGTTTTTTCAATTAAAATGTACCTGTTGTGTACGTCATGTAAGAGCGTTGCAGTGATATGACATGCTATCACCTTTTTATCATCATTCACTTGAGTCTCATGAATGTCACAAATTGCTCTATGAAACTTAATCATGGCAACATGCAATGCAACTTACTATACCTTAACTAAAGTGACATGAAATATACAATGACATGGCTAAAATACTTCTCTATTACCCGAGGTAATAGAGAGCTAGTGGGATGGGTAATTCAGCTAGTATATATATATATATATATATATATATATATATATATATAATTATTTTTATTTTTTTTGCCAGCTTGCACTCGGCCGAGACGGACGCATTTTTCTCTTCTCCCTCCCTCCTTATCTTTCCTGCTTCTGTGGCATGTTGTCTGTGAGGCTGCAGCTTTGCTCTTCTGGAAAATGACAAAAATGGATCTGTTAAAGTGGTCTCTGAACGCAATTGACACTATTTTTTCCACAAGACATTCGGGGGCGGAGGACCCGACCTGTCCTGCCGGGAAGCATGTGATGGGTTACGTGATGGACTAGTGGAGGAGATGGCAGGTCATGTGCCTTTACACGCTTTCTGTGGAGGACGTCAAAGATGTGTATATATTTGGCTTGGTGGTGACCGGCTTTCTGCTGTGTGGAGCGGGCATGGCGCTGGTGTGCAACGCCGTGATGAAGCCTCACGGGACATGTTCTGGCATGTCCAGCTCATGCACAATCACAATCGGATATTCACACGACTGGAAAGCAACCGGAATCTGTCTGAAATCCACCTGAAAGCTGTCCTGAGAGACCAACACCGAGGTGGTTTTGTCCCGCGTAATGAACGGCTCCGTGGCGCGTCCCTCCGCTTTTCTTTCTATGAAAAAAACTCCTGTAACGGTGGAATGTGCCGGAAAAAGTGCTGATGTCCACATCAGCAAAGCTTCTGGGGAAAACCTGGTCTTGTTAGGAGAGACGGCATCCATCCCACTTTGGATGGAGCAGCTCTCATTTCTAGAAATCTGGCCAATTTTCTTAAATCCTCCAAACCGTGACTATCCAGGGTTGGGACCAGGAAGCAGAGTTGTAGTCTTACACATCTCTCTGCAGCTTCTCTCCCCCTGCCATCCCCTCATTACCCCATCCCCGTAGAGATGGTGCCTGCTCCCAGACTACCAATAACCAGCAAAAATCTATTTAAGCATAAAAATTCAAAAAGAAAAAATAATATAGCACCTTCAACTGCACCACAGACTAAAACAGTTAAATGTGGTCTATTAAACATTAGGTCTCTCTCTTCTAAGTCCCTGTTGGTAAATGATATAATAATTGATCAACATATTGATTTATTCTGCCTTACAGAAACCTGGTTACAGCAGGATGAATATGTTAGTTTGAATGAGTCAACACCCCCGAGTCACACTAACTGTCAGAATGCTCGTAGCACGGGCTGGGGCGGAGGATTAGCAGCAATCTTCCATTCCAGCTTATTAATTAATCAAAAACCCAGACAGAGCTTTAATTCATTTGAAAGCTTGACTCTTAGTCTTGTCCATCCAAATTGGAAGTCCCAAAAACCAGTTTTATTTGTTATTATCTATCGTCCACCTGGTCGTTACTGTGAGTTTCTCTGTGAATTTTCAGACCTTTTGTCTGACTTAGTGCTTAGCTCAGATAAGATAATTATAGTGGGCGATTTTAACATCCACACAGATGCTGAGAATGACAGCCTCAACACTGCATTTAATCTATTATTAGACTCTATTGGCTTTGCTCAAAAAGTAAATGAGTCCACCCACCACTTTAATCATATCTTAGATCTTGTTCTGACTTATGGTATGGAAATAGAAGACTTAACAGTATTCCCTGAAAACTCCCTTCTGTCTGATCATTTCTTAATAACATTTACATTTGCTCTGATGGACTACCCAGCAGTGGGGAATAAGTTTCATTACACTAGAAGTCTTTCAGAAAGCGCTGTAACTAGGTTTAAGGATATGATTCCTTCTTTATGTTCTCTAATGCCATATACCAACACAGTGCAGAGTAGCTACCTAAACTCTGTAAGTGAGATAGAGTATCTCGTCAATAGTTTTACATCCTCATTGAAGACAACTTTGGATGCTGTAGCTCCTCTGAAAAAGAGAGCTTTAAATCAGAAGTGCCTGACTCCGTGGTATAACTCACAAACTCGTAGCTTAAAGCAGATAACCCGTAAGTTGGAGAGGAAATGGCGTCTCACTAATTTAGAAGATCTTCACTTAGCCTGGAAAAAGAGTCTGTTGCTCTATAAAAAAGCCCTCCGTAAAGCTAGGACATCTTTCTACTCATCACTAATTGAAGAAAATAAGAACAACCCCAGGTTTCTTTTCAGCACTGTAGCCAGGCTGACAAAGAGTCAGAGCTCTATTGAGCTGAGTATTCCATTAACTTTAACTAGTAATGACTTCATGACTTTCTTTGCTAACAAAATGTTAACTATTAGAGAAAAAATTACTCATAACCATCCCAAAGACGTATCGTTATCTTTGGCTGCTTTCAGTGATGCCTGTATTTGGTTAGACTCTTTCTCTCCGATTGTTCTGTCTGAGTTATTTTCATTAGTTACTTCATCCAAACCATCAACATGTTTATTAGACCCCATTCCTACCAGGCTGCTCAAGGAAGCCCTACCATTATTTAATGCTTCGATCTTAAATATGATCAATCTATCTTTGTTAGTTGGCTATGTACCACAGGCTTTTAAGGTGGCAGTAATTAAACCATTACTTAAAAAGCCATCACTTGACCCAGCTATCTTAGCTAATTATAGGCCAATCTCCAACCTTCCTTTTCTCTCAAAAATTCTTGAAAGGGTAGTTGTAAAACAGCTAACTGATCATCTGCAGAGGAATGGTCTATTTGAAGAGTTTCAGTCAGGTTTTAGAATTCATCATAGTACAGAAACAGCATTAGTGAAGGTTACAAATGATCTTCTTATGGCCTCGGACAGTGGACTCATCTCTGTGCTTGTTCTGTTAGACCTCAGTGCTGCTTTTGATACTGTTGACCATAAAATTTTATTACAGAGATTAGAGCATGCCATAGGTATTAAAGGCACTGCGCTGCGGTGGTTTGAATCATATTTGTCTAATAGATTACAATTTGTTCATGTAAATGGGGAATCTTCTTCACAGACTAAAGTTAATTATGGAGTTCCACAAGGTTCTGTGCTAGGACCAATTTTATTCACTTTATACATGCTTCCCTTAGGCAGTATTATTAGACGGTATTGCTTAAATTTTCATTGTTACGCAGATGATACCCAGCTTTATCTATCCATGAAGCCAGAGGACACACACCAATTAGCTAAACTGCAGGATTGTCTTACAGACATAAAGACATGGATGACCTCTAATTTCCTGCTTTTAAACTCAGATAAAACTGAAGTTATTGTACTTGGCCCCACAAATCTTAGAAACATGGTGTCTAACCAGATCCTTACTCTGGATGGCATTACCCTGACCTCTAGTAATACTGTGAGAAATCTTGGAGTCATTTTTGATCAGGATATGTCATTCAAAGCGCATATTAAACAAATATGTAGGACTGCTTTTTTGCATTTACGCAATATCTCTAAAATCAGAAAGGTCTTGTCTCAGAGTGATGCTGAAAAACTAATTCATGCATTTATTTCCTCTAGGCTGGACTATTGTAATTCATTATTATCAGGTTGTCCTAAAACTTCCCTGAAAAGCCTTCAGTTAATTCAAAATGCTGCAGCTAGAGTACTGACGGGGACTAGAAGGAGAGAGCATATCTCACCCATATTGGCCTCTCTTCATTGGCTTCCTGTTAATTCTAGAATAGAATTTAAAATTCTTCTTCTTATTTATAAGGTTTTGAATAATCAGGTCCCATCTTATCTTAGGGACCTCGTAGTACCATATCACCCCAATAGAGCGCTTCGCTCTCAGACTGCAGGCTTACTTGTAGTTCCTGGGGTTTGTGGGAGTAGAGTGGGAGGCAGAGCCTTCAGCTTTCAGGCTCCTCTCCTGTGGAACCAGCTCCCAATTCGGATCAGGGAGACAGACACCCTCTCTACTTTTAAGATTAGGCTTAAAACTTTCCTTTTTGCTAAAGCTTATAGTTAGGGCTGGATCAGGTGACCCTGAACCATCCCTTAGTTATGCTGCTATAGACGTAGACTGCTGGGGGGTTTCCATGATGCATTGTTTCTTTCTCTTTTTGCTCTGTATGCACCACTCTGCATTTAATCATTAGTGATCGATTTTTCCTGGTTCTCTCCCTCAGCCCCAACCAGTCCCAGCAGAAGACTGCCCCTCCCTGAGCCTGGTTCTGCTGGAGGTTTCTTCCTGTTAAAAGGGAGTTTTTCCTTCCCACTGTAGCCAAGTGCTTGCTCACAGGGGGTCGTTTTGACCGTTGGGGTTTTACATAATTATTGTATGGCCTTGCCTTACAATATAAAGCGCCTTGGGGCAACTGTTTGTTGTGATTTGGCGCTATATAAAAAAATTGATTGATTGATTGATCTTATGCCTTTTTGTGAAAGTCAGACGAGATCCCAGATCAATCAATCAATCAATCAAATCAAGCTTTCACGTTGGAAATGATCTGGTTGTTCCAGCTGGGTGTCAGCCTGTCGATGGGGTTGGGAGCGCTCCGCGCTCTCAGCAGTTGTGGGCCGTCCTTAAAGTGGCAGTAACACTCCGTAATCTGTTTAATCCCCATAAAATGGTCCCTGAAAGCCATATTAATTTTTCGAACGGTGTCCACCTGGAGGGTTCAAGCTTGTCTGACGCAATCACACGTGATTCAAATCCATATGGTTTTTAAAAAAAATAATATGATCGGATACTTTTCTAACAGACCTCGTATGTATATGTATATATATATATATATATATATATATATATATATATATATATATATATATATATATATATATATATATATATATATATATATATATATATATATATATATATATATATATATATATATATATATATATATAAAACTGTAAAGCACTGCCTAACAACCAGACTAAATAGACAGTTACAGTGCCCTCCAAAGATACTGGAACACTTCGTTATTTCACACATTTTAATTTGTTTAAGCCATTTCAAATATAACAAAATAATTTTTTCTAAAATTATCTTCCTTAAACTTAAATTGAAAGCAAATTTCTACAACTTCATATAAATTGATTGAAAAAATAAAAGCCAAGATGATGGGTTGCATAAGCAATGGAAGGCTTTGGTATAATTTCTATAAATAATTGGTTTTATTGCCACGTTTCTTCAGACAAGTCAGGGGATGGATACATGAACATTTCCATGTCACTGAATATGTTTTGAACTTTATTTCCAACAATTCTGAAGAAATACAAACAGTACGGCACTCTATGGTAAATCTGTATGGACTAGATAGTGCTGAAAAACTGAGTGACTGTGCAAGAAGGAGAAGAGTGAGAAAAGTCACCAAGAGACCCAGACACCCCAGAAGAAGTTATAGACTTCTGTGGCTGTGATTGGAGAAATTGTACTTAGTGCATATTTTGCATTTTGTATGTCCAGTTATACAGCTTCATGATGAAGTGGTATAGAGTCCAATTTTCTTTTACCAAAACACCAAATCTAGGCTTGCATCTCAGATGTACCTTCTGGCAAATTATAGCTAAACTTTCAGGTCTTTGTTTGAATAAAATCTTACAACTATCTACTGCATGCATATGTACCATAGAGTGACATACTGTTTGTATTTCTTCAGAATTGATGAAAATAAAGTCCAAGACATATTCAATGACTTGGAAATGTTAATCTATCCATTGCCTGATCATTTACTGGTATTATGCCAAAGCATTCCATTACTTATACAACCCATCATCTTGGCTTTATATTTTCAATCAATTTATATCATGTTGAACAGATTTGCATTCAGTTTGAGTTTAAAGAAGATAATTTAAGAAATTAAAAATTTTTGTGGTTTTGTATTTTTATTTGAAAATGGCATAAACAAATTAAAATGTGTGAAATACCAAGTGTTCCAATTAGTGGGGCGGCATCGTAAAACAATTGTGCATTCTGTGATAAAAGCATCAGATTACACATATTCTAAATGAACTAATGTTTATTTTCAGATATGTAGACATCCCGGAGCTGTACATTGGCTTATGACATATGTTACCCCGCAACATGATAACTAAGCATGGCAGATGGTGCAAACTATTCCTTTTTAAAATACTATTAACTCAATCAATAATTTGCATCATTTTAATTTTTTTTTACCAAAATTGGAGGAACTTTAACTTTTCACCCCTGTATAAACTGAAACTGACCTTTGTCACCAGTCTTGCTGTTTTTAGCCCATAACTCCAGAACATTCAGTCATAGATAGTCCAAACTATACCTTGTTGAAATTGTCATGTTCAGTCAAATAATGTAGCATAGTTTTCAACATGATTGAAGCATTTTTGCATTTTGACCTCTGTGTAATTCTTTATTGACCCCTGTAGCTCAGAGGTCAGCTCCAGGATGTCTCAATATCTGAAAATAAACATTAGTTAATTTAGAATATGTGTGCCAAATTCCATGCTTTTATCACAAAATGCACCTTTTTAATGGAAATTTTAGCTACGCTGCACCACTAAGTCCTTTTGGAGGGCAGTGTATGTGCCCAGATAGATATGAAGTATACAGAAAGAGAGATACACAGTATATACATAGAGCGAGGGAGTGGGAACGACTGTACATCTGGTTCCTGTAGTGAGAATCTTCCACCTGTCCACACTGGTTTGTTGGTCTCTGTGCTCCTCCCACATGAACACACATAGCCATAGAGGGGGACAGAAGACAAAGCTGACGCTCTCGTGACCCTCCTGTGTCTACAGAACAAACAGAACCAGCTTGTAAAGTACACATCGACAGCTGCTCTTCCCCGACTCCAGTCTCACCAGCTTCACCAGGCACCAACACGACTGTCATTACAGAAGGGAGAAAGTGCACCAGTGCTGATGAAATAATGTGCACGTGTGTGCAGGGAAAACCCCGGCCTTTGTCGAGGAATAACATCAGGTAGAGTGCCTATATCTGTCTTTGTAATGTTCTGCCCTAAACAGCTCAAACCCACACTTAGTGGTCCACATCAGCGGGATCTGGTCTGTCAGACTGTGCAACAGTGGATCTGCAGTTGTCAAGGAGATGGATGGCATGTTTGTGGAACTCTTTATATTTCTCTCTTCCAGAATTATGGCTCTGCGCACATTCAGCACTTATATCCTGTGCGGTGAGAATACTGAAAAGGCTACAGGTCTGTGCACGTTTGTGTGGCCTTGAGTGACAGAAAGGTTGGCGATGGGGGTTGCATCCAAAGAAAGGATTCCTGTCAAGGTGACAGCTCCAAGACTGACAGGATGCTATTCTCCTCGGGAGCAGCGTCAGTCAACTTGTCAGCCTTGCTGTACGACAGCCTCTCGCTTCTCTTAATTTGGCCTTTTGTTGGGCGGTCACTGGGTTCACGTTGACACCCCATGTGGCCGGCCTGATAAAGTGCACAATGAAACGCACAAAGTGCGCGCTCACCTCAGTGATCTGTCTGTGGCTTAATACAGCAACTGCCAAGTCCCTTTGATGGCATGGGTGAAGCAAACAACTTTGTCTCCTCTTCCTGTCACAAATTCTCTCTCTGTCTCTATCCATCACCGCCATGCTGATGTGCACTGTTAGACTGGTGCGATCTTATAGACGTTTTCTGAGATATGCTTAGTGATTGTGCTGCTGTGGAAGTGACAGTGTCTGTTTGTGAATTAAGTGTTTTTGCAGTTATACCGAGACTACAATTCCTTCCTGCTGCATGGAATTACTCTAGCTTACTTCTCAACTTTTGCATGACACAAACAGACAAACGCTACCCCACGCAGCAACAAACATGACACTAAGCTTTAAACATTCAAGCATGGTTCCAGGGGTGTGCATCACTCTCTAATAAAATAAAGCAACACAGATAGATAGATAGATAGATAGATAGATAGATAGATAGATAGATAGATAGATAGATAGATAGATAGATAGATAGATAGATAGATAGATAGATAGATAGATAGATAGATAGATAGATAGATAGATAGATAGATAGATAGATAGATAGATAGATGGGCTGTGGTACGATTCAAGAATGACAACTTTTATTATGGAACAATTCGATTCAATGCCATTTGATTCGGTGCAACACAATACAATTCTTTGTTTAATGTAGACATTCATGTACCATGATAAATTTGACCTAAAGTGGCATTGGTTACCTTCAAATACATATTTCATGAAAAACCAGGGCCCTTCTTCAGGTTTTTGGTTCTGTGCTGCAGCACATTGGTGCTGCCTGTTTGCCTCTGCTTCACCACTATGGACAGCACCATGTACAGTAGTAGAAAGTATGGTAGAAGAAGCCAAGAGCTGTTGTTATTGATTAATTTCCTCTGTCCGATTATTCAAGTTAAGGGTCACGGAGGAGATGGAGTCTATCCCAGCAGTCAGAGAGGTGGAGTACACCCTGCACAGGACACCAGTTTATTGCAGAGCCACATACAGACAGACAATCATGTGTGCACAGTAATTCATACCTACAGTCACTTTAAAGATTCCAATTCATCAAATCTGCATTTCTTTGGAAGCAGGAGGAAGCACCTGGAGGAAGCACACATGAACACAGGTAGAACATGCAAACTCCACACAAAAAGGCGCAGGTGGGAAGCGATCCCAGGACCTTCTTGCTGTGAGGCAACAGTGCTAACCACTAAGCCACCGTGCTGCCCCAGCTGTTGTTAGCATAGCATAAATAGCATAGTATAGCTTTCCAGTTCTGAACTGGCAAAATTTTTAGAGCAGTTATTGACAGAAATGTAGTGAAGCAACCACATACAGGCCAGTGCTCACAATGACAGATAGATGAAAAACACAGCGTGTCAGTAAAATGGACTGCATTAGTAAGTCAATAATTGTATTGACGCTAGACCAACCATTGAAATAGGACATTCCCTAGTTGTCACCTCAACCATGATGCATCTTAACCCCACTTCTCCCCTTCCCAAGATGCTCCCATACCCCACAAGCAAGTTATGAATATCAAACATTCCAATATAGACCTCACATGCCTCAATTCTGAAGAGCCACATTCAGACAGGATGTAACATAAGTTCATCCCAAATGTATTCACATTCCCTAATTCTTTCAGGGGCAAAGTTATTCTGTGTGCCAACAGAGCATCCATAGTGAGTGTGGTGACAAGTCAACCCTGCAAACTCACACCATAGTCGACGTGGGCCTGGTTTCATAAAGTGGTCTAATTTTGTTTAGTGGACTAAACTCACTTAGTCGAATCATCTTTTGATATTAGTTGTTGCACAAAGTGCTTAATCGGCTAAAGTTTTGTGTAAACCCGACTAAAGTTTTTAGCCTGGTACAGAAGAGGCTAATCTTATTTTAGTTGACAAAACGTAAGTATCTTACCTCAAAAAAGGTGGCTATCATGTACCGCTAGATGGAGAAGGAAGAAAGCAGAGACTTATGGTAGGAGCGGGTGTTCCGGGACCGGAATAATCCATTGGAGATGTTTACGGATGCCAAGGCCTGAAGCGCTTCTCATCTGCTAAAGCGGACTCTGCCATATTTGTAGCAGGCGGTCCAACCCAGAAGTAAACAAAACTGTCATGTATTGGTGGCGTTGGTTGGCAGCAGCACTCACAAGGCCACTATGACTGTAAAAATCATTGACTAATGTAAGACGGCTAATCTACAAGTTTAGCTGTCGATGTGAAACAGAGATTAGACCGATAATGTTGGGCAACTAACCGTAGTTGACTAAGTAAGTTTAGTAGACTAAAAGATTAGACTGCTTTATGAAACTGGCCCAGGGTCTAATCTTGTTAAGTCTAATAAACTCACTTAGTTGACTAATTTTTGGATGTTGTTGCACAAAGCGCTTAGTCTGCAAAAGTTTTGTGTTAGCCGACTGAAGTTTTTAGTTTGATACAGAGGAGACTAATGTTATATTAGTCAACAAAACTTCAGTGTCTTACCTAAAAAAATGGTGGCTATCATGTACCACCACTTGATGGAACACTCAAGAGCACCCGTGCGTCACTTGTATTCCTTCAAAAGGAGAGCTTCCTCTGCAGCAGACAACTGTTATGATGTGTTTGTGACAGTTTGCACATTATCCACCAGGCTTTGCTGTTATGCTGAGTAGCGTTGCGTGCACAAAAAGGCTTGATGGAAGTGTAGAAGAAGATGATTTTTTTGCAAAAAATAAAAAGGTTGGATACTTTTCTAACAGACCTCGTATATGTTAATAAAGCCAGTTAAGGAAACTAAGGCTGGATACTTTATGACAACAACCAGCCAAGAAGTAAACAAAATGATTGCGCATTGGAGCCATCGATTGACAACGGCACGTGCGAGGCTGTTATGCCCGTGAAAATCGCAGACGAACATAAGACGGCCAGTCTACAAGTTTACCGCCAATGCGAAACGATGATTAGATGGATAATGTTGGACGACTAACTGTAGTCGACTGAGTAAGTTTAGTAGACTGAAAGATTAGACTGCTTTATGAAACCGGGCTATGGTGATCAGGTTCACCAGCGCAGGTCACCATTACTCCTACACTCCTTCAATCAAAACTCTACAAAGGCTCCAATCAGCTACTTTGAATCATCGTACTCTTGCAGTTTAGTGGATGTCCTCCTCCCAGTGCTCTGTACCCCAGTGATGATCCCACAACTCTAACAGGCAGGATCTCACATACATATAATGCTTCCTCAACACTGTGAAATGTTTTACTTGGAGTGTGCAAAAACACATCATGAACTCAAGCACTCATGCTCACATACAGGTCACTTCATTAGGTATGCTCAGCTAGTTGGACTGCACTGAACTCTTTTTTTGCCTTCAGCACAGCCTTAGGTGGTGAGATTTTGGTCCATATTGACATTATAGCATAGCATCTCCACATCATTACACCACTACCCGCCTGAATTGTTGATGCACGGTCAATAGATCCATGCTTTCATGCATTTTATGTCAAAAACTGACATTACAGTCTGATTGTCACAGCAGAATTTGAGACTCTTTAGATCAGACAAGGTTTATCCAATCTTCCATTATCCAATTTTCTGATGCTTGGTTTGAACTTCAGTGAATCCTTCTGACCGTGTTTCTGCTGGTGATAGGCTGATTAGGTATTTGCTTTAATGAGCAGATGAAGAGGTGTACCTAATGAAGCAGCCAGTGAGTGTATATTAGTTCCAGAAACATGCCAACATGTATGATAATAGCAAGCACAAGTGGAATTTGAGATGGATGTCAAGGATTATCGACATGACTGCGCAGCATCCGCAATCCAAACATAAGTGGCCATTAAAGATGCATACGGCGCTGTGTCTGAAACTGATGTTTTTGTGAACAGCTGTCTGATAGATTAAATAAAGACTTACTTTAAATGTAAAGGTTTGAAAAGTGGGCTTCTAACGAGAAGGGTTCAGTCCTCAGACCTACAGGCTCTTGGTGGGGGAAGTGAAGGAGCTGTGTTTCTGAGTCAGTTTCCAGTATCTTCAGAGAAACTGTGTCCTTTTTTTGTCCGTCCAGCTTGCAGATATTCCATTCAGAAGTGTTAGAATCTAACAAGGGCTCTGGAGTGTGTTAATTTTGAAAGGTTAAGCAATAAAACTTGCAAAATGTTTATTGAACATTACAGTACCATTAAAGCATCAATTGGTCTCAAACTGTTTCCAGAATGGGCCAAGAGAGTGCACGTTTTCACTGCAACCACAGACTCCATCAACTGATTTCAGTGATTAACACCACTTTCAGTAGAGGGGAGGGGTTTTCAGTGAAACCACCTGCTGATGTGGTTTTTAGCAATGTTAGCCTGTCTGCAACCAGCTTCAGGGTGCTGCTCGAAGGATAACACTGTAGTATTCATTGAACATTATAATTAGAGAGTGGCATTGACGTGATCAGAGAATGTCATTCGTTTTTCCTAGATTATTTCATGGTATTATGAATAGCATTTTAAGCATTAATATAGCAGCAAACAATTACTCTTGAAGTTACTCTTAGCAGCTTAATGGACAGAGGTGTTAGGTGATTTCTTTAGGATGAAGGTCCAAATCTTTAGCAGGTGCTTCCTGACTTTCTGTGTGGTCGTAATGAGGTCCGACCACATTACGCCGGTCTTGACTACTCTTCACTGGCTTCTGGTCCATTACCGGGTTGATTTTAAACTTTTTGTAAATGTTTTTAAAGCCCTTAATGGTCTGGCCCCAATGTATCTTTCAGCACTTCTTTTTCCTTACACCCCAACTAACTTAAGGTCTTATGACCAACTGTTGCTGGAGGTGCCTAAAACCAGATTTAAGATGAGAGGTGACAGAGCCTTTGCAATGGCCGCTGCCCCCAGGCTCTGGAATAGTCTCCCCTTTAATATTAGATGATCTTTTCTGTGGTGTTTCCTAAATGAGCGATTGCATCTCTATTTCACCTTAGTATTTCTTCTGTTTTTCCTGTTGTTTAATGCTGACAAATTTACCTTATTTGTAGTCTTGCGGTAGCATGGCCCAAGCAGACAGTCACCCCGGTCTGCTTGAGGTTTCTTCCTCAGAGGGAGTTTTTCTTTACCACTGTTGCCTGTCTGCTTGCTCTAGGGGTTGGTAAGGTTAGACCTTACTTATGCTTTGCACCTGAGGCAGCTTTGTTGTGATTTGGAGCTATGTAATTAAAATAAATTACTGTAAATCAAATTAAATTATTTCTTACTACTTTTTACTCTATTTTATTTTATTTTGTCTTTTATCTGTTTTATTGCCTGTTGTAATTTTACTGTTATTTTTAATTCATTTAGTTAATTGTTTTAAACATGCTTTAGAAATAAAGGTTGAGCTGAGTTGAGTTGTGAGACTAACCAGCGATCAAAGGCAACATCTGGATGTTTTTGTTACTAGATGTCTTTGGATGATCCTTTTCTACTGTTGGAATGATTTTCTGTCAAACAAATGGTTACTTAAGGATCTCAGACAAAAAAGTATCACCTGCATTGTGAGGGAATGCCAGTTATAACCTCTTGGTCATGCGGTGTATTTCTCTGAGTACGGTCTAGTACACAGGTCTCAGTGTTGAGGACCAAGGTAGCTAGGATTGCTAAGGGGATCAAGGGCATGCCCACATTTCACCTGGCTGCAAAAGGAAAATAGTTACTTTCAGGTGTTGGATATGGACTGGTTGTCTGCCTGGATGGTTTTCATCCTGGACTAAATTTAATTCCTTTATGTGGTGGATATGGCAACATGCAGCATAACACATGTTTCTAGACCTGACCTTATCTTTGATGCTGAGCTCAGTTTGCCTCAACTTCTCACATATCCGTGGATTTTGTACTTCTCGTCTCCCCTGTCAGCTCAGTCAGCTTGTCTTCACTTGGTGTATTCAAACCCTTCTTACAACAGCAGAAGGACTGTGTACTTTTACATTTGTGTCCAAAAGGTTGTCCACAACTTGAACCCGTCAGAGACAGGTTGAATGATGTAGTGCAGCATCTTCCTGTAAATATTATTCAAATGACCTTAAAATGTAAACATTACTGTAACAAAAATACAATATTAAAATTACATTATTTCAGTGTTGAGTAGAAATACACCAAATATCATTTTTGGACATGGCGTCAGTAAAACCTACCCAGAAAAACGCCTAATATTTATACGGTCTATGCAACAGTGTCAGCCAGTCTTCTATAAAGTACATCAAAGTGATACTTGAGTGTAGTACAAGTACTGTTACCATAAACCTACTTTGGTAAATGTTAAACTCTCCTTTAAAAATATTACTTGAGTAAAAGTCTTAAAGTATCTGACATTTACTGTACTTAAGTATGAAAAGTAAATTTCTCATATAAAATGTACTTTAAGTAAAAGTATTGAGCAAAAGTAAAATGCAAAACGAGTGGAGAGTGAAATGATGACATGAAAAGAAAGCCAGTATGGTGTCTGGAGAAACCAGGAGGGGGCCTCAGCCCTTATAAAAGGCTGGATCTGCCTTTGGTAGAGCAGTTGGTGTTGGTGAAGGGATGAATAAGCAACAGGTGGATGTAAATGATGAGTTTTTGTTATTGTTGGTTTGTGTGCCAAATAAATTCATTTAGTCATTCATTCATAAATAGCTGTAAATAAAGTTGCCATTTTTTTTTCCTGGAAGAGCCACACAGACTTTTCTCTTAAACACAACAGTCAGACTCTTGTGAAACAGAACAGTCATTTATAGCTGAACAGTTGTGCCAAATTTAAGAAAAAGTAAAAAACAAACAAACAATAACCAAAAAAAAAAACAAAAAAAACAGTGCAAGCATCACCACCACCAACCACTGCAAAGCAACCAAACGCAGCGCTCTTTTCGCTCTTGAATCCAAAACATGGATACACAGTGCTTGTCCATGAACATTTCAAATAAAATAAATGAAACAAAACAGCCATGCTGGTCAGTTTTGTTGGTAGTCCGATCGTACACTAGACTGTAGTGGGAGTCAATCTGTGTGTATGTGTGTATGCACTCGTGCATCAGCGTGTGTGCATTTGGAGTCCAAAGCGCAGAGGGTTTTCACCCTCCACAGTCTCCTCTTCCTCAGCGGGGGTGCAGATTCATCCTGTCACCATTTATATTTTTTGTCTTTTAAACTTGTTTTATGTCAGTAGGGGTGGAAGGCGCTGCGCTCCGGCTGTAGAGGACTGATCTGCTGCGCTCCGGCTTACTGTCACAACAGGCATTGCCCAGTCAAATTTCTTCTACTTTTATATTGTAGTAACGAGTAACCAAGATATTTAAGAGAAATGCATTGGAGTAAAAGTATACATTATATTGAGGAAACATAGTAGAGTAAAAGTGAAAGTCTCCAGAAATGTAAATAACGAAGTAAAGTACAGATAGGTCAAAATTCTACTTAAGTACAGAAATTAAGTACGAGGTCTGTCAATAAAGTATAGGTCCTTTTTATTTTTTTCAAAAACTATATGGATTTCATTCATATGTTTTTACGTCAGACATGCTTGAACCCTCGTGCGCATGCGTGGGTTTTTCCATGCCTGTCGGTGACGTCATTCACCTGTGAGCACTCCTTGTGGGAGGAGTCGTCCAGCCCCTCGTCGGAATTCCTTTGTGTGAGAAGTTGCTGAGAGACTGGCGCTTTGTTTGATCAAACTTTTTTCTAAACCTGTGAGGCACATCAAAGTGGACACGGTTCAAAAAATTAAGCTGGTTTTCGGTGAAAATTTTAACGGCTGATGAGAGATTTTGAGGTGATACTGTCGCTTTAAGGACTTCCCACGGTGCGAGACGTCGCGCAGCACTCTCAGGCGCCATCGTCAGCCTGTTTCAAGCTGAAAACCTCCACATTTCAGGCTCTATTGATCCAGGACATCGTGAGAGAACAGAGAAGTTTCAGAAGAAGTCGGTTTCAGCATTTTATCCGGATATTCCACTGTTAAAGGAGATTTTTTTAATGAAAGACGTGCGGACGGATTGCAGCGTCGGCTCGCAGCCGCCGCGACTCGCCGCCACAGGAAAAACACCTCTGTTGGAAGCCTTAAGGACAAGTTGGAACATGTCCAGCTGTTAAACAATTTCTCATATACTCACTCCACTGAAAGCCATCAAAAGCCGCCTGGATTTTACAAATGGTTATCAACACGGAGGTGTTTTTCCTGTGCCGCTGCACCGCGCCGGCTGCGTCCCGACGCATGGACCCATCCGCACGTCTTTCCTTAAAAAAATCTCCTTTAACAGTGGAATATCCGGATAAAATACTGAAACCGACTTCTTCTGAAACTTCTCTGTTCACTCACGACGTCCTGGATCAATAGAGCCTGAAATGTGGAGGTTTTCAGCTTGAAACAGGCTGACGACGGTGCCTGAGAGCGCTGCACGACGTCTCGCACCGTGGGAAGTCCTTAAAGCGACAGTATCACCTCAAAATCTCACATCAGCCGTTAAAATTTTCACTGAAAATCAGCTTAATCTTTCGAACCGTGTCCACTTCGATGTGCCTCACAGGTTTAGAAAAATTTTTTATCAAACAAAGCGCCAGTCTCTCAGCAACTTCTCAGACAAAGGAATTCCAACGAGGGGCTGGACGACTCCTCCCACAAGGAGTGCTCACAGGCGAATGACGTCACTGACAGGCATGGAAAAACTCACGCATGCGCACGAGGGTTCAAGCATGTCTGACGTAAAAACATATGAATGAAATCCATATAGTTTTTGAAAAAAATAAAAAGGACCTATACTTTATGGACAGCCCTCGTATTTCTACTTTGTCACATTCCAACACTGAGTTTGGCCAGTGCCTCAGGATTTACACATTACTCAGTCATCTCACAGCAAAGCATGAGGTCAGTTTTGCTCTGTATGTCATTGGTGGTCATCATTTTTGGAAATGTTTCTGCTAGCTGTATGCATCATTTATTATTTGTGTTCTATATTACTCATGTGAATTTGAACTTAAATAAAAGTATTCAAATGTGTTATCATCTGGGCAGGGTTAAAGAGAGAGGCGTTTGCGGCATTTCCTGCACTCACACATTGTAAATCCTTTCCTATTGTGGCAGGCACAGGCTTGTGTGTTGAATGGAGATAAGGCCCTGAGCTGACTGAAAGGAACGGTGGACCCATTGTGTTCCTGTGCTCATCTCGCTTCTCCCATCCTCTCTTTTCTCATGCACATTCGATAGACCCTCCTATAGAGTTCCCAAACAGCAGAGTAGTTCCTGCTGTTTGGAAAAGAATCATGAAAGACAAAGGAAGACAGCTCACTTGATCAAAAGCAGAAAAGCAGTTCGTTGTATTTGAGTGAAGAGAACAGTACGAGTCAATGGCGTTGAGAATTATATTATGCAAACTCCTGAATATTGGATTTGCCATTTTTGACATTATCCCATAATGTTGAAGGGGATGTTCTTTTTTTTTTTTTTCTTGCATGTGTGTCCTCAAGCTGTTCCTTTATGTTATGAAGAGAAGAGGATGAGACAGGCAGAGCCAGAGAAAGAGGTTCTTTCTGTTGCACTGTGACGGACCATTGACCTGCCCACTCAGGCGCGTATGCTCCTAAGTTGCTTTTACAAACTGCACTCATAGACCCCCTGATATTTTGTTTGCAATTGAGCAGCAGTGTGTTGGTTGTTTGAATCATTCAAACATGACGGGAACTCAAAATTAATTCTATGCTGTTGGGAAGGAACAGAGCAGGGATGGAAGGACTTGATTTCTGGGCCTGTTTTTGCTGTCAAATTGTATATCAAGTATGACAGTATGACACACTGCCTTGACCAAGAAGTATTTCACTTGTCTTACATATTTTATATGCTTCAGACCTTTTTTATTTGAGGCAAGAAAACATGAAGAAGAAATTATGTTTTTGTAGAGATCAGCGTAGATATTATATATCAATCAATCAATCAATCAATTTTTTTTATATAGCGCCAAATCACAACAAACAGTTGCCCCAAGGCGCTTTATATTGTAAGGCAAGGCCATACAATAATTATGTAAAACCCCAACGGTCAAAACGACCCCCTGTGAGCAAGCACTTGGCTACAGTGGGAAGGAAAAACTCCCTTTTAACAGGAAGAAACCTCCAGCAGAACCAGGCTCAGGGAGGGGCAGTCTTCTGCTGGGACTGGTTGGGGCTGAGGGAGAGAACCAGGAAAAAGACATGCTGTGGAGGGGAGCAGAGATCGATCACTAATGATTAAATGCAGAGTGGTGCATACAGAGCAAAAAGAGAAAGAAACAGTTCATCATGGGAACCCCCCAGCAGTCTACGTCTATAGCAGCATAATGGGGGCTGGGGTAAAAGTCAACATGTCGTCGAAATGAACAATACGAGGGCTGTCAATAAAGTTACGGTCCTTTTTATTTTTTTCAAAAACTATATGGATTTCATTCATATGTTTTTACGTCAGACATGCTTGAACCCTCGTGCGCATGCGTGAGTTTTTCCACGCCTGTCGGTGACGTCATTCGCCTGTGAGCACTCCTTGTGGGAGGAGTCGTCCAGCCCCTCGTCGGAATTCCTTTGTCTGAGAAGTTGCTGAGAGACTGGCGCGTTGTTTGATCAGAATTTTTTCTAAACCTGTGAGACACATCGAAGTGGACACGGTTCGAAAAATTAAGCTGGTTTTCAGTGAAAATTTTAACAGCTGATGAGAGATTTTGAGGTGATTCTGTCGCTTTAAGGACTTCCCACGGTGCGAGACGTCGCTCAGCGCTCTCAGCCGCCGTCGTCAGCCTGTTCAAGCTGAAAACCTCCACATTTCAGGCTCTATTGATCCAGGACGTCGTGAGAGAACAGAGAAGTTTCAGAAGAAGTCGGTTTCAGCATTTTATCCGGATATTCCACTGTTAAAGGAGATTTTTTTAATGAAAGACGTGCGGACGGGTCCGCGCGTCGGGACGCAGCCGACGCGGTGCGGCGGCACAGGAAAAACACCTCCGTGTTGATAACCATTTGTAAAATCCAGGCGGCTTTTGATGGCTTTCAGTGGAGTGAGTATATGAGAAATTGTTTAACAGGCAGGACATGTTCCAACTTGTCCTTAAGGCTTTCAACAGAGGTGTTTTTCCTGTGGCGGAGCGTCGCGGCGGCTGCGTCCCGACGCGCGGACCCGTCCGCACGTCTTTCATTAAAAAAATCTCCTTTAACAGTGGAATATCCGGATAAAATGCTGAAACCGACTTCTTCTGAAACTTCTCTGTTCTCTCACGACGTCCTGGATCAATAGAGCCTGAAATGTGGATGTTTTCAGCTTGAAACAGGCTGACGACGCCACCTGAGAGCGCAGCGCGACGTCTCGCACCGTGAAAAGTCCTTAAAGCGACAGAATCACCTCAAAATCTCTCATCAGCCGTTAAAATTTTCACTGAAAACCAGCTTAATTTTTCGAACCGTGTCCACTTCGATGTGTCTCACAGGTTTAGAAAAAATTCTGATCAAACAACGCGCCAGTCTCTCAGCAACTTCTCAGACAAAGGAATTCCGACGAGGGGCTGGACGACTCCTCCCACAAGGAGTGCTCACAGGCGAATGACGTCACCGACAGGCGTGGAAAAACTCACGCACGCGCACGAGGGTTCAAGCATGTCTGACGTAAAAACATATGAATGAAATCCATATAGTTTTTGAAAAAAATAAAAAGGACCGTAACTTTATTGACAGCCCTCGTATATAGTAAATTGCTTTATAAATACCAAGGTATATGTTTTAGTCACCCATGCTCCTCTAAAATGTGGTATCAATGCACACACACATCACTTAGAATTTACCAGTAATAAAATTATAAAGATAAGTGAAGTTTTAAGAGTGGCCATAATAAATATTTAGGAAACCTAAATTTTTGGAGTATGGAGTTAAATTTGTCTCATTAATACTTGCAAATGCACAGAGGGTGATTTACAAATATCCTTTGATTTATACACGTGCTTTGTGATCCACAAACACAACTTTCTGATTTGTAACTTGTGTGTGGGTTTTTACAAATAAATGTTTATTTGCACAACTTAAAATTCTGTTTGTGAAGGGTGATTCAGCATTGGTGGATCACTGAACACACACATTCATCACTTTGCTCAGTTACACAATATTGAGACATTCTCAGCACAAAACTGCAGTTGAGATCCACAAATATGTCAGTTGCTATTCACATTATTGGCAGAATTACTGGGGGGGCTGAGGGGGAGCTTGGCTCATTATTGGGGAGCTTAAGCCTCCCCCAAGCTCCCCTTGGTGCCGCCACTGGAAACATTATCTACAGTATTCAGGTCACGCAGAAACAACATTAGAGGACCAATGTACACTGTAAAATGTAAAAATATAGCACAATGCTGAAATACCCTCAACTGTATGAGCATTGTCTTTATAATTTGCAGTTATTTGATTGATATCCCAGTGCAAAGTATATATATATATATATATATATATATATATATATATATATATATATATATGATATATATATATATATATATATATATATATGATATACAAATGTTATGTCGCTGATACACGTTCTGTTCCATTTGCCTGCACAGAATTGGGAAAAGGGCATTTGTTTAATTGGCTCCGTTGACATGTTGCAAAAAGACTGGATATGAACTGAACTTATTTCATTTTTAAGTCCAGAATGAGAGCACTTGAGATGACTTCTTTAAATTGTAACTGTTTTCTTAATCATATGTTATTTTAATTGTGTGAATTTCATTCTAATTGTTGTGTAACTTTTGCTGCCTCTTGGCCAAGACTCTCTTGCAAAAGAAGTTTTTAATCTCAATGGAAATTTCCTGGTTAAGTAAAGGTTAAATAAATAAAATAAAAAATATGAATTTATTGTTATTTACATTAATTATTAAGATCCTATTATCTTATGTACAGTTTGTACATGTTCAATCAAGACCCTCTATCTTGTCAGATGATATTTTCACAAGGACCACAATGGAATTAAGTATTTATTGTTGTGAAAGTGTAGGTACACGGACCCACAACAGGGGGCGTAATGAACGGACAATGGAGAAAGGTGAATAACAAGTTTTACTGTTGTGAAACGAGCACAACGAATACAACAATTAACAATTTGGGGTCGAATCCGCTGGTGTCGTGTGGGCAGGCTCGAAGGTAGGAGACGTCCGTCTCAGTCGAACCGGAACCACCCAGATCTCCTCTGCCACCGAACCCTGGAAATACTGGAACCGCCAAGTCCCGAATTCCCAGGTGGCCACTGCCTCCGCTCGTCGGATCCGGTACTGCTGGCGGGAGAGAGCAACAACACACAGGTGTGGATGCGACAGCACCCAGTAACGGAGAGGGGAGAAGCCGCCTCCACCTCTTGTCAAAGTACAGCAGGAAGGTGAGTACTTATCCAAGCAATGAAGCTATCAGTAGTCAACAGTCCTGAAAAGGTGTAACAAGTTTAGCTGGTTGTTCAGAATATAAATGCAGAGAATATTACCTCAGTCTTAGGCGATATCTCGGCACTGAGGTGGAGACGCCGTCCTCCTGATATACCTCTGTGCTGAGTGGAACAGCTGTGTCTGGTGATGGGTGACAGCTGTCACCCAGGCTACTCCCATAAGGCGGCAGCGCCCTCTGGTGCCTGGAGCCCGCACTCCAGGCAGGGCGCCCTCTGGTGGTGGTGGGCCAGCAGTACCTCCTCTTCAGCGGCCCACACAACAGGACCCCCCCCCTCAACGGGCGCCTCCTGGTGCACGACCGGGCTTGTCCGGATGGCGACGGTAGAAGTCGGCCAGGAGGGCCGGGTCCAGGATGAAGCCCTTCTTCACCCAGGAGCGCTCCTCGGGTCCGTACCCCTCCCAGTCCACCAGATACTGAAAACCCCGGCCCATCCGACGGACATCAAGGAGCCGGCGGACAGTCCAAGCCGGTGCTCCGTCGATGATCCGGGCAGGAGGCGGCGCCGGACCCGGGGTGCAGAGGGGTGAGGTGTGAAGGGGCTTGATCCGGGAAACATGAAAAACTGGATGGATCCGCAGTGAGGCCGGAAGCTGGAGCCTCACTGCGGCGGGGTTGATGACCTTGAGGATCTTATAAGGTCCGATGTACCGTTCTTGGAGTTTCGGTGAGTCAACCTGTAGAGGAATGTCCTTGGTGGACAACCAGACCTCCTGCCCAGGACGATACTTGGGGGCCGGGGCTCGCCGCCGGTCTGCATGTTTCTTCGCCCTCGTCCGGGCCTGCAACAAGGCAGAGCGGGCGGCACGCCACACCCGACGGCACTTCCGTAGGTGGGCCTGGACCGAGGGCACACCGACCTCTCCCTCAACCACCGGAAACAAGGGGGGCTGATACCCCAAGCACACCTCAAACGGGGAGAGGCCGGTGGCTGATGACACTTGGCTGTTGTGGGCGTACTCGATCCAGGCCAGGTGGGTACTCCAGGCCGTCGGGTGCGCGGCTGTCACACAGCGAAGTGTCTGCTCCAGTTCCTGATTCGCCCGCTCTGCCTGCCCGTTGGTCTGGGGGTGGTACCCAGACGAGAGGCTGACCGTGGCCCCCAGTTCCCGGCAGAAGCTCCTCCAGACATGTGAGGTGAACTGGGGACCGCGATCGGAGACGATGTCTGATGGTATGCCATGCAGACGGACGACGTGGTGGACCAGGAGGTCCGCTGTCTCCTGGGCCGTTGGGAGCTTCGGGAGGGCCACGAAGTGGGCCGCCTTGGAGAAACGGTCCACTATCGTGAAGACGACGGTGTTTCCCTGGGACGGCGGGAGACCCGTGACGAAGTCCAGACCGATGTGGGACCAGGGGCGATGAGGCACGGGCAGTGGCTGTAGCTGCCCTGAGGTCCTTCTGTGGTCGGCCTTGCCCCTGGCGCAGGTGGTACAGGCCTGGACGTAGTCCCGGACGTCGGCCTCCAGGGATGCCCACCAGAAGCGTTGCCGGACGACTGTCACGGTCCTACACACCCCTGGGTGACAGGAGAGCTTCGAACCGTGACAGAAGTCCAGGACTGCAGCCCTAGCCTCTGGTGGGACGTATAGTCTGTTCTTTGGTCCGTTTCCGGGGTCCGGGACACGGGTCAGGGCCTCCCGGACGGTCTTCTCCACGTCCCAGGTGAGGGACTCCGGGATGATGGGATCCGGGGGATCCGACGGTTCCGTTTTGACTTCATCTTCGTGCACCCGGGACAATGCATCCGACCTCTGATTCTTGGTCCCGGGACGGTAGGTAATCCGGAAGTCAAAACGGCCAAAGAACAGTGACCAGCGGGCTTGCCTGGGGTTCAGCCGCTTGGCGGTCCTGATATACTCCAGGTTCCGATGGTCAGTGAAAACCGTGAATGGCACGGCTGTTCCCTCCAGCAGATGTCTCCACTCTTCAAGGGCCTCTTTCACAGCAAGGAGTTCCCGATTGCCGACGTCATAGTTCCGTTCAGCGGGGGTCAACCTGCGAGAAAAATAGGCACACGGGTGAAGGACCTTATCGGTCTTCCCACTCTGGGAGAGCACCGCTCCTATCCCTGAGTCCGAGGCATCCACTTCAACCACTAACTGGCGGCTAGGATCGGGCTGCACCAGAACTGGTGCAGACGAGAAGCGCCGTTTCAACTCCTTGAACGCGGCTTCGCACCGATCCGACCAGGTGAAGGGGACTTTTGGTGAGGTCAGGGCTGTCAGGGGGCTAACTACCTGACTATAGCCCTTAATGAACCTCCTGTAGAAATGAGCAAAACCGAGGAACTGTTGCAGCTTCCTACGGCTTGTAGGTTGGGGCCAATCTCTCACCGCCGCAACCTTGGCCGGATCAGGGGCGACGGAGTTAGAGGAGATGATGAACCCCAGGAAGGACAAAGAAGTGCGGTGGAATTCACACTTCTCGCCCTTCACAAACAGGCGGTTCTCCAACAACCGCTGCAGAACCTGCCGGACATGCCGGACATGAGTCTCAGGATCCGGGGAAAAGATGAGTATATCGTCCAGATACACGAAGACGAACCGGTGCAGGAAGTCCCGCAGGACATCATTTACCAACGCTTGGAAGGTCGCGGGAGCATTAGTGAGACCGAACGGCATGACCAGGTACTCAAAATGGCCCAACGGGGTGTTAAATGCCGTCTTCCATTCGTCTCCCTTCCGGATCCGAACCAAATGATACGCATTCCTAAGATCAAGTTTGGTGAAGATAGTGGCTCCATGCAAGGGGGTGAACACTGAATCCAACAGGGGCAACGGGTATCGATTGCGAACCGTGATTTCGTTCAACCCCCTATAATCAATGCATGGACGAAGCCCGCCATCCTTTTTACCCACAAAAAAGAAACCAGCACCCATCGGAGAGGTGGAATTCCGGATCAACCCGGCAGCTAATGAGTCCCGGATGTAGGTCTCCATTGATTCACGCTCCGGCCGTGAGAGGTTGTACAGCCTACTGGACGGGAACTCACTGCCTGGAACCAAATCAATGGCACAATCATACGGGCGGTGGGGAGGAAGCGTGAGAGCCAGATCCTTGCTGAACACGTCAGCGAGGTCATGGTACTCCGCCGGCACCGCCTTCAGATTGGGCGGGACTCGGACCTCCTCCTTAGCTTGGGAGCCGGGAGGAACCGAGGAACCTAGACACTCCCGATGGCAGGTTTCGCTCCACTGAACCACTACCCCGGACGGCCAATCGATCCGGGGATTGTGCTTTAGCATCCATGGAAACCCCAAAACCACACGGGAGGTGGCCTGAGTCACAAAGAACTCGATCACCTCCCGGTGGTTACCTGACACCACCAGAGTTACTGGAGGTGTCTTATGCGTGATTGGTGGGAGTAGGGAGCCATCTAGTGCCCGAACCTGCACAGGCGAGGTAAGAGCCACCAGAGGGAGCCCTATCTCCCTGGCCCATCTACTGTCAAGCAGATTCCCCTCAGAGCCCGTGTCCACCAGTGCTGGGGCCTTCAGGGTTGAATCCTCAAACAGGATCGTGACTGGGAGTCATGTAGCAATGTGGGTGTGTCCCACGTGAATGTTTTGGCCCACCCCTGGCCCAGTCTCTAGGGGCGGGCGTTTGGCGTTTGACCGCTCGGGGCAGTCTCTCACATGGTGCTCTATTGAACCACAAACAAGACACGCTCCGTGGGTCCATCTCCTCTGTGCATCTGGTGCCCTAAATGTTGCCCTACTTGTGTCCCTAGCTTCGTCAGTAGGGGGAGCTGTGACCCCACGGAGCGCAGGGGCTGTGGAGCGTGGGGAAGGCGGAGCTCGATCGGAACCGGAAGGGAGAGGGACGACGCGTGCCTGGCCACGCCCTTCGCCTCGTTCCCGACGGTGTTCTTCTAACCGGTTGTCGAGTCGTATGACCAGATCGATGAGCCCGTCTAAGTCCCGCGGTTCGTCCTTCACCACCAGGTGCTCTTTTAGGACCAATGACAGTCCGTTTACAAAGGCGGCGCGGAGGGCAGTGCTATTCCAGCCGGATCTCGCCGCCGCGATGCGGAAGGCGACTGCATAGGCAGCTGCGCTCCGACGCCCCTGTCTCATTGACAGTAGCGCGGTTGAAGCGGACTCTCCTCTGTTGGGATGGTCGAACACCGTTCTGAGCTCCCGTACAAACCCAACGTATGTATGAAGGAGCCGTGAGTTCTGCTCCCAGAGCGCTGTAGCCCAAGCGCGTGCCTCCCCGCGAAGCAGATTTATTACATAAGCTACTTTGCTAGCATCAGTCGCGTACATCACGGGACGCTGTGCGAAGACGAGCGAACACTGCATCAGAAAATCCGCGCACGTCTCCACACAGCCTCCGTACGGTTCTGGAGGGCTTATGTATGCTTCTGGGGACGGAGGAAGGGACCGTTGAACGACCAGTGGAACGTCACTTTCACGCGCAGGGTCCTCGGGAGGGAGAGCCGCAGCGGCGCCCGAAGGGCGCGCCTCCACTTGTGCGGCGAGAGCCTCCACCCTGCGGTTTAGGAGAACGTGCTGCTCGGTCATTAAATCGATCCGAGAGGTGAAAGCGGTGAGGATCCGCTGCAACTCACCGATTACCCCTCCCGAAGCCGCCGACGCGCCTTGGTCTTCCATTGGCCGTTCAACAGCCGGTTGACGCCCCTCGGGGTCCATGACGCTGGCCGAGATATCCTGTTGTGAAAGTGTAGGTACACGGACCCACAACAGGGGGCGTAATGAACGGACAATGGAGAAAGGTGAATAACAAGTTTTACTGTTGTGAAACGAGCACAACGAATACAACAATTAACAATTTGGGGTCGAATCCGCTGGTGTCGTGTGGGCAGGCTCGAAGGTAGGAGACGTCCGTCTCAGTCGAACCGGAACCACCCAGATCTCCTCTGCCACCGAACCCTGGAAATACTGGAACCGCCAAGTCCCGAATTCCCAGGTGGCCACCGCCTCCGCTCGTCGGATCCGGTACTGCTGGCGGGAGAGAGCAACAACACACAGGTGTGGATGCGACAGCACCCAGTAACGGAGAGGGGAGAAGCCGCCTCCACCTCTTGTCAAAGTACAGCAGGAAGGTGAGTACTTATCCAAGCAATGAAGCTATCAGTAGTCAACAGTCCTGAAAAGGTTTAACAAGTTTAGCTGGTTGTTCAGAATATAAATGCAGAGAATATTACCTCAGTCTTAGGCGATATCTCGGCACTGAGGTGGAGACGCCGTCCTCCTGATATACCTCTGTGCTGAGTGGAACAGCTGTGTCTGGTGATGGGTGACAGCTGTCACCCAGGCTACTCCCATAAGGCGGCAGCGCCCTCTGGTGCCTGGAGCCCGCACTCCAGGCAGGGCGCCCTCTGGTGGTGGTGGGCCAGCAGTACCTCCTCTTCAGCGGCCCACACAACAATTTATGCTTTATTGAGTTATCCGTGTATCATTGATATATTCACCTCTGTATGTTTATATTGATGTTGCAGAATAAACTCAGTCAGTCAATCAATCAGTTAATCATAAACAATATTTTATTTACCTTTTAATGGTGTCTGCAGAAGGGCGTCCGTGTGGTTTTGGAGAAGAGCGGAAGTTATCTTTGAGTTAGTGGAAGTTAGTGTGCACGCTAACGTCTGCGAGATGTCTTGTAAATCGCTCCAGAGGTGTTATTAGGTTACAAAAACAGTGTTTTCAGTTTTACAAGTGTTTATTTGTCAGTAGCTTTTACATAATATATGAAAAAGATGTTATAGTTACAAACAAATGAAATGGAGTTAGCAGCTAGCTAGACCAGCCAGTGACGTCACCATGCTACCGTCCATGAAATGTCTTGTAAATTACTCCAGAGGTGTTATCAGGTTACAAAAACAGCGTTTTCAGTTTTAGAAGTGTTTATTTCTCGCTAGCTTTTACATAATAGGTATATGAGACACATGTTATATTTACACGTAAACAAAGGGGATTTGGAACGCCAAAAAGAGACCAGCCAGTGATGTCACGGTGCCGCTCTATTCTGATTGGTTGTAACCCCCCTCCCCTAAAAAAACAACAACAAAAAAAGGATTTGCATGATTCATAGCATAAAAATATGAAACAGAATGTGACATTTTAACCTCTTAAAATTGGTCAAGGTTAGCCATCTTTGAATTTGTCCAAGCTCTGTGTCCCAAGAATGTTCCCTGTGAATTTGAAGACCCTGGCAGTAATAGGACTGGACTTATGCTGAGCACAGACAGATGGACAGATGGACGGACGGACGGACACAAAGCCTTTGCAGTACCGATGGCCATATTTGATGGCGTTAGGGAAAAATGAAAATATTGTGTTTCTTTTACAGGGGAAAGAGGGGGAAAAGGCAGCTGTAGTTGCTAGAACAATTCAGTAAATATACAGTAAAATACATAAATACCTTTACAGAAAATACTATACACTGTACACTGTAAAACTGTTGTAATTTTAAAATGTTAATAAAAGGACAACAGTGTAAAGTCAAGATCCAACGATATTCTGATTGGAAAGTAGGTACATTAACTGCTTGCCACCATTCAGTCACATGGTGTGAATTATGTAATAAACTGAGGAATCTGTTTTATCCGATTGATATACAGCCTACTCTATTCTAACTAGACATGATTCTTTTCAGAAATCCTCATATTAGCATACTTGTACAAAAAACAGTAAAAATATGTTAATATGGCAATATGATATGCAGTTTATTAGATTTTCAGTGTAGTTCCAATTATGTAACAGCACAGTGGCACATACAGTAAGTGTGCTTCTCTCCAAGCAAAATATCTGAGATTCAAGCCTGCCAGATTCCTGTTTACCTTACAACAAACAAAAAACATCCACATGTCCATCACATGCCAAACCTCTCTGGTGGCCTGCAGCAAAATGGGTGCAGCACTATAAAATCTCACTGAATAGGAAAGAATTGGTTTAAAAACAACACGATCATGTTAATTTAGCAAAAATTCTAGTTGGTTTTACTGGTTTATTTATTTATTTATTTGTAAATTACAACAGCTGTATATTGTAAACCTTACAGGTTGTTTTGTTAAAGGAAAACTTATGTATTTTTACTGTTTTTTTTTTTTTTACAGAATTATTTTGGCAACCACTGCTGCCAGTATTTAATTGTTAAAACAATGAGTGTTTTTTTTTTCTCAGTCACAAAACTTGTATTGTTTGTGTCTAATGTCTCATTTCAATATTGATGTGACTACATCGTTGTTGCAAGGCAACACATAGCCCACTGTCCTGCGGTTAGAATGTGTGTATAGTATAGTCCCATAATAGTTCAATGTCATCCTGGTGTAAAAGTGACCCGATGCTCAGATTTTGTTGAAACTGGTGACAGGTTGTTCGTATTGTCTCATAGGTTCCAAAAATGTATGATTTTACAGTGCATGGCATTTGATTGGATAATTTAATGGCAAAATGTATCAACGGTCGACATGGTCTATGGTGGTCACCAAGACGTTCCCTGGATGTTGCATATGGTGCTGTTACCAAATCAGTTAAAATGCATTTTTTGCTTCAGTGTGACAACAGGAATCATTTGGCACCACTTTCAATAACATCTCAAATCAAATAAAATCAAATCAATTTTATTTATATAGCGCCATATCACAACAACAGTTGCCCCAAGGCGCTTTATATTGCAAGGCAAAAGCCATACAATAATCACAGAAAAACCCCAACGGTCAAAACGACCCCCTATGAGCAAGCACTTGGCGACAGTGGGAAGGAAAAACTCCCTTTTAACAGGAAAAAACCTCCAGCAGAACCAGGCTCAGGGAGGGGCAGTCTTCTGCTGGGACTGGTTGGGGTTGAGGGGAGAGAACATCTGAGCATTTACCCCAGGATTACCTTGAACCTTTAAAGCCCTAAACCTGTGTAACTATTGGTCAGTACTTAGACAAACTATACCTTATTTTAATCCTCTCAACAAGTCGGATATATTGATGTATATTTTAACGTAATTTAACTTGATTTTCACTTTACACTTGTACTAACATTTGCCCCCTTGCAAAAGAGAAGCAGCGGTCTGAAAATTTTAACCCTGTCACTTTCTGACAATCTAGGCCCTATTGAAACCCAAGCAGCCACAAAATCAATTTTACGCCCGTTTACACCGGACTGAGACCTATACAAGATCATGACATTTTGTCAACTCTCACAAGTCTTGGCTGGTCTCCGTTGTGATCTGCTTTTTGCGTTTACACCAAGCTTGCATTGCGACTGATAAATGTGTTAATATCCGTGATCATTGATGTAACCCTATGGAGAATCTTCTTATGGCCTCGGACAGTGGACTCATCTCTGTGCTTGTTCTGTTAGACCTCAGTGCTGCTTTTGATACTGTTGACCATAAAATTTTATTACAGAGATTAGAGCATGCCATAGGTATTAAAGGCACTGCGCTGCGGTGGTTTGAATCATATTTGTCTAATAGATTACAATTTGTTCATGTAAATGGGGAATCTTCTTCACAGACTAAAGTTAATTATGGAGTTCCACAAGGTTCTGTGCTAGGACCAATTTTATTCACTTTATACATGCTTCCCGTAGGCAGTATTATTAGACGGTATTGCTTAAATTTTCATTGTTACGCAGATGATACCCAGCTTTATCTATCCATGAAGCCAGAGGACACACACCAATTAGCTAAACTGCAGGATTGTCTTACAGACATAAAGACATGGATGACCTCTAATTTCCTGCTTTTAAACTCAGATAAAACTGAAGTTATTGTACTTGGCCCCACAAATCTTAGAAACATGGAGTCTAACCAGATCCTTACTCTGGATGGCATTACCCTGACCTCTAGTAATACTGTGAGAAATCTTGGAGTCATTTTTGATCAGGATATGTCATTCAAAGCGCATATTAAACAAATATGTAGGACTGCTTTTTTGCATTTACGCAATATCTCTAAAATCAGAAAGGTCTTGTCTCAGAGTGATGCTGAAAAACTAATTCATGCATTTATTTCCTCTAGGCTGGACTATTGTAATTCATTATTATCAGGTTGTCCTAAAAGTTCCCTAAAAAGCCTTCAGTTAATTCAAAATGCTGCAGCTAGAGTACTGACGGGGACTAGAAGGAGAGAGCATATCTCACCCATATTGGCCTCTCTTCATTGGCTTCCTGTTAATTCTAGAATAGAATTTAAAATTCTTCTTCTTACTTATAAGGTTTTGAATAATCAGGTCCCATCTTATCTTAGGGACCTCGTAGTACCATATCACCCCAATAGAGCGCTTCGCTCTCAGACTGCAGGCTTACTTGTAGTTCCTAGGGTTTGTAAGAGTAGAATGGGAGGCAGAGCCTTCAGCTTTCAGGCTCCTCTCCTGTGGAACCAGCTCCCAATTCAGATCAGGGAGACAGACACCCTCTCTACTTTTAAGATTAGGCTTAAAACTTTCCTTTTTGCTAAAGCTTATAGTTAGGGCTGGATCAGGTGACCCTGAACCATCCCTTAGTTATGCTGCTATAGACGTAGACTGCTGGGGGGTTCCCATGATGCACTGTTTCTTTCTCTTTTTGCTCTGTATGCACCACTCTGCATTTAATCATTAGTGATCGATCTCTGCTCCCCTCCACAGCATGTCTTTTTCCTGGTTCTCTCCCTCAGCCCCAACCAGTCCCAGCAGAAGACTGCCCCTCCCTGAGCCTGGTTCTGCTGGAGGTTTCTTCCTGTTAAAAGGGAGTTTTTCCTTCCCACTGTAGCCAAGTGCTTGCTCACAGGGGGTCGTTTTGACCGTTGGGGTTTTACATAATTATTGTATGGCCTTGCCTTACAATATAAAGCGCCTTGGGGCAACTGTTTGTTGTGATTTGGCGCTATATAAAAAAAACTGATTGATTGATAGCAACCGGGAGTGACAGCTGTCACCCGTCATCAGCACCAGCTGTCACTCATTCACATCATACCACCGCCACCATAAAGGCTGGACTGCAACTCCACCTCCACGCCGAGAAATCAGCTATCTTGGAGGTAACTTCTCAGCTGTAGTCAACTCTGACAAATAATCTGAGCTCTTTTTGCAGCCGTTTTCCTGTGGTGTTGCCTTATCTGGGAGTTGGCGTTTGGTGTGATCAGCGATGGCTTCGCTTCACACTCCAACCAGATAAGTGGTTAGACAGGAGATGCACGAGTGTGTGATTGGAGGTGGAGGTGCTCCCTCCCAAAAGAACACAGACGGTGGAATTACTGAGTGTGCGAACTCACACTCATCAAAACTGTTTCTGTTCTCTGCCAGCAGTACCCGGTCTGACAGCTGGAGACGGTGGCCACCTGGGGCTCCAGGACTTGGCGGCTCCGGTGTTCTTCAGATCCGTTGGCGGTGAAGGCTGTGTGGGATCCGGCTCGGTTCTAGATGGACGTCTCCTATCCTCAAGCCTGCCCTCACGTCACTCTACATTTAATTGTCTGTGGTACCAAAACTGTGTTTGTCTGTATCCCGTTGTGCATTTCACAACATTAAATTGTTACTGTTTGGCTTATCCATTGTCCGTTCATTTTGTTGTGGGTCCGTGTTCCTACACTTTCACAACATGGTTCTGCTGGAGGTTTCTTCCTGTTAAAAGGGAGTTTTTCCTTCCCACTGTCGCCAAGTGCTTGCTCACAGGGGGTCGTTTTGACCGTTGGAGTTTTTCCGTAATTATTGTATGGCTTTGCCTTACAATATAAAGCGCCTTGGGGCAACTGTTTGTTGTGATTTGGCGCTATATAAATAAATTTGATTTGATTTTGATTTGATTTAATGTGTAGGTGTATAGGTATGTGTGTGCATATGTATATATATATATATATACGAGGGCTGTCAATAAAGAATAGGTCCTTTTTATTTTTTTCAAAAACTATATGGATTTCATTCATATGTTTTTATGTCAGACATGCTTGAACCCTCGTGCGCATGCGTGAGTTTTTCCACGCCTGTCGGTGACGTCATTCGCCTGTGAGCACTCCTTCTGGGAGGAGTCGTCCAGCCCCTCGATGGAATTCCTTTGTCTGAGAAGTTGCTGAGAGACTGGCGTTTTGTTTGATCAAAATTTTTTTCTAAACCTGTGAGACACATCGAATTGGACACGGTTCGAAAAATTAAGCTGGTTTTCAGTGAAAATTTTAACGGCTGATGAGAGATTTTGAGGTGATACTGTCACTTTAAGGACTTCCCACGGTGCGAGATGTCGCGCAGCGGTCCCAGGCGCCGTCGTCAGCCTGTTTCAAGCTGGAAACCTCCACATTTCAGGTTCTATTGATCCAGGACGTCGTGAGAGAACAGAGAAGTTTCAGAAGAAGTCGGTGTCAGCATTTTATCCAGATATTCCACTGTTAAAGGAGATTTTTTTAATGAAAGACGTGTGGACGGGTCCGCACGTCAGGACTCAGCCGGCGCGGTGCAGCGGCACAGGAAAAACACCTCCGTGTTGATAACCATTTGTAAAATCCATGCGGCTTTTGATAGCTTTCAGTGGAGTGAGTATATGAGAAATTGTTTAACAGCTGGACATGTTCCAACTTGTCCTTAAGGCTTCCAACAGAGGTGTTTCTCCAGTGGCGGAGCGTCGCGGCGGCTGCAAGCCGATGCTGCAATCCGTCCGCACGTCTTTCATTAAAAAAATCTTTAACAGTGGAATATCCGGATAAAATGCTGAAACCGACTTCTTCTGAAACTTCTCTGTTCTCTCACGACGTCCTGGATCAATAGAGCCTGAAATGTGGAGGTTTTCAGCTTGAAACAGGCTGACGATGGCGCCTGAGAGCGCTGCGCGACGTCTCGCACCGTGGGAAGTCCTTAAAGCGACAGTATCACCTCAAAATCTCTCATCAGCCGTTAAAATTTTCACCGAAAACCAGCTTAATTTTTCGAACCGTGTCCACTTCGATGTGTCTCACAGGTTTAGAAAAAATTTTGATCAAACAAAGCGCCAGTCTCTCAGCAACTTCTCAGACAAAGGAATTCCGATGAGGGGCTGGACGACTCCTCCCACAAGGAGTGCTCACAGGCGAATGACGTCACCGACAGGCGTGGAAAAACTCACGCATGCGCATGAGGGTTCAAGCATGTCTGACGTAAAAACATATGAATGAAATCCATATAGTTTTTGAAAAAAATAAAAAGGACCTATACGTTATTGACAGACCTTGTATATATATATATATATATATATATATATATATATATATATATATATACACACACACATATATATTCTATTTCTACCTCATTTTCTTATGTCTTGTACTGTTACAAGTATTATTATTGCTTATCCTTGCACACACTGTTTTTCCTCTACTTGCACCCATCTTGTGTGTTTTTTAAGAGCTGACGTAACTTGTGAATTTCTCCTCTGTGAGATCAATAAAGTTTTTCTTCACACGTCCTACGTCACTCATATTCCTCTAAAAGGAAGGTTTTTAGCCTGGTACAGAGGAGCGTTGTGTGTACAAAAAGGCTTAACAGAAGTGCTGCAGTGTGTAGAAGAAGAACCGCTAGGCTAAGAGCTAAGCACGTTGTTCTGCAGTTTGTATGTGTCCATAAATGTTAATAAAGTCAGTTAAATGTTAATAAAGCCAGTTAATGAAACAAAGGCTTAATCGTTCATGACAATGATCAACCAGAAGTAAACAAAACTCTTGCATATTGGAGGCGTTTGTTGGCAATGACACTCGCGAGGCCGCTATGCCCGTGAAAATCCCACTGAAAGGAACACAAAGCAAATGATGAAAAAAAATTAACATGCCACTCACCCTGTTCCAAATAAAAAGTCCACAACATCAAAGAAGCCCCTATGCACGCATTGCCATCGCCAGCCAAGGATAGGGTTCACTGCTCCTCACTGGACAGCCAGAGATAATTTCCAAGTTCCACTAGTCCTCTTCAGATACTTCTGTCCAGCCAGAGAATAATGTCTAGATCCGCTTACCTTTAGGTTCTGATCGCATGCGTATATAAAATCCGATCGCAGCTCTTCCTTCAGTTGAAATTCTGTCATGCTTGTGGCCCGTTAGGTAGAGAATCCATTATCTCCTGAAAATAGCGTCTTCTGAGTTTTTCCAATATGAGACATACATCTGTGTGTTCAGGTGGTCTGTGAAAACAGCATGGTGGAGACAGTCCACATCCATGATGCTCGCAGCAGCAGTAAACCAGCATCCTGTGACACAAACAGCAGTGTCGCAGCTCAGAAGCTTCGTTTTCAGACGGAGCAGGTTCATTTCACTCTGTCAGTTATCAGGATGTTTCTACTCATTCCAAAATGTACATCACACACCAAGAAATGCAGAGAATTACAGAGTGAGACGTTTTCTGGAAATGTACCTGTTAACTCCCTCATGGAGAGCAATAAAAAACATCAGAGGGGAGGTGATGTTCTAGTGGTTAAGCGTTGGGCTTGAGACCGGAAGATCCTTGGTTCAAATCCCAGCCTGATCGGAAAATCACTACGGGCCCTTGGGCAAGGTCCTTAATCCCGTAGTTGCTCCCGGTGTGTAGTGGGCACCTTGCATGGTGGCAGCCTGACATCAGGGTGAATGTGAGGCATTGATGTGTAAAGCGCTTTGAGTGTCTGATGCAGATGTGCAGTCCATTTATCAAAAACCACTAATTATGAGCGCATGTGCACGGAGAGACTCACACTCATGAATACTTTAATGTGTTGCCAACTGGGATGTTAAAAAAAACGTGCAACGTGCCCTTTAACCTGAGACTCTGCATCCACATACTGGGACATCTTTTTTTTTTTTTTCAAAACCTAATTCTTGTTCATGCTTGGTTCTCAGGAGGTTAACTTGTACAAGCACTTAGTCATCGCAAATTCAGTAATTAACATGTGAGGTCCATCTCGAAGGCTTAAACATCTGCTCGTTGGTCAGTGAACAGAAGACAGATGGTTGAATTTATGATATGCCTACAACAAACCAACCCCTTTGCATCCAGCCCCCAGACTCATGCTGATATTTCCCACCACCTAAGTGGCAGTGTGTGCTTGGATACACCCCAAATGTACTTGCGCCCTCTGAGCACCTTGTTTCTGTGTGTGCCATCAAGATTGGAGCCCGAGCCCAGAGTGTGCAGAGAGCAAGTGCTGGTGCTGCAGATAGTGAGCGGAGCAGGATGAGCCGCTGTATCAAGTTGTGAACATCTGTTCCTCATAGAAACCACAAAGCTGGTACTGAGGAAATAGAGAGGATAACTGCTGTCTCTCTATCGCCCTCGCCCCACTCCCCCCCCCCACTCCAAAAAAAAAAAAAACCTCTCATTGCTGTCTCACCTCTCTTCCCACACAGGACTCTCACTTTTCTCCTGCTTGTTTATTCATTTCTCCCCCTCATTCTTTCATCATTATGACTTCAATAATAATCACCACCATAAGTGTAACTTTTATTTGCTTATATTTATGTCAGAGGTAATAAATGATACAGCAAAGAAATTATAAGAATCATCAGACCAGTTAAAACAGGTGGCGTGAAACAACATTCAGTTCGGTCGGTTGCAACCTCTTATTTTTACAGTGCTATTAATGGCATTGTGCACTTTTACATGTTTGTTTTGTTTTATGATAGAAAAAATCCCAGGCTTCTTTGTGTGTGTGTGTGTGATTGTTATTTTGTCTCAAAACTGAAAAGAAATTTCTACGATCACATCAATACAACACATCTAAAGTATCACGTTTACAGCCGGCTCAGACCCTTAATTGGAATAAACCGGTTCAGATAATGAATGAATGAATCTTAAATGCAGGAATGGATGTATATTAATTAACAAATGAAGTGAAGCCGACCAAGATTGTACACACTGTGAGTGCTGTGGGCAGCGGGGCAGAATCTCTGTCAGTCCAAACTGCCATTCATCAGGCAAGTGTTCCGGCTCTTGTACAGTTCGATGTGTGCATGGACTGAGTGTTGTGCAGGGTTGTGGGAACCAGCGGTTTAGGTGCCTTTGTAGGTGAGAAAAGTTTACTGACCTTGACTTCATGGAGGATGTGTGACCTCTGTGGAATCTGTGGATTCACTTGATTGCACTTAATAAGCTGAGTGAGGAATCGGAGTGTCTGGGTTTGCGATTGTCTTGGATCAAGACTAAGATCCAGGCCTTCACTGACTTCCTGGAGTTTGCCGTCAGAAGTCTATTTGTATGCAATAAAAATGTCGAACTTGTAGAGACATTCACTAAGCTCAGTAGTGAAATTCATGTCAATGGATCTTCAACCTTTGAGATCAAGAAACGTCTGGGAAAAGCTTATTTAATCATCCCTGGCCAGAGGTGTTTGGCAATTCTTATATCTTTCCTGTAAAATAAAGGTCCATGTCTTTAGGGGCCTGGTCCTTAATGTCTGACGGTATTATTGTGAGACTTTGATACATAGTCATATTACTCCGGTTTTGTCCACTCTCCACTGGCTTCCAGTCCATTTTAGGATTGATTTTAAACTCTTAATATTTGTTTTTAAAGCTATACATGGACTTGCACCTTCTTAGCTTTGTGAACTGTTAACTGCATACACACCCACCAGATCTTTGCGGTCTGCTGGTCAGCATCAGCTGGAGGTCCCTAGGACCAAAAGCAGGCAATGGGGTGACCGCTCTTTTGTTGTGGCTTGGTCTAGACTTTGGAATTCTTTGCCCCTTGAGTTGTGCTGGATCAGTACCTTGTCTCTATTCAAAGTTAAGCTAAACACTTTTGTTCAGAATTGCTTTTAGCATGTAGAGTCTGTGTTGCTGCTTTTTTGTTGTTGATTTTATGTATTCGTGTAAAGCACTTTGATTCAGTGGTAACTGTTGTAAAGTGCTATACAAATAAAGTTTGATTGATTGATAATCAGGGAACTGAGGGTATGACTGGATGGCTTTGGTATTAGGTCTCTTTGGGGGATCCTTGTGTACCGCTGGAATGACTTTGCGTCAAACAAATGGTTACTTACAGAGACTCAGATGAGGAGTATCACTTGTATGCAGGTGCCTCAGTGTTGAGGACCCCAGCGGCTGGAGAAGACCAAGGGAATGTCGATATTTCACCTGGCTGTTGCAGATGGATGGTTGCTTTCGAGAAGTGGGGATCGACCAGATGTCTGCCTGGGTGTTTGCCATCCAGGGCCCAAGGTGGTTCCATAGTGACACATGACACCAGTGTAAGTTCCCAGAAATATCTAAAGCAGATTAAAATTGTCCTGCATCGGGGCTAAGATCCAAGCCCATGAGTTTCTGGGCTCAGCCATCAGAAGTTCCACCTGTTTGTGGTGAAAGTGTCAAACTTGATAAAAAGTTTAGTTATCTTGTTACTGATGTTGATCTCTCTGTAACCTGAGGAGGCCTTCACGTTTATGAGACACCAGGGAACAGCTCATGGTATCATGAGGTCACTTTGGTAATGCCAGTCCCTTTGCAGAAGAGTGAAGGTCCGAGTCATTAGATGTTATCACTGGAACAACTTTGTGTCAAACAGACAATCAGATGAGGTGTTCGACTTCTCCAGAGTTTGCTATGAAATAAAAAGTACAAAATGTAATTCTTACGCAGGCCCTGAGACCCAGTGTAGTTAGTGCTTATCCCCAGATACTGTACCCTCAAGTGAAGGAGAGTCTATGACTCCACTGGACGAGACCATAGTCCATCAGCGGTCACTTCTGCAGCCACGGCCAGTACCCTTTCACAACTGGAATATGCAGATAAAATATTTTGTACAAAGACGTAGACATGTAGTGTGACTGAGACTCAAACTCAGCTCTTCATGTTGGTCGTCTAGCTCCTATCCTAATCTGGGATAAGACTTCAAAAAGAAAGAACTTGTTAAAAATTCCTGATGCAAATCTGGAAATTATAACTTTTCTTAATATTGCAACACTGAGCACTTTTTGATTCATAAATTCAGATAGAGACTAAGACCTTTTGGAATGTTAGACCTTTGGTGGAGGTCAACACGCAAATGACTGCTGCTGTAGATTGGTTACATAAACAGTACAGTTGGGAAACGACTCTTTTTGAAAGAATACGGTAACAGTACGGCATTCGCGGCAGCAGAGGATTAAGATTGGCACAAAATTATGAAGTCTGTGATACAACAGACGTGAGCCGAAGCTTTGTTTGGGGATTCACTGCACCTTTTCTCTCAAAGCCTCTTGATTTAGTCCTTTCTCCTTTTCTTCCTCAGCTCTCTCTCTCTCTCTCTCTCTCTCTCTCTTTGCCTTCCTTCCTCTATCTGGGCCTGCTGTGAGGTTGTGCGAGTGCTGGGTGGCAGTTCCTCATTGTACAGTGTCTATATAAGTGTACATGTGTGCTGTGTGTGGCTGATAAGACCCAGGGAGAAGTGCCAGCGTGCCAACATATTCTCACCACCGTGGTTATCGCCCGTCGCAGCTGTGTCTGAGCTCTGCGACATCTGCTCCCTCACAGGAAGCCTATGCTGCAGCTCACAGCGTTTTACACATGCACGTGCACGCACCCATTACTTCTCCACGCAGTGTGACCATATACCTGCCCCCCAGCCCCGACACACACACTCACACACACGTGTTAACGTCAGGTAAACTACTTCAGACAAAGAGCTGTGTTTAGATTTCAGAATGACACATTTTGATTTCCTCAGCGTGTGGATGTGTGGACGTATGAGCACCAATGCTGAGTTCTGCTGGGTTTTTATCACAGAATTACAGCAGGGATGCTTATGACTAAGCCTAATCATAGAGGCCTTATCACCGCAACGTTCACAAAGCTTATTACCGTTAAGAGACGGCAGGCGCTGTAGGTAATTCACTATATTGGATATTAGTCCTCTCTCTGGCTTACAGTTTCTACACATTTAGAGGCTATAAAATTAGGCCTTTAAGGTCTGATTCTCAATGCATCTCTGTCTCCTCACACCCTTTGCTGATTTAAGTGAGGAGTTTTACCTAAAGGCACTTCTTTAGTGTTTCCGTTGCTTTAAAAATCAATTATATGTTTTCTTATTCGCCTTCATTCCTGGACGCGTTTTAAGTACGATTTATAAAATACTCCCTGAATTTTTCCTCTGTCTTTCACTGTCGTGCACTCTCATGACCCGCATGTGTGGGGGCACAGCCAGCCAAGCCGAACATGCTGTAGAATCCCCAGCATCGAGTTTGGTTCCCTGCAGCTGTATGGGGAAGCCCAGAGGAAGATCACCCCCAACCACCACCACCACCACCACACCCCATCAATATTCTCAATCCTCTTTCTCTTCCTCTGTCACAAGACACATTGTTAAAGGAATAGTTCACCCACTGAATTAGCAAATAAAGTAAACACCTATGTGACAAATCATTCAGAAATGACGGTAGTTGGGCAGCCACGTAACGTGTGGTGGGCATGGGGCCGCTGTGAATCATTTGATGGTCACATCATGAACTTTTCTTGTCACAAATAGGAAGTGTTCAGTACAGTTGATGGAGCTGCTCTCTGAGACATCCTGAGAAGTTGCTGCACATCACAGCCAGGATCCAGGCTTTTCATGACTTCTTGGACTCAGCCATCAGAAGTGTATGTATCTGGTGAAAGTGTTGAACTTGTGGAGACATTCATTTTTCTAAGCAGTGACAGTGGCAGTCTCTGAGTCCTCAGCCTTTGAGATCAAGAGACGCCTGGGAAGAACATTTAGCGTCATGAGGTTACTGGACAGAGGTGTTTGAAAATGCTGATATATCTTTGCAGGGGAATGAAACTCCAGGTCTCTAGGGTGCTGCCTATCTTATTAAGTTGTGAGACTTTGACGCTAACTAGTGACCTAAAGTGAGGTCTGGATGTCTTTGGTACTGGGTCTCTTTGGAGGATCCTTGGGTACTCCTGGAATGGCTTAAAAAAAAAAAAATCAAACTAGTGGTTACTTATGGAGATTAAAATGAGGAGTGGCTACGTTTACATGTCGTTAATATTTGGGATAAGGTCAATATTCCGGTTTCTGAATCATTAGGAATAACTCGTTTACATGCTTAAGCAGAAGAGTTACTCCTGTATACATGGTCATTGGTATAATTTGGAATATCCCCATCTAAACAGTGACGCACATCTTCCACTGGTGCTTGATTTGGTCTGGTGTTTGTGCAAATCCTGCTTTGCGTAACTTTTCGGCCACCTTCTTGTAAATGTCGTTATCTCGGTACTTTCTACCGTCAGTAAAAGACATTATATTCATGTCTTTCACTGTTGTGAAAGTGTAGTGACACGGACCCACAACAGGGGGCGTAAATGAACGGACAATGAAAGAGTCAAATATGAACACTTTACTGTTACAGAATATGTACAATAGTCAATTAGCAAAGGTGACGTGTGGGCAGGCTTGAGGATAGAGGACGTCTGTCCTGAGAAGAACCGGAACCACACGATTTCCTCCGCCACCGAACCTGGAGAATACTGGAGCCGCCAAATCCCGAACACCCCAGGTGGCCACTGTCTCCGCGTGTCGGATCTGGTACTGCTGGCGAGGAGCAGAGACAATCAGATGTGGGTGTGTGAACACCCAGTAACAACAACGGTGGGAATTCCACCTCCACCTCTAACACACACTCGTGCAGTGTCTGAGTAACCACTTATCTGGATATGCAGGCTGAGAAGGTTACCTCCTAAGGTAGACGATATCTCGGCAACGAGGTGGAGATGACGTCCGGTTTTTATGGAGTGGGATGATGAAGTGTAGATGGGTGACAGCTGTCAAGAGATAATGAGTGACAGCTGTCACCCCCGGCTGTGTCCGTGGCGGCAGCGCGCTCTCGTGCCTGAAGCCCGCACTTCAGGCAGGGCGCCCTCTGGTGGTGGGCCAGCAGTACCTCCTCTTCTGGCGGCCCACACAACATTTCACGATACTAATGAAGTACTCGGTTTCCTCCTCACTCCAAAAGTGTGGTGCTGTGCTGCCGCGTCTGGATTTCCCCATGCTTATTTACCTCTGCTTCTGTGGTGTCCGGTGGGTTGTGCGTGCCACATACAAGTAGTTGCCATACTCAAAAGACCAAGATTCCTTGTGGATAGGACATGCGCAGAACACAAAATAATGTTCCTTTCTATGGGGATATTCCGATGCGCGTTTATATGACCTGATATTCGGGTTAGAAAAGGAGTAACCCAGGGGTCATATTCAGGTTTTTAAAAACCAGAATATGAGCATATTCAGGTTTTTTGTGGGTGTTTACATGGCCGTGCGCAACCGGGTTATTGCTAATATTCCGGTTATGAAAGGGTTATTGGCTGCATGTAAACGTAGTCAGTGTTAAGGAGCCTGGTGGGTGGAGAAGACAAAGGAAACACGCTCACTGTGGGGATGGACCGGTTTTTCGCCTGGGTGGTTGCCATCTTGGAACCAAGGTGGCTTCCATGGTGAATGTGTTGAAGCATGGCACCAGTGCATGGTTCCACACTTGACCTCACTTGACTTGGAACTGGTAGAATTTCGAACAAAGCTTGAGAAGAAGAAGGAAAATTTCACAACCACTGACCATAACTGCAGTGTTGCAGTCTCCGTACCCCCTATAACTTCGAACCCCCAGCAGACTATATACAAGTGTGCAACCGTGGTGATGTGCAGTGCATGTAGTGTTTAATGTGTAGGGGGAAGACTCAAACCATGGTGGCAGCAGCCACACACTGTAACAGTATTGCTGCCAAAAATATATTTTTATATATTATATATATTTTCTATAAGGACAAACAGGACAGTGTTTGCCGTTCAGCATTCAGAACCATTGATTAGGGTTTACAATAACGAAGAATAAGAGGAATATCCCCTCCCAGCATTTTTTAGTTGCCCGTATATTATGGCTACAACATTCAATAACATATCGGCTAGAAACTACACTTTCATGCATAGGGTTAGAGGCAGCATGCCGGCTTAATGGTTAGCACAGTTGCCTCACAGGGAGAAGTCCCAGATTTGCTTCCGACCTGATCCTTTCTTTGTGGAGTTTGCATGTTCTTCCCATGTTTGTGTGGGAGTTTTCCGGGCGCTCCAGCTTCCTCCCACTTCCAACAACATTCCGGTTAGGTGAACTGGTGATTCTAAATTGACCGTAGTTGTGAGTGAAAGTGCGAATGTGTTTGTCTGTCTATATGTGGCTCTGCAATAGACTGGCAGCCTGCACAGGGTGCACCCTGCCTCTCGCCCAGTGACCGCTGGGATAGGCTCCAGCACCACAGTGACCCTGAATTAGAATAAGCGTGTAGAGTAAAACAAAGTCACTGCATGCTGAAAGCTTGATTGCTTTCAGCATGCAGTATGAGGGAAGCAGCTCAAACAACACAGAGAAGTGTTTTCCCCAACTTCTGATAGAAGTCAGTGGTTTTCTGTGTCCTTTATTAGAAAAATGGGAATCCCAGAAGATGCTGATTCAGCAGATAGGAATGGTCATGTACTCTAAAACACCTGTGCTGGTCTCGCAGTCAGAACAGCCCCCCCCCCCCCCCCACACACACACACACACACCTGATCGGCCCCCCTGCCTTGACTGTGCATGCATCATTTTGATGCATCATTTTGATGCGTCAGCAGCGATTCGCTGATTATCACCTCGTTTCTGCTTAAAACCTCACTGCAGTCATCATCTATCTCAGCGACTGATCTCTGAAGCTTTTGTACAACAATCATTTCCAAATAAATTCAGCATTATTTCATAATAAAAGACGGGGGACCAATCAGAGTGCGACACCAGTGCATCTGAGACTGACTCTCTGAGTCTGACTATCAATCAGAGGGAATAATGTGATTATTAACCATCATCACTTTGAGCAGATAGGATAAGTTCATCAGTGGAATCACCTGTTGGAGTCAGTGGCTGCAAGGAAAACCTGCACCCTCTCGACTCTTTCTGGAATACTTTGGACACCACTGATCTAACTAAATGAACTTGGATGATTTGAAAAAAAAAAGTATTTTAAGTAAAGTGTGCGAAGGGTCATTCACTTCAGTCAGTTTTTGAGAGTATATTTTTAAACCTCATTTTAATGAAAGAATACGTCTCATTATTTAAATTTTTATGTGTGAAGTTTTTGGTTAATTCTCATAGACAAATGTGACATTTTTAAAATTAAATGCTTGTGTTGTCTGTTCAGGAGTCGAAAACTCAGCAATAATCAGTGTAGAATGATCAAAACAGGTGAATAGTGTAAAAAGCTCATGTTTATAAAACTACCCGGCCAAAAATAAGTATTTTTCATTAAAAAAAAGAAGAAGAAAAAAGAACTTCCAATAATCAATCAACTATCAATATAGGTGATGTAAATAATCACTTTAAAATGTTATCCCACAAATGCTCATAAAAACAGCACGATGTTGATTAGAACTGATTTATAATGAATTTACAGATGAAAAGTCGCTAAGATGAAATACTGGAAGCTTAAATCACCAGCCTTTGTGGCGAGATGACAGAACCTCACCCTCACAGCACATGGTGCAAAGCCACCACAAACTGATTATCCGTCAATCACTCTAAATTAATGAAGCGGCCCCGTCCACTGCAGGACCTTCAGTCACTCATCACAGCAACATGCTGTCAAAAGGGTTTTAGCAAAACAAGCTCTTACCTTCACCACATGTGTAGCGGCTGCTGGTTGCAGGCTTTGGATCAAAGCCTCCAGGCTGGGGTTGTCTGCAGGCGCTGTGTTTACTCCTCGGGGCTCGGTGGCTGATCAGTGTGACCGTGGGGACACGCGGATCAAACACCTGAGAGGAGGGAGTCCCCACTGTCAGGCTGAGCTTCTTCATCCGCTCAGGACGGACCTCGGTGCACATCTCGCGACCTGCCGGCTGCTGGTGCTTTCTGGTATGAGTTCGGAGTGTTGAGGTTATCTGCCACTCTGATAAGTGTACTGCACTACAGTGCAGGAAGGTCAACGGGTTCAAGGCAGTAAACTCTAAAAGTTGCCGTAATATCCAAATGACTTTGCTGCTGGAGCTTTGGAGGTTTTGTGCGGGTTTGTTTTCGCCTGATGCTTTTGGCCTTTTGGTCGATTATTGTAAGTTAACGGCAAGATGTAGCTTCCTCTTTCTCCTTTCTACCTTCTCATTGAAGACTGTGATCCTGGTAGGAATTTTCCTGATTCCGCTTGTACTTTAGGCTTCCTGTTAAGAAAAAGTCGGTATTTTAATACCCGTGAGCCACGTGGTGTGAAGTCAGCCATGAGCCTCTTTTGTGGTCTCTCTGAGTTGTATGTGGCACACCTTCCTTGGTATCGCCGCTTCTTTTTCCTCTTGTGTTGGATCTTTTTGTGTCGCCCTGTCTTATCCGGCACAGTGTGCGTCAGGCAGCTGAGGGCGTGTATGTCAGTGGCAGGTCAGTGTGTCTCGTGGCTCTGGCTGAGGGCTGTGCTCCCGTCTGAACCCTCCTCCTGCCCTGCCTGCCACTGCAGTCCAAAAGAGAAGTGTGTGCTTGTATGCTGCAGTTTGTGTGTGGCGGGGTAGAAGTGGTTTGGCCTCCAAGGAGGCCAAAGAGCGGGGCTGGTCGGGGTGATAGCAGCAGGCAGCAGGACCTCCATCAGGGCTTCCTTTGTCAGGAACCATATGTGTCTGCAGCCAGCAGCCACTTCTTTCCTTCTTCCCAGGATCCTTTGCTTCTGTTCTCCGCTGTAATGACGTTCTTCTTCTCATATCTGTAAACATCCTTCAACCCATACAGGTGGTGTTCCTTCTCTTTGCTAAAACCAAATGTTACTAAAGTCAATTTTGGGAAGGTTACTTTTGAAATGTAATAGGGTACAGATTACAAGTTACTTTGTTAAAAATATAACCAGAGCACCGCACTGGCAGAGCACAAACCTCCGCCATCACTAGTTTCCAATTCCACAAATTTTTACGTTGGAAAAAAATTCCAAGCCAAAGTCCTGTTACAAGTGGGGTTTTTATAAGCTAAAATATAATACAAAATATAGCTCAAAAGGATTTTTCAAAGTTAAAAAGAATCAAATATCCACTAAATCCACAATACGGATCAGATGCGGATCAAACTTTGTCAGGCGATATTGAGTGCCAGTATACACCTCACTTTCAAATATGAGAGTGATTGGCGCACGTTTGATTACGATATGATGTAAAATATACATTAAATGGAGTTTTCAATGTTAAATTTAAATGGGAACAAATCTGGGTCAGATCTGGATCAAACTTTGTCAGTCGATTAAGGATACCATCCTACACAACACTCTCAAATATGAAAGAAATGATTGATCTTTTTGGACAAAGTTATGAATTTTTGAACGTTCAATGTTACAGATAGGGATTTTTTCCAATTTTCCAAGATTTTTTTCTGACTTTGCCCTTTAACCTTGAAAATTAACTCAGTTCTTGCCTATCAGGATATGAATCTTCAGTACAAATTTCATAACTATATATGAAAGATTGTGGGCTCCAGACTGTTCACCAGTGTTGCCACAGTTACTTTGAAAAGTTACTTTATTTGTTATTTTATATAGTTACTTCATTAGCAGCTTTATGCAGTTACTTGATTAGCAGCTGCTGACATCTTATCACTAATAAGTAATGTAACTAATAAAGTAACTAGTAATCTAACTTGGTTACTTTTAAGATTTAGTAATCAGCAAAGTAACTAATAGTTATACCCCCAATCACACAGAGTGGCGTCGGACTTCTGAATTGGCAGCAGTTACGGAGTCCAGCCGGACAAATAAAATCTAGCAATGCAAGTATACACTGATCAAACACCTAAAGGGATTTTTTACCGGACTGTACACAAGCAGGTGATCGCTGTCACCTGTCAGCCTGTTTGTGCGCTCTGTGGGTGGACAGCTCCTGTGCTCGCGTGCGAGTGGCTGGTCCAGCATTTATGAACACATATACATGCAGCTGAGCGAACATTTCGGCCACACACACTCGTACACTGCTTTGATCACCTGTTCTACACACGCGGCTCGTTCAACCATTGTGAACACATGCGCAGCTGAGTGGACACACACTCATCACTCGGATCATCTGTTCTACGCACGTACTCCCTCATGTGAGACACACACTGATGAGAGGTCAGTTTAGTGCTGGGAATGTGAGGACAAGTGGAGATGTGATTGCGTGGGTGAGTGAGTGAGTGAGTGAGTGAGTGAGTGAGTGAGTGAGTGAGTGAGTGAGTGAGTGAGTGAGCGAGTGAGTGAGTGAGTGAGAGCTCCAATGTCAGTGTGGTCTAACAGCAGTCTGTGTTATCTGACTGTTGTCTTAAATATGTTTGGGCTGCATCCTGCAGGTGTGCATGAGGCAGTCTGGATGCATTCGGACCACAGTTGACCACACTTCTTTTCTTCCCGACTGCGTAGGATTATGGCAGTATTTGCTGTGTCGGAATGGTTCCTCCACATTCTTGCTATGTGTGACGGGGGCTTTACTTTTCTGAGTACTCAATCTTAAAAATTCAAGTTTCAAGTTGAAGTTTATTCAGCACTTTGCAATAAAATAAAACAAAACAAAATAAAACAAAACAAAACTGATTTCTCAGACAGTCAACCCATGCAACCGAAAGGGTGTAGGTAGGTATATACACCTACCCCTTTTACCTCAGTAACTTTTACTTATCACAGCAAAACCAAACCAAACAAAACAAAGTGAGCAGAACAGCAAACACAGACATATTAAAATAATCAATAAACTCAAATTCCTCATCATATCCACACCAATAACAGCACACATAGCATAATAATAATAAAAAATGAATAACTTCATTGTCCATACTTAACCAACAGCAATATAGTCCTTCAACCATATATTGCATTTTCAGAGTATTTAGACAATTTTCACATATTCAGAGAACATCATTTCCTTATATTGGTGTTTAATCTGATTGACATTTGGACATCGCTTGAGTACCTTTCACAGATTATTCCATATTTTAGGGCCACAAGTAGAAACACAAAACCCTTTCCTGGTCGTCTGAGCGCCAGCAATTTTAAAATGATACATGCCCCTTAAATTATATTTTCCCTCCCTCTCCTTAAAAAAATTCTTGAATTCTGAGGGGCAGTTGCTTATTTTTCCATTTTATACATTAATTGCACAGTTTTAAATGTAATCATATCGTGAACTTTTAATATTTTAGATTTAATAAACAATGAATTGCTGTGATCTCGATAACCTACATTGTGAATTGTTCTTAAAGCTCTTTTTTGAAGAATGAATAATGATTTCAATGTGGTTTTATAATTGTTCCCCCATGATTACTAGTTACTTTATTAGTTACATTCAGCACCTCCTAACAAGCTGTCCGCACCTGTTAATGAAGTAACTAAAATGTAACTATAAAAAGTAACTAATAAAGTAACTTTTCAAAGTAACTGTTGCAACACTGTTGTTCACAAACAAACAGACAAACAGGGGCAAAAACATAACCTCCTCTAACTTCGTTGGTGGAGGTAACTATTTTAATGACTTCATATTATGTAACATTACTTTTCTTATGTTTTAAACTGCACAGTAAAGGTGAAAAATATTAAAATGTAAATTTAAACCTAGGAGTGTAGAGCTTGCAACAGTGGTTACTTTATTCCTTAGAACGTACAAGGTCTATTAGAAAAGTATCCGACCTTATTATTTTTTTCAAAAACCATATGGATTTGAATCACGTGTGATTGCGTCAGACAAGCTTGAACCCTCGTGCGTATGCGTGAGTTTTTCCACGCCTGTTGGTTGCGTCATTCGCCTGTGAGCAGGCTTTGAGTGAGGAGTGGTCCAGCCCCCTCAGCGGATTGTCATTGTCAGGAAATGGCGGAATGATTTGGGCTTTTTTTCCATCAGAATTTTTTCAGAAAGTGTTAGCGACTGGCAGCTGGAAACCATTCGAAAAATTTATCTGGCTTTCGGTGAAAATTTTACGGGCTTCACAGAGAATAAGGACTGTTACTACAGCTTTAAGGATGGCTTTAAGGACGGCTTTAAGGACGGCTTTAAGGACGGCTTTAAGGACGCTCGGCACGCTGCACTCCGTCCCGCCATCGAGAGCCACAAACCATGGGATCATTTCTAAACGGATGGCTCTGTGGAGCCGGACCGTCGTGTGCACTTTCTCTGGTTATCACAAGAGCTGGACATCAACCATTTTCTGGCAGATTTCACTTTTAACAAGAGATTTTGTCATGGAAAGTCGAGCAGAGGCTTCTCGCGTCACGACCGATTTGCTGATGGAGCGAGACAAAGGAACATCTCCGTTTTGGTCTCACAGGATGTGCCTGGACATGCCAGAACATGTCCTGTGAGGCTTCATCACGGCGTTGCTTTGCACCATGCGGCACCGCCGCGACGTGCGGAATTCCTCCGCACGTCTGTCTCAATGTGCCGAAAAAGTGCTGATGTCCATGTCTTTTCACAATTCCTGTGCTAGTCAGACGACGTCCCGGATAAAACAAGGCGTCCAGTTTGGAAATGAACGGCACATTCCACTGTTACAGGAGTTTTTGTCATGGAAAGAGGAGCGGAGGCTTCGCGCGTCACGGCGGTGCCGCATGGCGCACAGCAACGTCGTGATGAAGCCTCACGGGACATGTTCTGGCATGTCCAGGCACATCCAATGCCCCAAGGCGCTTTATATTGTATATTGGGGCAACTGTTTGTTGTGATTTGGCGCTATATAAATAAAATTGATTTGATTTGATTTGATCCACAATTTCTCGGATAATCACTCAATGGAAAAACCACGACAGCTGTCTGAACGCCATCTCAAAGCCGTCCTCTGAGACCAAAACGGAGGTGTTCCTTTGTCTTGCTCCATCAGCAAATCGGTCGTGACGCGCGAAGCCTCTGCTCGGCTTTCCATGACAAAATCTCTTATTAAAAGTGAAATCTGCCGGAAAATGGTTGATGTCCAACTCTTGTGATAACCAGAGAAAGTGCACACGACGGTCCGGCTCCACAGAGCCATCCATTTAGAAATGATCCGGTGCTTTGTGGCTCTCGATGGCGGCATGGAGCGCGGCGCGCCGAGCGTCCTTAAAGCTGTCTTTAAAGCTGTCCTTAAAGCTGTAGTAACAGTCCTTATTCTCTGTGAAGCCCGTAAAATTTTCACCGAAAGCCAGATAAATTTTTCGAATGGTTTCCAGGTGCCAGTCTCTAACAGTTTCTGAACAGTTTCCACTCCTCACTCAAAGCCTGCTCACAGGCGAATGACACAACCGACAGGCATGGAAAAACTCACGCATGCGCACGAAGGTTCATGCTTGTCTGACGCAATCACACGTGATTCAAATCCATATGGTTTTTGAAAAAAATAATAAGGACACTTTTCCAATAGACCTCGTATTCAGTGCATGGTCACCTGCAGAGAACATCTGCTTCTCCCTTGTATCACCCAGTGTTCCCCCGAGCATCAACAATTAAAACAATCCCCTGGTTAAAAACTGACCAGTTTGTGTGGAAAAAAGCCACCAGATTTGTTGCTACTCATTAGATAGGACTTTATAGTCACTAGGGAAAGTGAAGAAGATCAATGTCACACAACTGGCAACACTGACAGGTTGTGGTGGTGCAAATTCAAAATAGAGACCAATCACTGGCTTTTGGTGACTGTTTTAAAAAATATGCTATTCATGCACAGCAAAGATCTACAGCAACACAAGGTCAAAGACAACCCCCTTTTAAATGTCAATTTATCAAATAATTCCATCCATTTCTGGAGCAGTGATGGTGTATAGAGTGCCATCAGGAAGAGCATCTGGAATAAAACTTCAACATGACGATCCATACCAGATCTGCTGTGGCAACTGTGAGCAAGCTGGGAGGAGCCTAAAAGAAGCCACCTTCCATTCATTCATTCATTCATTCATTCATTCATGCATTCATTCATTCATTCATTCATTCATTCATTCACATGCATCCAGATTTATTGTGCCTATAGGTTTAAACTGTGTATAACTCCACATTCCATTTGAACATCTTTAGCTCACTGCAAACAACGTTCAATTTAGAAATGAGAAGGGCACTCAGAAATCCCAGACCTCCTCCAAGGCGACGAGTCCTCTTTTTCTATGACGTACATTTGTAGGCCTTTTTAACAGTGATTAAATTAAGATTGCGCTACCTTCAAAAATGTATTTTACTTTGCTAGATCTAAACTTTGCTGCTCTAACTATGAAGAAGAAGAAAGTCCTATTGAGGCCCCGTGGCTGGTCAGTCTGATGCATATTCCCAGGCTCTGTAGCATGAAGCAGATGAAAGTTTACGACTCCCCCTGGACAGAACATCAGTCCATCACAGGTTACTTCGCCAGTCAAGGCCGGTAGTCATGTACAGCTGGCTGGATTGGGACAATGTAGATGAAGTGTCTTGTCCAAGGACACATGCAGCATAATATATAGACCGTGGTAGTCCAGCTTTTAGCCCACAGAGCCACCTGCTCTGTAAATCATAGACATACCTAGATAATACCACTATACTGTAAATATTCCTGAAGGTTTTCCCATGAAGATCCACCTAGTATTTCTGGAGAAATGAATAAAAATGTCAAAGAAAAAAAAGTAGGTGTGTGTGTGGTGGCTTTTCTTGGTTCATGCTGACAGTTTTGTGGAGTCTTGCTGACACACAGAGAGCAATGAAAACATTGTAATCGGAGGTAATCTTTTTTTTGTGCATTTCATCCAAAATCGTCGCTGTGACCTTTGATTGTATTTTATTGTTCAAATCATAAATTCTGATGCGACTGCCCCCGTGACTCTAAATTGGAGTAAGCGTGTATAGAAAATAGATGGGTGGATGGATGATGTGACTGCTGTCCTGACAGCATTGACTATAAAAAAAAAACATAGTTGATCTATACAAATCCCTCCTAAGTATAGGTTTCCAAGAAGAAAAAGAAGTAGAAGAAAGTCAAAGTCAGAAAGGATATTCTCAAAAAAAGATACTTTTGTCTCTTTATTTTGGACAAACGTCCCTACTTTTTCTTCAACACAAGCAAAAAGACTTAAAAACAAACAAACATGTGTTTCTTAGAATTTGCATACCTGACTTGGGGCTTTTCAGACATTTTGTGTGTCTGTGAGAAAAAAGGTTTTTGTCTAGAACCAAAAAGGTATCACAAGCTGACGTTGGAACAGTGAGTATATTGTGTGAAAAGGTGTTTCATTCTGCTGCCTCATGGCCACACACACACACACACACACACACACACACACACACACACACACACACACACACACACACACACACACACACACACACACACACACACACACACACGTACGTACAGTTGTATGTTTGTGTTGATGAGAGAAGTGAGAGGGGATGTGACTACACAGATGCACCATGTGCTGAGCTGAAACCACCACACAGATGGTCAACAGAGAGGAAGTGAGACCAACTTATGTTGCTTTCTCGGCCTTTGGGTGGGGGCGGTGGGTAGAGTGGCAAAGAAAACAAATTGATTTCTCTGTGAACCCCACTGCTGAAGACATGGAGTCATGTATTTATTTGTTTTTTTAATTTCCATTGACCCTGGATAAAGTTTATGAAGTGTTGAGGTCATTGAGCAGAAGTGTTAGGCAATGCTAATCTTCACCTAGATGTCTTTGGTGCCCAATCTCTTCGGTAGTACCACTGGATTATCTTTGTGTCAAACATACAGTTTGTTAGAGAGACTCTGATGAGGAGTATCACTTAGCCTGTGAGGCAGCGGTGGCATTTTGGGAACGTGGTGCATTTCTCTGTATACATCCAGTTGCCTTAGTTTTGAAGACTCTAGTGGCTGGAGATACGTTTCACCTGGCTCTGGTCGGTAGATTGTTACTTCCAAGAGGTGGTGATAAATTACATGTTGGCCTGGATGGTTGACGTTGAGGATACAGGGTAATTCTGCGGTGCTGTGAATGCGGCGACATGTGGCACAGTTGCATGAATTGACTTGTAATTTAAATGTTGATTGCTGTAAAATTAAAGTATCACACAATATAATACAATTCAGTTATGATATAAGCTTGAGGATGTTGAGTAAATACGTATCAATTCTTTGCAAAAGCTCTTATTTGGTTGTCCAAAAAAAACCAAACACAAAAAAAAACCCTTGACATTCATCAGCAAAAAATAAATTAAAATGCACTATATTGCAAGATATCAAGCCAGCTGCTTGATACATACACATACATGTGAGGTCATGTGTCACAGGATCATCCAACAAGTCACCAAAGAAGCTCATGGATTAACACATATTGCATCCTTTGAGTATCATGCATGGCTATACATACAGCTGCAGCTGTTGCAACGGGTCTTCATGATGGCCCTCACATGCAAATTCCTGAATGAATGGATGTACCGACACCTACTGCCTGCATCGCTTTTGAAAAAAAGAGCAATCGGAGATTCCTGACATCTGCCAATCCGGATCTGGATCACCTCCAAAATTCAGTGGGGTCTTCCATGCCCTAATATCTATCTGTGGTGCAAATGTGGTGAGAATCTGTGAAGTAGTTTTGAAGAAATCCTTCAAAGCCTATATAAAGGGAAATCTTGATCCAGAATCCAGATCCGGATCACCTCTAAGATTCAGTGGGGTCTTCCATGCCCTAATATCTATCTGTGGTGCAAATCTGGTGAGAATCTGTGTAGCAGTTTTGACACAGTCCTTCAAAGCGTATATAAAATGAAATCTTGATCTAGAATCCGTATTCGGATCCAGATCACCTCCAAAATTTAATGGGGTCTTTCATGCACTAATATCTACCTGTGACGAAATTTTGGTCTGAATCCGAGAAGTAGTTTTAACATAATCCTTCAAACTTGATCCAGAATATGATCCGGATCCAGATCCAGATCCAGATCACCTCTAAAATTTAATGGGTTCTTCCATGGCCTTAAATCTATCTGTGGTGAAAGTTTCGTCAAAATATTTGTAGTAGTTTTGAAGAAATCCTTCAAAGCCTATATAAAGGGAAATCTTGATCCAGAATTCGGATCTAGATTCGGATCCGGATCACCTCTAAAATTCAGTGGGGTCTTCCATGCCCTAATATTTATCTGTGGTGCAAATCTGGTGAGAATCTGTGAAGTAGTTTTGACGCAGTCCTTCAAAGCGTATTTAAAGTGACATCTTGATCTAGAATCCGTATTTGGATCCAGATCATCTCCAAAATTTAATGGAGTCTTCCATGCCCTAATATCTATCTGTGGTGCAAATCTGGTGAGAATCTGTGTAGCAGTTTTGACATAATCCTTCAAAGCCTATATCAAGTGGAACTTGATCCAAAATACGGATCCAGATCCAGATCCTGATCACCTCCAAAATTTAATGGGTTCTTCCATGGCCTAATATCTATCTGTGGTGAAAATTTTGTCAAAATGCGTGCAGTGGTTTTGACATAATCCTGCTAACAGACAGACAGACAAAAAACAAACAGACATAAATAAACGCGATGATTTTATTACGTCCTTGGCAGACGTAATAGCTTAATACCTGGAAATTTACTGTGGTGCCCTCTATCTGTTAGTGATTACATTCAATAATTATTTTTCAATGTTATTTGATGTTTCCAATTCATTTATGCATCATTGGGCGTGCAGTCTTTGTGCAATGAGATCATACCCTGTGAGGCTCTTTGTCCATGGGCCAAGCAGGTTTTCTGTCATTGCCTAGACAAGAATGTATTCCCAGAGTGGCAGCTATAACCAGGTAGGGGTCAGTGAAGGGTTACACATCAGTTAACATTTAAAGATACACCAGTTATATTGTAAAGTATGCCATGTTATTTGTCTGATCATAAAGGGTCCAAATAAGGTACAGTTGGGGCTTTCTGTGACTGAATGTTATGGAGTTATGAAATAAAAACAGCAAAAGTGGTGGAAATAAGTCAGTTTCACTTTGTACAGGGGTCAAAAATGTAAAGTTGCTCCAATTTAGGTCAAATGTGATGTAAATTATTGGTTGACCTAATATACTCTTAAAAAAGGAATATTCATCCTTTCATCTTCTATACCTGCTTATTCCAATCAGCAGTCACAGAGGGGCTGGAGTCTATCCCAGCACTCATTGGGCGTGAGGTAGAGTGCACCCTGGACTGGTCGCCAGTCTGAAGCAGGGCCACATATGGACAAACAAACACATTCACACCTGCACTGAATTTAGAGTCACCAATTCATCTAACCTGCATGTGTTTGGAATCCAGGGAGAACGTGCAAATGCCATACAGAAAGGACCAAGTGGGAAGTGATCCCACAACCTTCTTGCTGTGAGTCAACAGTGCTACCTTCTAAGCCACTGTGCCATCAAAGGCAACATGTGGATGCAGTGTGGCATGTGCACCAGATGTCTCCATCAGCACCATGTGGTAGAAAGCTGAGGACAAACACACAAGATTTTAAATATTTAGCTGCAAATATATCTCCCTGCTGGCTTGGGGACACCTTAGGATCCCCCAGGAAGTGATGGAGGACTTGATGGAGGACTTGGTGGAGGAAAGGGAAGTGTGGGATGGACTGGTTAGTCTGCTGCCACTGTGACCCAGATCTGGATAAACTGAGTGAATGAAGGAGCTATGAATCAGATTCAAATCAAGTATGAAACAAAGCTGAATGATTTGTTGCAGTTTTTTCTTCGCTCCCCCCCCCAACCCAGAAATGTTGGCAATAAAATTAGTTGTTTTTTTGGGGGGGGTGGAACGTGATAATGATTTCCCCCATAATCACCGGGGGCCAGCTCTGGTTCTGGCAGGTGCTATCACAGTTGCGACCCAGCGGTGCCTTCTCCCTTGAGATAAGGTCAGAGGCATGATGGGAGGTGAGGATGATGCGGAGGGAGCAGCAGGGGGAAGAGAGAGAGCTCGCAGGGCAGAGGGGGGCAAAATGTGCGTTATGGGAGAGCAAACTAGCATTGCCTTATCTCCCCCCAGCGCCTGCCGCTACCGGTCCCCTGATGCAGCAGGCCAGAGCAGCCGTGTCAGAAGGATCCCTCTATCAGCGACACACAGGCGCCCCTCGCCAAACACAAACCGAGCAGGAGGACACAAGACTTCATTGCCTCCTTAAAACTCCAGGCAGTATATATAGCAACAAAATAATCTGCAACTCTGTCTGTATATCAGAAATAAGTCAAATCTAGATGATCATATTGTTGACTTAGCGCCATGATCCTGACAAAAACGTACAATTTTTAATGTGGTGCATGTAAATAGAGCCATTTTAGCACACTGCTTGGCTTTCATGGAAAGCATCTTTTATGACATTCACCAAAAGTAAATGAGTGAGTGGATTGGACTGCTGTTGGTGAGAAGTGACCATATGACGAAATAATTCATCTGCCCATGAGACATCTGCTCAGCTTTTCAACTATGCAATCAACACTACCTTTTAAAATATTATATACCAGATTATATACCTCTTTAACTTGCGTGAGTCCTGATATAGCTGTTAAAAATAAAATTAGCCATACAGGGTGTGAAAAATTAACACAGATTCAGAGCTATTTTTAGCCATAAAAGTGATGTAACCTCAGGTGCTGTCTGAAGGTCACTCCACCTGTGTCCACCTCATGACTTAAACCAGCACACACAGTCAACCTGGATTGTTTTTTGTCTCCAAATGTAATATGGTTTTAATTCGGGCAGCACAGTGTCTTAGTGGTTAGTACTGTTACCTCACAGCAAGAAGGTCATGGGCTCGATTCCCACATGTGGCCTTTCTGTGTGGAGTTTGCATGTTCTCCCCCTGTTTCTGTGGGTTTCCTCCAGGTGCTCTGGTTTCCTCCTGCATCCTAAAACATGTAGGTTAGGTGAATTGGAAACATTAATCGTCCAGGTCTCCCTTGCAAAAGAGGTCTCGATCTCAATGAGACTAGTCTGGTTAAATTAAATGTGGCTTTAATTTTACAGTTTAACATTTGTCTGTCTTCACCTCTTTGGCATTCAGAAAAACAAACAAACAAACAAACAAAACCATTGCATACGTTTCAATAAGACTGAATAATAATGATCACATAACTTGAAAGTGGTGTCTGATTTCACTCCTGTTGTGTTCACACACAAAGCCATGTTGAACTCTACCATGCGGCGTTGTGTTTTTTGTGTTCTTTGAACATCTCCTGGTAGCTTAACTTAGCAGTCGGTTTAGCTCAGCTTAGCCAATAACACAAAATGTCTGGAAGCTGATCCACGTCATGGTTCTCCTGTTAACAACCATCAGTCATACAACTGACTGACTCATGATTACAGAAGCGGGTTCATCAGCAAGACACCACATGTAGCGTCTTAGCTTAGCTTAGTTTAGCTTAGCGTGATGCCACGACACAACCACAAACACGGCAGATTCCGCGCTTTCGAGAGAGTCATCACGCTTTTTTAAAGTTCACAAAAGGAAAGGATAAATTCTGTGGTTAGATCCGTTTTATTTTTTTTATTTTTTTTTTTTTTGAAGGCCATTCTCATGCTGTGCAGCTGGGCTTCACTTCTAATTCTACTCACTTTGCTCCTCAAAATATTATCTTTGGAAAATCTGTCCACCTAATAAGCAACACTAAACATGTGACTCCATCCTTGCAAAACACTCATTTTAATGATTTTGATGTATTCACCATCAAAGTAAATGAAAAACACTGTTTTCACACTGTAAAAAATTACTTTTTCCCCCATTCATTTCAGAGGTGGGACCTGAGATGATGTCACCAAATTCATATTCCTCACAGCTTCAGGTTTCAGGGCATTTATCAGAGGCAGGTGAAATCATGCTAATATCCCCATGTTTATGACTTTATTTCTCTGGGCATATGACACCAAAACTCAGCTAATTTTACATTTTACTTTGGTGATAATAGAGAAGCTTGAATCTTCGACTGGACTGGGTTGCTTGACGTGAGGACGTTTCGCTTCAAATCGCAGAAGCTTCCTCAGCTAAAATTCTTGCTCTGGTAGTCTGACTTCCGTCTTGACTTTTGTAGAGAAGAATAAAACAGAAGCCAACAAAAGCTGGAGTTTTTAACCTAACCAGACCCCTCCTACCGAGAGGCCGACTGCTACAGGCTAGTGACTAAACAATAGCTCTAATTAGCACCTATTGTGCTCTAGTTAGCACCCTCCTAATGACAGGGCAGCTGTCCCTCCTAATGGTGGGACGTAAGTCTCTCCTGATGGCTCCCTTGACGACTCTCCTGATGACGTGAATGACGCATTACCATGAACAAAAGACTGAAACTGCTTTGACCTGAGTACCCCATTGTAAACAGGAGACAAAGGGGGGACTTCTGCACTTTGTCCAGGGACCATCGTGGGCACCCACATACTGTGGGTACCACATACTGTACCCACGATGGTCCCTGGACAAAGTGCAGAAGTCCCAGAAAACAAAGAGACCAGATAGACAGGAGATGGAGACAAGAAGAAGAGGAGTGTCTCTCCCTTATTTAGCAGGAGTAGGAGAAAAACTACAGAGGATCTTCAGACAGCACAAAATCCCAGTTTACGTTAAACCGGTTAACACCTTGAGACAGAAGTTAGTTAGGATCCCTAGTTACAAACAGAGCAATGTAGTGTATTCTATCAGATGTCAGGAAAAATGTAATGAACACTACATAGGTGAGACTAAGCAACCTTTACACAAAAGGCAATACCAGCACCGCAGAGAGGGCGCCAGTGGACCTCAATCTGCAGTTCATCTCCACCTGAAAGACACTAACCACACGTTTGAGGACAAGGAAGTTAAAATCTTAGCCAGAGAGAAGAAATGGTTTGAGAGAGGTGTCAAGGAAGCATTCTTTGTAAAACAGTTGAAACCCAGCCTTAACCGGGGAGGGGGTCTCAGACACACTTTGTCCCCTGTTTACAATGGGGTACTCAGGTCAAAGCAGTTTCAGTCTTTTGTTCATGTAATGAGTCATTCACGTCATCAGGAGAGTCGTCAAGGGAGCCGTCAGGAGAGACTTCCGTCCCACCATTAGGAGGGACAGCTGCCCTGTCATTAGGAGGGTGCTAACTAGAGCACAATAGGTGCTAATTAGAGCTATTGTTTAGTCACTAGCCTGTAGCAGTCGGCCTCTCGGTAGGAGGGGTCTGGTTAGGTTAAAAACTCCAGCTTTTGTTGGCTTCTGTTTTATTCTTCTCTACAAGAGTCAAGATGGAAGTCAGACTACCAGAGCAAGAATTTTAGCTGAGGAAGCTTCTTTGATTTGAAGCGAAATGTCCTCACGTCAAGCAACCCAGTCCAGTCGAAGATTCAAGCTTCTCTACTATGGAAACCACCTGGACAACTGAGAGCCTACACAGATACTTTGGTGATAAGCACTTTAAGAAAACATTGTTCTTCAGCTTCTCCATTCTGAGCACAGTTGGCATTTTAGTATTTCCAGTTCTTGGTTCAGCTGTAAACTATTGTTCCAAATGCAATTAGAATAAAATGATTTACCAGTTAATAACATTCCATGTAAGGCTGTGTGACAAAACTGTGTATCTTTTTTTCTTTATAAAAAATGTCTCCTGATAGAGGCTATAATTTACTTCTGTTGTCTATATCACTATTGCTGCAGTTAACAAACTAGGCTATGCTGGGGACACTATTTAGCTTAACTATTTCCAACAATATTTCTCTTCACGTTAGTCTGTGCATCAAACACAGATGAGGTTGATGTCTGAGTCCAGAGAGACCACATTTTGCTTTTATTGCCTGCTGCTGCTTGTTTGAGGCAACTTTGTTATGATTTGGGGCTATATAAATGAAAATAAATTGAAATTCAAATTGGTCGGATCGGTGCAGCGTCTGCAGTGATGCGGTCGCTGTATCGGACTGTCGTGGTGAAGAGAGAGCTGAGTAGGCAAAGCTCTCGATTTACCGATCGATCTACGTTCCGATCCTCACCTATGGTCATGAGATTTGGCTCATGACCGAAAGAACGAGATCGCGGGTACAAGTGGCCGAGATGAGTTTCCTCCGCAGGGTGGCTGGGCACTCCCTTAGAGATAGGGTGAGGAGCTCAGTCACTCGGGAGGAGCTCGGAGTCGAGCCGCTGCTCCTCCATGTCGAAAGGAGTCAGTTGAGGTGGCTCGGGCATCTTTTCCGGATGCCCCCTGGATGCCTCGCTGGAGAGGTGTTCCGGGTACGTCCCATTGGGAGGAGGCCCCGGAAGACCCAGGACACGCTGGAAGGATTACATCTCTCGGCTGGCTTGGGAACGCCTGGGGGTTCCCCCGGAGGAGCTGGGGGAGGTGTGTGTGGATTGGGAGGTCTGGGCGGCTTTGCTTGAGCTGCTGCCCCCGCGACCCGACTCCGGATAAAGCGGAAGAAAATGGATGGATGGATGGATGGATGAAATTGAAATTGCTGGTAAATTTCTCTCTGTCATTCAATGACGAGTGCGTCATTTGCCCTATTGAGATATCCCATAATCCCTTGTGTGTCAGAGAGTCACTGTAGTCTAAATCACATAGAGAATCCACATGACGACAATTGCAAATGAACATTATACTACCAAGATGTAATGTTTTACACTTTTCATCATGTAAATAAGAGACTGCTGCATGAAACCCTGAAAACCTGCTAAAACAAATATTCCAAATAATCCGTGTCTGCTACCTTTAACCTGCGTGGAATTTAATAAACACAAACCAAATTTCAGTCATTTTATATATATTACTCTGGAACAAACAGGAAAAACAATGCTGTAAAGGACAATAAGCAGGATGTTAAAGAGCAAACTTCACTTTCCCCCAGAACGTCATGAACAGGAAGCAATCGCGACTCACAGCAATTCCCAGTGAAAATAACCTGAGCTCCTCGCATGTTTACATAAAACAAACACAATAACATCTGTAAACCCAGAAAATATATTCACAAGCATTTTAGACACAATATACGTACAAAGAAATTTTATGTTGGATGTTAATGCTGTTGTCTGTGTGCAGCGGTTAAATTGCAGCGTGATCAGAGCATCTCAATGCATTCCTCAAAGTTACTGACATCTCGCAGAGCCGCGAACATTCCGAAGTTTTGCGAGATTTTGTGGGATTTGAGACCTCAACAGGGCAAAATCACCAGAAAACAGGAAGTGAACTCACGACCAAGTTGCTGCAATAAGAATATATTTTAGTTTGTACTGAAACAACAACAACAACAACAACAAAACCTTATTAACTGATTACCATTATTTCAAGGAAACATTTCTGTTCTTGAACTGTAAAGAACAGTTTCTGGTTTTGTTCCTATCGATATATCAGTTGATTGAGGTTCTTGTTTTTATTCTTTGTACAGAGGTGCTGACTGTAAGAATTATGGACAAAGTTTCATGTTTATTTCATGTGAAAATTTAGCTCAGTACCAACTAGACGAGTAAGGACCAGTGTTCAAATAGTGGCTTTTCCCAGTAGAAAAGCACAGGCAGGGTGCATGCCAGTGTTTTCAGTGAAAGGAAAAACAGCTGGGGGTTGCTTTTTTTCCTGTGACATGAATAAACAGCAAACAAACTCAGGCTAATGTGTTGGATGATAAAAGCACTCACCCTCAACATTTCTGTGCAATCCATTCCCACATAAGTGAGACCCTTTAGTTTTGTCTCTGCTGTGATACATTTTGTGTGACATGGCCAAAACAAGCTCCATCTTCTGTGTTACTGGCAGGTTTTGCCCCATATGACTGATTGCTTTTCAGATTTTCAACTTAAAATATGCTCTGGAAAAAGACACTGGGTGCAAAGCTTTTTCTCTCGGTAGCCACATACCACTGCACAGTCCATTCTCATATGGACCAATTGAAAGCCAATGCTGGTGCTAAAAAAAAAACAAAAAAACAACAACAACAACAAAAATTGCTGTATGGACATGTGCCCAAAGACCACCCTCGCACGTCTGCTGTGTGAGTTGTCACTAATGTTCGTTACTATTGCATTATTACATGGTTTCCCAAAATGAGTCAGTTGGGAGACTGTCATAGCTTTACTAGATGCATTTCTCTTAGCTGTAAGTCTGAAAATTCTGAGTTTCCCTTTTCACTGAATGCAGCATGACTTTGAATCTTGCACATTTATTTCCTCTTTGATGTCATCTGAAAAATCCCATTCGCTGTTTCGCAGTTGTGAATCCTGCACTGTCTGGCCAACTTCTCACGTTCAGCAGAGTTCTGGTTTAGGGCACAATGTAAACACACCTCGTGAAGTATGGACAACAAGACAACATCAGAAGTTCATCACAGGTGCTACACCTCATCTAGATAACCCTCTCAACTTGGGAGAATGTGTCATCATCATAATCATAATAATGCGCCATCGACATCCTTGCTAGCCATTGTTTATATGGCTTTGAAATGCTGGAACTCTGCTGGCGCCGTGGTGCATTCTGGGAAGCACAGGAGGATTATGGGAAATGTTAAAGTACCAAATGGAGCAAACTCACTATATTTGCCTTGGAATCCCTGCAAAATAAATACTTTACCAGCAATAAAATTTTTGACAATTTTGTGGCACACCATAAAAATAAACATACTTTATAATAACTAGATTTCAACGAGTCCGCGCGTTGGGACGCAGCCGGCGCGGTGCGGCGGCACAGGAAAAACACCTCCGTGTTGATAACCATTTGTAAAATCCAGGCGGCTTTTGATGGCTTTCAGTGGAGTGAGTATATGAGAAATTGTTTAACAGCTGGACATGTTCCAACTTGTTCTTAAGGCTTCCAACAGAGGTGTTTTTCCTGTGGCGGAGCGTCGCAGCGGCTGCGTCCCGACGCTGCAATCCGTCCGCACGTCTTTCATTAAAAAAATCTCCTTTAACAGTGGCATATCTGGATAAAATGCTGAAACCGACTTCTTCTGAAACTTCTTCTCTCACGACGTCCTGGATCAATAGAGCCTGAAATGTGGAGGTTTTCAGCTTGAAGCAGGCTGGCGACAGCGCCTGGGAGCGCTGCGCGACGTCTCGCACTGTGGGAAGTCCTTAAAGCGACAGTAAAACCAGCTTAATTTTTCGAACCGTGTCCACTTCGATGTGCCTCACAGGTTTAGAAAAAATTTTGATCAAACAAAGCGCCAGTCTCTCAGCAACTTCTCAGACAAAGGAATTCCGACGAGGGGCTGGATGACTCCTCCCACAAGGAGTGCTCACAGGCGAATGACGTCACCGACAGGCGTGGAAAAACTCACGCATGCGCACGAGGGTTCAAGCATGTCTGACGTAAAAACATATGAATGAAATCCATATAGTTTTTGAAAAAAAATAAAAGGACCTATACTTTATTGACAGACCTCGTATATAAGATGTCTGAAATTCAAGTTTTGTTTTGATTTGACTGTTTATTGATTTGTTTATTTAGCACAAAATAAAACACACAAAATAATGTATATACATAAAACAACCAAAGAGAGAGGGAGAGAGAAAAAAATACAATATAAATAAAGTGCAAGGGAGTGGTGGAAGCCAAAAGGCTTGTAAAGAGTCCACTCCCAAACAAAGCAAACAGAATACAAAAGAATTACACCATTTTTTCCAGCTTAAAACAAATCATTGTAAATACTCCTGCAGGATCTTCGCTTTGAGACTACTTTTATACGTATATAAGGTAATAGATGGATTCACAAAATGTACATCATCATTCCAAGATTTAACGCCATGATATCTGATGTGATGCTGATAGCAAGTCGCTCTATGCAAAGGTAAATGCAAATGTGCAGTCTGCCTGGTCAGATAATTATGAATTTGATGGTTATGCACTAAATAAAATTTAATGAAGGAAGGCCACTTAATATCATATAGAGCTCTGAAAACAAACGTACAAGTCAAGAAAATATTTATATGGAAAATATTTAAGAGCTGCAATTTAAAAAACAGAGGTGCACTTGGAGCACAAGGTTTCGAACGAGTAGCTATTCAAACAATTTTTTTTGTAGAAGAAATAGTTTGTTTATATAGGTTGCAAAAGTACTTCCCCATACAATATTACAATAACTTAAATGTGGATAAACTAAACTATAATATAATGTTAAGAGACATTTGTCATGTATTAAATCTTATTTTGCTTATAATTCCTATTGACTTCGTTATTTTTTTACAAACATGATCAATATGTTCTCTCCAAGACAATTTCTCATCTATCCACACACCCAAAAAACATATAGATGAGACCCTTGATATTATTTCATTATCAATGCAAATTTTCATTACACCATGATTACATTTTTTATTGCCAGCAAATAACATAAAATTAGACTTTTTATATTTAGCTATAATTTATTGGCTTGGAACTAGGTTGAATAATTACAAAGATCATCATTTAAAGTACTAACCAAACTATCAATATCTTTGCTGGAAATAAAAAGAGTAGTATCATCAGCGAACAAACAGATGCAAAGTCATTAATATATATTATGAACAATAATGGTCCCAAAATTGAACCTTGGGGTACTCCACACTTTATACAATTGATATCCGAGTCCAGTTTTAGAGAAACATACTGTTTTTTTCAGATAAATAATTAATAAGCCATGTGTGTACAGTTGCCTTAAATCCACATGTATAACTTTGAAAGCAAAATTTCATGATTTACCGTATCAAATGCTTTGATACGGTAAATCATGTCAAATATCATATCATATCAAATGTCTGAAATTCAGTTTGCATTTATTAAATTCCACGCAGGTTAAACGTAGCAGACATGGATTATTTGGAATATTTGTTTTAGCAAGTTTTCAGGGTCTCATGGATGCAGTCCTCTTATTAACATGATGGAAAGCATAAAAAAAAATGACATTTTAGTAGTACAGTGGAACCTTGATTTACGAGTTTAATTTGTTCCGTGACCAAGCTCGTAAGCCAATCTGCTCATATTTCAAACAAATTTCCCCCATTCCAGCCTTGTAAAACATCCCCAAATCACTCTAAATTATTTTTTTATTAACAAACAGACATGTATATTTTACCTGTGCATAATAAAATATATAAAGTAAAAGAAAAAAGTTTTATTAAGTGTTCTTACCTTAGAAACAGACAAATGCGGTTAACGGAGATGGAGGCGGAGAAGGGATGGATGGAGGTTTGCGCACAATGTAAACACAAACTAAACTTAAACTGTAGAATGTAGATCCTTAAAAGAGTCATACAGACATAACTTTAATTGTAAACTTGCAGGTCTTTTGGATAAAAACCTACACAAGGAGGTTTGCTTCTGCCTGCCTTTCAAAATGTCGCGGAAATGTGATGGAGAAGTGTCATTAAAAGTGCTGAACCACGACCAGTCAATGAAACAGCTTCTTCTACTCTGTTGTTATATACGTCCTCCGTGGCATTTTTTTTCCCAGAATAATCCAGTTTTTTCACAGTTAAACACTTGTTGCAATACATAGCCTTCCTTCACAACAAGTGCAGCAAAATCCGCTGCCTTAACGTCCGTGCTAGAACCTTCTCCCCCTTCTTCTCTCCAAAGCGCGACCTATCACTCAGATTTCCACTCGTATTGCAAACAAAAATATGGACCGAGCAACGGCTCGTATTTAAAAAAAACTCATATGTTGAGGTTCCACTACAATTGTTGACATTGTTTTGTTTGGACCCAGAAATAGATTTATCATGTGATGCAATACGTCAGAGTTTAACAAACAAATACAGAATGAGTGGCAGTACCAGGACCGTAAGGTATCAAGCAGATGTTGACTCAGTTTTTGGCAGATAGCTGTAAGAATCCCAGTCAGTATCAGGAAACACTGACAGAAACCCTCTACACCTTTCTAAGGAAATAACTGTGCCAGTGCGGATCCACACACTAAAACTGGACTATCAGTGGGCACTCGTAACCACCTCGCAATGGAAATACTGCTACCACACATATAATCCAGAAGAGTCTAGTTCACCTTTTCTCAGAGAGGTGGTTTTTTTGTTGTTGTTGTTATTTTCAGGAGACCCACCTGTTTGGCACAGACAGCTTCAGAAAAACCTCCAGATCTTAACAGAACTCTATAAGTTAAACCGTCCCCATCTGTCAGAGTCGAGCTCCACACAGATGCACACTGAGTGCCTCCTCTTTCTTATCATTCCTACAGCAGACTTGGCACTCATTCAAGAACTGTCAAAGCACACCTGCTAAATTAAGCCCGTTCTCATGCTTGCGCACGCAAACACCAAGTTGAGGAAAGCAGTGTGTACACGTGTGTGCACATATAAACAGGGACACACACACACACACACACACACACACACACACACACACACACACACACACACACACACACACACACACACACACACACACACACACACACACACACACACACAAGCATACATGCACACAGACCCAGGTGTGCTCACAGTTGGCCATATCTAACGATCATCTTCATTATCGATTAATCTGTTGATTATTTTGCCGTGAATCATGTTCATTCCACGTTATATGAAATGTGAGAATATGCTTTATTTCCCTCATAGATCAAGGCAATGTCTTCAAAATGTTCCACAAACCAAATATGGTAATTTTACAAAGACACAGAATACACAAAATCCTCAAATACTAACAACTGAGAAGCTGGATTCAGATTGTTTATCCTGTCTACTTTTAAAAAAGGCTATTTTTGATATGGTGAGAACATTTTTTTTTCTTTTTATAAATTGAAAGGTAATGTCTGCATGATGGCTGCATCTGATAAGTATATTTTACATGTAAGAAAATTAATTTAATGATGATCACTGCAAAGAAAATAAAGATCTTTAAAAATCTTCAGAATGATTATTTTTTTTAAACCATAACAGCATATTGAACATTTTAAATGATGTTCCAGTATACTTTAAACTGTATTTTATATACTTATGCTTGCTCAGTTCCAGAAACACAAACTTGTCAAATTAATGAATAGGTTTTGCTGTCACACCTGTGATGTAACAGAATCTTATGAGTTCATAACAAGAGTGATATGCAGAGTAGTAACAGCCACTGGAAAAAAAACCCCAAAATAATAATAGCAGGGAAAAGAAAAAGCAAACCCAAGTTTAGAACTTAAAGAAAGACATAAAAAGAGGATGCCATTAGTAAAAATATTGAATGTTGATATACTGTAAGTGAAGATCAGATAAGATAAAACTATTGATCCCATGCTTGAGAAATTTACTTGTTACAGCAGCAAGATAAAAAGAAAACCTATTTTACAATAAAAATGAAGAAAAAGATGTCCACTGGCCTGTTGGTGCCTGTGCCTACCGTGCATTCAGAAAGTATTCACAGCGCTTCATTTTTTCCACATTGTGTTCTCTTACAGCCTTATTCCAAAATGGAGCAAATTAATTCTTTGCCTCAAAATTCTACTCACAACATCTCATAATGACAACATGAAAAACAATTCTAATTTTTTGCAAATTTCTTAAAAATAAAATACAAAGAAATCACTTGTACATAAGTATTCACAACCTTTGCTCAGTACTTTGTTGATGCACCTTTGGCAGCAATTACAGCCTCAGGTCTTCTTAAATATCAAATCAAATCAAATCAATTTTATTTATATAGCGCCAAATCACAACAAACAGTTGCCCCAAGGCACTTTATATTGTAAGGCAAAGCCATACAGTAATTACGGAAAAACCCCAACGGTCAAAACGACCCCCTGTGAGCAAGCACTTGGCGACAGTGGGAAGGAAAAACTCCCTTTTAACAGGAAGAAACCTCCAGCAGAACCAGGCTCAGGGAGGGGCAGTCTTCTGCTGGGACTGGTTGGGGCTGAGGGAGAGAACCAGGAAAAACACATGCTGTGGAGGGGAGCAGAGATCAATCCATATCAGAATTAGTTTTTCAGCATCACTCTGAGACAAGACCTTTCTAATTTTAGAGATATTGCGCAAATGCAAAAAAGCAGTCCTACATATTTGTTTAATATGCGCATTGAATGACATATCCTGATCAAAAATTACTCCAAGATTTCTCACAGTATTACTAGAGGTCAGGGTAATGCCATCCAGAGTAAGGATCTGGTTAGACACCATGTTTCTAAGATTTGTGGGGCCAAGTACAATAACTTCAGTTTTATCTGAGTTTAAAAGCAGGAAATTAGAGGTCATCCATGTCTTTATGTCTGTAAGACAATCCTGCAGTTTAGCTAATTGGTGTGTGTCCTCTGGCTTCATGGATAGATAAAGCTGGGTATCATCTGCGTAACAATGAAAATTTAAGCAATGCTGTCTAATAATACTGCCTAAGGGAAGCATGTATAAAGTGAATAAAATTGGTCCTAGCACAGAACCTTGTGGAACTCCATAATTAACCTTAGTCTGTGAAGAAGACTCCCCATTTACATGAACAAATTGTAATCTATTAGATAAATATGATTCAAACCACCGCAGCGCAATGCCTTTAATACCTACGGCATGCTCTAATCTCTGTAATAAAATTTTATGGTCAACAGTATCAAAAGCAGCACTGAGGTCTAACAGAACAAGCACAGAGATGAGTCCACTGTCTGAGGCCATAAGAAGATCATTTGTAACCTTCACTAATGCTGTTCTGTACTATGATGAATTCTAAACCCTGACTGAAACTCTTCAAATAGCCCATTCCTCTGCAGATGATCAGTTAGCTGTTTTACAACTACCCTTTCAAGAATTTTTGAGAGAAAAGGAAGATTGGCCTATAATTAGCTAAGATAGCTGGGTCAAGTGATGGCTTTTTAAGTAATGGTTTAATTACTGCCACCTTAAAAACCTGTGGTACATAGCCAACTAATAAAGATAGATTGATCATATTTAAGATCGAAGCATTAATTAATGGTAGGGCTTCCTTGAGCAGCCTGGTAGGAATGGGGTCTAATAGACATGTTGATGGTTTGGAGGAAGTAACTAATGAAAATAACTCTGACAGAACAATTGGAGAGAAAGAGTCTAACCAAATACCGGCATCACTGAAAGCAGCCAAAGAGAATGATATGTCTTTGGGATGGTTATGAGTAATTTTTTCTCTAATAGTTAAAATTTTATTAGCAAAGAAAGTCATGAAGTCATTACTAGTTAAAGTTAAAGGAATACTCGGCCCAATAGAGCTCTGACTCTTTGTCAGCCTGGCTACAGTGCTGAAAAGAAACCTGGGGTTGTTCTTATTTCTTCAATTAGTGATGAGTAGTAAGATGTCCTAGCTTTACGGAGGGCTTTTTTATAGAGCAACAGACTCTTTTTCCAGGCTAAGTGAAGATCTTCTAAATTAGTGAGACGCCATTTCCTCTCCATGATATGAAATATGATTCCACAAGCTTGGTGCACCTATCTTTGGGCAGTTTTGTCCATTCCTCTTTGCAGCACCTCTCAACCTCCATCAGGTTGGATGGGGAGCGTCAGTGCACAGCCATTTTCAGATCTTTCCAGAGATGTTCAATCGGATTCAGGTCTGGGCTCTGGCTGGACCACTGTGTACCACTGGAAGTCCAGGAGAAAAATTGTTGTGATTTCTTCTTGGCTGTCAGTCTACTCAGGTTGAAGAGTTTTCCATCTATACATGTTGTAAATTAATGGTGGCACCTTGTCTTTCATCAAGTGGAGGATTGTTTCCACAAAGATGAGGAAGAGTGCTGAGGCAGTGATGCAACCCTGCTTTACTCCTGATTGAACACTGAGGCTTCTATTTTTGTGCTATTACCAGAACTTTGTGGAACAGCCATAGCATCTGATGAATTTCTCCTCACAGCCCGTTTTGCTCATGATCTTCCACAGAAGTGGCATGACATGCCGTCAAATGGTTGGTGTTGCTCTCAACACTTTTCTTGCAATTGGCGGATGGTGAAGATCATGTCTGATGTTCCTCTTAATGGTCAGAAGCAATTCTGGGTTTCAGGAAGGATGGTTTCTGCTAGCGGTCTCAGGTGGCTGTTGGCTATTTGTGCAAGAACCATTTCTCTGGTAGACAATAAGAGGACTCCATGGTGGTTCCCACAGTCAGACTTGTCTCCTTTCCGCTTCTAGATGGTGACCATCATAGAGTTTTTCAGGTCTGGTGATATTTCTTCTTGAGTCCAGATTTTGATGATATGTTGGTGCAGTTGGCATTGGAGAATGGGACCTTTCCTTTTAAAGACCTCAACAGGAATGTTGTCTACTGGGGGTGCTCTGTTGTTTTTCATGCTTTTAAGGGCAAGAGAGTTTCTTCAAGAGTTGGGGTGAGCTGAGTTCTTCAACGTCGTCTTGGTAAATGCTGAGCAGTTTTTACACCTCAGTGATTGAGTAATATTCAAGAGTTCTTCAAAGAGTTCTTTCCATCGAACACTAATATCACCTTTGAGCTTCAAACAGGCTCAGGCCACCCTTGCTTTGAAGAGGCGCTTGTCCTTGGGTGGAGGGGCTTGGGTGGCACTGAAAAAGCCTCTGCTGTCATTTCTGTCAGTGAGGGCTTGGATTTCAGTAGCCTTGTTGAACCACCACTCATTTTTCAGTTTGTGAGTTTCATTTTGTAGAGTTGCTTTATTTTGGGGAGTCAAAACTTTTCTCTCATGAGGTCAGATTTTCTGGAGGTGGAGGAAACTTTTTGCTATTGGCCAATGAGTTGTTGGAGAATCTGGTCATTCTCATCAAACCAGTCCTGGTGCTTCTTCTTCTGGTGTCTGAGTGTTTCTTCGCAGGCTGTTGTTATGGCTGTCTTGAGCTCCTCCTTGTGGGGAGGTCTTTCATCAGGAGCTGTTGAAACTCTGCTTTTATTTCTGGGTGTTCGTGCTTCGTGATTTTAAACCTTTTGAATGTTTTTCAGTGTCCATGCCTCCTTTTGGGGTGGATGTTGAGCTACATCCTGGAGCAGATCAGTTGATGATCCATTCAGCAGTCATCTGCACCAGTCATTGACTTTGAGAACAGGAGTTCTTTCTGGTTGTGCTTTTGGACAATGATGTACTCAAGCAGGTGCCACTTCTTTGAGCGGGGTCTTGACAGGAGACATTGAACTTTTGCTGAAGACTGTGTTGGTGTTGATGAGATCATGTTTTGCACATTCTGTGACAAGCACAGTGTCCTTTACATTGCACTTGTCCACTCCATTTCTCTCGATGGTTCTGTTCCAGAGCTGGTGGCCCTTTACGAGGATGAACTCGTATGGGACAGCACATAGAATGATATCCATCTTGGCGTAGAAGGTTTCCTTGGGTGACAAGCCATCACCTCCTCCACCTGATCTGCCATTGAGGACTTCTTGATTGTGTCTGTTCTGGGTTCCAGTTGGGCCTTCATGGTTATCACAGTAGCCATGGGGCACACAACGTGCCCCCCTTGCATTAAACCATAACAGGCAATCTTCTACTTGATCCCATTGCCCAGGTGTCACAATGCGAACGACGGGTTGGACTTTGACACCCAAAAGAAACAGATATTACACACTTTACTGTTTGATAAAGTAAGATGTTACCCCATTTTTTAACAGTCTACTTGAAGCCATGATCTATTGAGGCCCACCTCTGTGGAACACCCACCTTATCCCCGATGTCATGGCTCGTGGCATATAAAGCTGCTGAGCGCTCTAAATAGATGCTACTGTGAATTGGAGACAGATGGAAACGATGGTTCCCTGCAGAGTGGTTCCCCTGCAGCTGTGCTGTGTACCCGATGCCAGGAAGTGATGACAGCTCAGTGAGGGGGCGCACACACACACGCGCGCACACAGGCAGTGCAAAGGTGCAAAGAGGAGTGGTGTTTGGTCTAATACCAGCCTCCAGGAATGTCAAAGAAGAGATTTAAGTGAGGAGACAAGTGATAGACTGCTATAACACAACACGTTTCCACCTCTCTGTGGTAACCAAACACACCAGTCTCATACATTAAAGATTAACTCACTGATATCCAGCAGGTTGTCATGAAAAGCAAAATGACAAAAGTGTGCAAATGTTTCCTTTTGTGACTGTTTTTTTTATTTCTCTATGATAGCTTTGATCTGATATTATTTTCAGGTTTGTAAGAAATCCCACTCCACATTTCATTTTTAATTTGGATTTGTGTCATAAAAGTTCAAAGTCACACATTCCTTGTGTGACACATTTCCAGAATAAATTGAGTGAGGTTTAGTCTTATTGCTTATTGTGTGGATTCGTTCATTTGTTAAAATGTTTACATTTTACTAGAATGGCACTGAAATTCAAAAACACATTGAACTATAGGAGTACTCAAAGTGCACACATCAGCCAGTGCTGAGGTCTGAACAAATTTAATTTTGAGGAAAGTCATCAAGACATTGCAACAACAGCAACAATAAAAATAACAAGGGCCATCAGAGATTTCTGACGTCTGTCAACCCAGATCCAGATCACCTCCAAAATTCAGTGGCGTCTTCCATGGCCTCAAATGTATCAGTGGTGAAAATTTGGTGAGCATCCGTGAAGTAGTTTTGACGTAATCCTTCAAAGCCTATATAAAGTGAAACTTGATCCAGAATCCAGATCTGGATCCAGATCACCTCCAAAATGTAATGGGTTCATCCATGGCTTAATATGTATCTGTGGTGAAAATTTTGTCAAAATCCATTCAGTAATTTTGACGCAATCCTGCTAACAGTAATCCTTCAAAACCTACATAAAGTGAAATTTGATACAGAATCTGGATCCGGATCCGGATCATCTCCAAAATGTAATGGGTTCATCCATGGCTTAATATGTATCTGTGGTGAAAATTTTGTCAAAATCCGTGCAGTAGTTTTTTAACGCAATCCTGCTAACAGTAATCCTTCAAAACCTACATAAAGTGAAACTTGATCCAGAATCCAGATCTGGAACCAGATCACCTCCAAAATTTAATGGTTCATCCATGGCTTATTATGTATCTGTGGTGAAAATTTTGTCAAAATCTGTGCAGTAGTTTTGACGCAATCCTGCTAACAGTAATCCTTCAAAACCTACATAAAGTGAAATTTGATACAGAATCTGGATCCGGATCTGGATCACCTCCAAAATGTAGTGGGTTCATCCATGGCTTAATATGTATCTGTGGTGAAAATTTTGTCAAAATCTGTGTTGTAGTTTTGACGTAATCCTGCTAAAAGACAGACAGACAGACAGACAGACAAATAAATAAACACTGATGGTTTCTTTTTTTACGTCCTTGGCAGACGTAATAGTGATAATAATGAGCAGCACAGTGGCTTAATGGTTTCTGTTGCGCCTCAGTCCTGGTCCATTCGGTGTGGAGTTTGTGTATTCTCCCCATGTTTGCATGGGTTCCCTCTTGACCGTAGGTGTGAGTGAGAGTGTGAATGAGTTTGTCTTTCTATATGTGTCAGCCCCGTGACAGAATGGCAGTCTGTCCAGGGTGTACTCCGCCTCTCGCCCAGCGACTGCTGGGATTGGCTTCAGCTCCTCCACGACCCTTAATTAAAATAAAAGGACATAGGAAGTGAATGAATGAATGAATAATGAAATCTGTCTCACAACATTAAAGGAAGTTAGTGCTCTAAACCCTCTAAGAGAGTGTCACCTGATACAGAAAAACACTCTCTGACAATACTGTGTGTGTGCGTGCGTCTGTGCACGCATTGGAGAAATTATGTGCATGAGACCTGCAGAATTTACCTGCAGCTAATTAGCCTTGTCTCGCTGTCTGACATATTGTGCTCGGAGTCATGTATATTTCATGAGAAGAAGCTTCCTGTAAAGGTCACTGTGGAAATTTCAAATGAAGAGACGCCTGCTTTATTCAACATATAACTGTGGGAATTACACACGCTTTGTCCACGTTTGCACGGTGCTGGTAAAAAAAAAAAAAAAAAAATCCAGAAGTGGTTGCTTTGGAGCCAGGATCCCTTAAACATAACAATTCTTAGCGGTTGCAGCTTATTGAAGATCATTATTTTTAATGACATTCCCTATAATCATTAAGTTGTTACTTATAAAGAGTATATACGTTCACCACAGCGTCTTGTCTGACTGTGTTAAAGAGGTCCAAGAGTAACCACTGCTGTAACCTTAAACTACTTTGTGTGTGTGTGTGTGTGTGTGTGTGTGTGTGTGTGTTTTGGGGGGGGGAGCGCTCCAGGGAGGTTATAGGTTGTGTCAAAGTGCTCTTGCTCATTAAAGCTGTATTTTACACATAGAAAGGAGTCGAGGGAGCACTTCTGCTTGATCTGCTTTGCATAAACCAATCCAATCTAACCCAGCTTCTGAAAAAAAATCAATTAAATTCTTCGTAATTAGACTGACACTGCACTCCAAAGTAGAACGGCAGTCAATATTAAAGATGAAAAATGAAGCCAAAGGCCATCTCAGCCCATTGATTCGCGCTGTGAGGAGGGGGGTTATCTCGATATCATGTCCACATAGGAATATGAGCTATTGAACGGCATAATGTTGTTACTGTCTATGTATTGAAATGGCGAGGTTGGAAGTGAGCGTGAGCTGACAGCGCCAATTATGGCTCACTGATCTGTAAACAGAACAAAGTCAAACAGTGTTAGAAAATACTTTTTATTCTTTGTTTATTCCTCTTAAGGGGAAATTTACATAGAAAGGTCATATAAACTCTAACATCTACACAGTGTTTAAACTGATCGTCAGCAAACCTGCTCTCATTCAGAGATGTTAAATAGTCTTTTGTCATCTGTACACTGACAAATAGGGTATAGTGACATGCTAGCAAATAGCACCCCAACAACACCCCATAATGATAACATGAAAAAATAGAAATATTTGCAAATTTATTAAAAATAAAAAACTAAAACTAAGAAATCACATGACCATAACTCATCTTTCTGCATTGAACACATCGTGCTGTCCTGTTCTTTACTTTGGGCTATATTTCAATGTATAGCCAGTTTCTTATTTTCATTGAACTGTTTCATGGCAAAGCTGCTGAATTTCTTGAATGAAATACACTGCATCCAGAATGTATTCACAGCACTTCACTTTTACATGTTGAATTGGCCCAAGTTTTATCCCAGATACCATTCGTGATGCAACTCCACATTACATGGCCAAATGTGGCAGGGGTGGGCATGAAAAAAGTTTTTTTTTTCAAATGTATTTAAAAAAAAACAAAGAAATCATATTAACATCAGTATTCACAGCCTTTGCTCAATGCTTTTTTGATGCACTTTTGGCAGCAAGTGTCATTGTCCTGCTGAAAGATGAACCGTTGCCCCAGAGTGAGGTCAAGCGTGCTCTGGAGCAGGTTCATCCAGGACGTCTCTCTACATTGCTGCATTCATCTTTCCCTCAATCCTGACTAGTCTCCCAGTTCCTGTTGATGAAAAACATGCATGCTACCACCATCATGCTTCACTGTAAGGATGGTGCCTGGTTTCCTCCAAACATGATGCCTGGCATTCACACCAAAGAGTTCAATCTTTGTTTGATCAGACCAGAGAATTTTGTTTCTCATGGTCTGAGAGTCCTTTGCCTTTTGGCAAATTCCAGGTGGGCTGCCATGTGCCTTTTACTAAGGAGTGGCTTCTGTCTGTCCACTCTGCCATACAGGCCTGATTGGTGGATTGCACAGAGATGGTTGTCATTCTGGAAGGTTCTCCTCTTTCCACAGAGTAATGCTGGTGCTCTAACAGAGTGATCATTAGGTTCTTGGTCACCTCTCTAATTAAGGCTTTTCTCCCCCAATTGCACAGTTTAGACCGGCAGCCAGCTCTAGGAAGAGTCTTGGTGGATCCAAACTTCTTTCACTTATGGATGATGGAGGCCACTGTCCTCATTGAGACCTTCAAAGCAGCAGAAATGTTTCTGTACCCTTCCCCAGATTTGTGCCTCAAGGCAATCCTGTCTCGGAGGTCTACAGTCAATTCCTTTGACTTGCTTGACGTGATCTCTAACATGCTCTGTCAGCTGTGGGACCTTATATGTAGACAGGTGTGTGTATTTCTAAATAAAGTCCAATCAACTGAATTTACCCCAGGTGGACTCCAACTGAGCTGTAGAAACATCTCAAGGATGACCAGTGGAAACAGGATGCAACTGAGCTCAATTATGAGCTTCACGACAAAGGCTGTGAATACTTTATGTACAAGTGATTTCTTAGTGTTTTTTTTTAAATAAATTTGTAAAATCTAAAAAACAAACAAACAAAAAAGCCTTTTTTGCATTGTCATTATGTAGAATTCTGAGGAAAAAAAATGAATTTCATCCCAGTTTGAAATAAGGCTGTAACATTGTTATGTTAAGGGTAGCGCTGTGAATACTTTCTGGATGTACTGGATAAACAGTTCAGCATTTCAAAGTATTTCCATCATGTTTCCATTTCCTCTCAGTGGGAGACATTGACCAGTTGTTCTGCAACAATTTTTAACATTCTTTAGGGCAGGGCTGCTGTAGCTGTTGTCAGACTATTTTTAAGGCAAAGTCTTTGTTTTGTTTTGTTCTGGTTCATTGCTGCACATGAAGATTCACAGAGGTACAACTAAATGGAAGCAGACATCCCAGAGCCTTTTTTTCCGAGGTCAGGGTGTTTTTGTCTCACACCCAAAACTCTGTCAAGGAACAGTTTTCAAAACTAGTCAATGCATCCATTATGTTGTGTGTTGGGGGGTTTGGCTGGATGTTTTTGTGTTGTTTTCTTTTCTTTGCTCTCCAGGTGGTATGCAAACTGGTTTTTGTCTGGGGAGAAGGTGCTGGCAGACGAGTCCTTCACCCTCATCAGCATTATTAGCTGCACCTGTGGAGGATGTTCACGTGCAGGCCTACTGACTCGCAGCACCTGTGGATGATGCTCACGTGCAAACTTAAAGACTTTCAGCTGAAGCAGATAATTAGATGGCGTTCTGCATTTAAGCCATGAGTGATTTGAGCAGAATTGCCGGGAACTCGACCTTGTGACATTCATTTGTGAGACGCTGAGGACCGTGCCAGGGTTTGACACATCGTGCCTGTGAAGGAGGACGGGTGAGGGACACATGCTGTCAGCACACATCAGAGGTGATTATTGTCTGAATGATCGTTAATAGTAATTTGGCATTCTGTTATGCAGTATATTTGAACATTGATGAGAATTGTGCAGTTTGCTTCTCACTGCCGTGGCGTACAGATTGATGATCCTCCACCTGTTGTGAGAAGCTGCTCATTTACATAAAGCTTAAATTCAGACCTGAATGTGTTGCTGATAGTGTGTGCCTCTGAAAGATATTTGTTGTAGCTCTGTTGACTTACCTCACCTTTGTCCATCCTTCACAGAGTCAGTTTGTCGAATCCACCTGGGGGGTGTTTGGCGGTGAATCTGAGTCCAGAAGCGCCGAGGCTTCGATCCTTTTGGGTGCTGGAGAGCGCGCCGTCCTTCACTCCGCCAGACAAACCAAATATTTATGTTGTACACTAATTATTGCACTGGAGGGGAAATAAAATCGTTTTGTTTGTGGAACCGTTTCTGGTTATTTAGCACTGGGTTCGGCCAGACGTTGGTCCGCTCCTCAACCTGCGTCTGCACATAACACATTAGCTCCTTTCTGGAAGTACGCCACAGTTGTTTGAGAAAATGTAAATGAGTTTCTGACAATGCTTTTTACTTTGTTAAACTCAGTCAACACTGAGGAAAACAGCTAAATCTTTTTCAACATCTCTGCCTTGCAGACTGATACTCGCTGAGTTTAGTAAAAAAAAATATCTGCTAGATACACAAACTTTACCATCCTTTCTTTGTCTTTAAAGTGACAAGAGGAGACACACTTCCGGATAAAAGTAACACCTGATTTCACGGCTCGTTTTTCATAATTCTTTTTTAAATGTCATTTTGTACTCTCACATACCCCCAACAATACTGTCAGTAGGGGTACAGGAGTTGTGCTGGAGCCTATCTGAGCTGTCATCGGGTGTGAGGTAGGGTACACCCTCTTAGGGACAGCAGTCCCTCGCAGGGCCACATACAGACAGACAAACACATCCACACTCGCACACACACCACATATACTGTTCATTTTGAGTCACCAGGTCACCTCACCTGCATGTGTTTGGAAGTGGGAGGAAGCTGGAAGCACCTGAAGGGAACACACAGAAACATGGGGAGAACATGCAAACTCTACACAGAAAGGGCATGGTGGGAAGCGATCCCATGACCTTCTTGCTGTGCTAAGTGTGCTAAGTTTGGTGGATATCGGATTGAAAGAAAAAAAAAATTAAATTTTGACCTCTAACCGCAAGGACCTTGATGTTTGCCAAAACAAATCCTTTGAGGGCTACTTCAGCACATTGTGAAGCCATTCAAACACAGTGCAGCGTTAGCCAGTAAAACTCACTCATCTGCAACTGCTTACTCAATTAAGGGGTCGCAGGGACTGGAGCCTATCCCAGCAGTCAGAGTGCAAGGTGGGGTACACCCTGGACAGGACGCCAGTCTGTCGCAAGGCCACATACAGACAAACAAACACACTCACACCCGCATGCACACCGACGGACAATTTTTGTAAAGATTCCAATCCACCTAACCTGCGTGTTGTTGGATGTGGGAGGAAGCCGGAACATCCGGAAAGAACCCACGCAAACATGGGGAGAACACACAAACTCTGCACAGAAAGGCCACAGGTGGGAATTGAACCCATGACCGTCTCGCTGTGAGGCAACAGTGCTAACCACTAAGCCACCGTGCTGCCCTAGCCAGTAAAACCATATATGGAAACTGAACCAGTTTCACTTGATGTCCAGCACAGTGATACTGCAGAGAATTTTAAATACCTTGGCACAGTTCTGGATTCCCATGTGAGGTTCTGTGAAAACACACTTTATATTCTGGAGATGCTCACAGCAACTCCATCTTACTCACTACCTTTAGTGTCACCCAATACACCTTAGAACTAGTGTCCCTTTAGCAACAAAAAACATTTTAAATTTCCTTCATTCCAATTACCACAGCTTCTTAAATGAATTGATTTTCATTGTTTTAGTGCTTGATGTGCAATATCTGTTTATATGTCCAGTCTTTTTTAATATTTAGTTTTTAGTTACTTGATTGCTTTTTTATTTTTTATTTTTTTATTTATTTATTTTTTTTTTGTGAGCCAAAGGTAATTTTCCTGTCTGGTTTAACATTCATTCATTTTCTATACCCACTTACTCCAATCAAGGGTCACGGGGGATGGAGCCTATCCTGCCAAACACACAGTGCCTTGAAAAAAGTATTCGGCCCGTTGGTATTTCACACATTTTAATTTGTTTATGCCATTTCATATAGAAAAAGTAAATCAGACTTCTCAATATAAAAATGTCTAAAATTATCTTCCTTAAACCCAAACTCAAAGTAAATCTCTACAACTTGATATAAATGCATTAAAAATATAAAAGCCAAGATGATAGGTTGCATAAATAATGGGCCCCTTTGGTATAATAACTGTAAATCAGTTTTATTACCAGTTTCGTTCAGACAAGTCAGGGGATGGATACATGAACATTTCCAAGTCACTGAATATGTCTTGAACTTTATTTACTTTAGTTATGAAGAAATACAAACAGTATGGGATTCTCTGGTAAATCTGTGTGGAGTAGACAGTTCTCAAAAACTGAACAACTGTGCAAGAAGGAGAAGAGTGAGGTAAGCCACCAAGACACCCAGACAACCCAGAAGAAGTTCTAGGCTTCTCTGGCTGTGATTGGAGAAATTGCACTTTGAACAGTTTGCATTTTATATCCCCAGTCATACAGCTTCATTATGAAGAGATATAGAGGAGGACTTTCTTGCACCAAAACATCAAATCTAGGCTTACATCTCAGGTGTTCCTTCTGGAAAATTGTAGCTGAATTTTTTTAGGTCTTCTTTTTTAAAATATCCTCCTTAATACTACTTCAATAAACATTAAAAAAATGTCTAAGGTTCTAAAAACATTCTGGACTCACACGCCATTCCAACTCATTATAGAAACTTTGCATAATTTATTATCACCCTTGAAAAATGTCAGCTAACTATTTTATAAGCACACTCCAATCTAGAGCCCGTGGATCCCCACAGGTAACGCGCTAGTTTGTAATATTTAGTTATTTATGGAGGTACACATGGAGCCTAAATGCATCCTTTTCCATTTTTAATTTACTGTTTTCTCTTTATTAAAAAAAAAAATGCACAATGACTCTTGGGATTCTTTGGACCTTGAAGGATACACATGTTGGATATTTCATTTTTGGAGAAAGAAGGGCTGCATTCAGCAGTTGCATTCCAAACAGCCTTTGAAATGGGCCTGTTTAGTTGTGCCACTTATGACATAGTTGGCTGACAAATGCATCCTTAGAAGTGTACAGCCACTGAATTGGGACACAGCCATAGTATGATTAGTTCCTGTACCTCACTGTTCCACCACTGGCTGTCCTTATTCCTATTTGTTCTTCTTCCTGTTGTCCTTCCCAGCACTTCTTTGCTCACTCTCAAAATAAACTAACTATTCTTCTGCCACCATTCATCCACTTTCTCAAACAACTGCACATCACTCAGAACCTTCTCCTTGAACATGTTATTCAGACCTTCTTCTTTAATCTCATCACTTTATCCTGAGCTTTGCCTGCTCTAGTTTTGTTCCTTGCCTGTCGTATTCTCCTATTCCATCATCATTACTTTATTTTGTCCCTCCACACTTTCTTCTTTTATGACCTTGTGGTTCCGGATATCTCTCACATAAGAATATCAGTACATTACAAAGTCTTTTGACTTTGACTTTAATTCTTCCTCTACTTCTGAAAGTCAAAAGACAGTGAGCTTTCTTCTTGAAATATGTGTTAACTTTAGTCAAATCAAATGCCATGGCCAAATCTGTCATCATCACCCCTCTCCTCATTTATCTCTCCTTTTCCCCATCCTCTGTGTACTCTTACAGTTTCCTCTCTCCTGTCTTTTCTCCTTTTCAGAGCCATCTTTGGGAACACACACACTGATGATATGAACGGCCATTGCCTCAAAGCCCAGTTTGAGAGAAATCAAATCATTCACTCTTCATTCTTCTGCTGCATGCTTCATGTTGTAAAACCTAAATTTGTGTTTACTTGCATCAGTGAGTGCTCATTGTGTCATCTGGAGATATTCATTTTAAAGGTGGAATAACACCACCTGGAAATAAATCTCAAGAAGGCAGTAAATGCCGTTAGTCCAAAGTAACAATGGGCAAAGAATTGAAAACTTGAGTCAAGGCAACTCATCAAGTGTATTACAATAAAGCCAACACCAAAAAGGTGGACATTATTTGAAGTGGAAGTTCAATCAGGTTCATTTAATAGCCTGAAAGTCAATTTTTTCATAATAACTTGGAAATTAAGAGCTAAAAGAATGATTCCAAGAGCACATGAATGATCAAACTGAATATATATATATATATATATATATATATACACACACACACACACACACACACACACACACACACACACACACACACACACACACACACACACACACACACACACACACAATAAGTATTTGACCCCCTGTCAGTTTTGCAGGTTTTCCCACCTACAAAGAATGGAGAGGTCTGTAATTTTTATCATAGGAACACTTCAACTGTGAGAGACAAAATCTAAAAAAAATCCAGAAAATTACATTGTATGATTTTTAAATAATTAATTTGCACTTTATTGCATGAAATAAGTATTTGATCACCTATAATTCTGGCTCACACAGACCTGTTAATTTTTCTTTAAGAAGCCCTCTTATTCTGCACTCTTTACCTGTATTAATTGCACCTGTTTGAACTTGTTATCTGTATAAAAGACACCTGTTCACACACTCAATCAATCACACTTCAACCTGAGCCGTCTAAGGACATCAAGGACAAAACTGTAGACCTGCACAAGGCTGGGATGGACTACAGGACAACAGGCGAGCAGCTTGGTGAGAAGGCACAACTGTTCTGATTATTTATTAGTAAGTGGAAGAAACACAAGATGACTGTCATTCTCCCTCGGTCTGGGATTCCATGCAAGATCTCACTTTGTGGGGTAAGGATGATTCTGAGAAAGCTCAGAACTACACAGGAGGACCTGGTTAATGACCTGAAGAAAGCTGAGACCACAGTCAAAGATTACATTAGTAACACATGATGCTGTCATGGTTTAAAATCCTGCAGAGCAGCAAGGTCCCCCTGCTCAAGCCAGCACATTTCCAGGCCCATTTGAAGTTCACCAATGACCATCTGGATGATCCAGAGGAGGCATGGGAGAAGGTCATGTGGTCAGATAAGACCAAAATAGAGCTTTTTGGTATCAAACTCCACTCACCATGTTTAGAGGATGAGAACAACCCCAAGAAAACTGTCCCAACAGAGAAGCATGGGGGAGGAAACATCATACTCTGGGGGTGCTCTTCTGCAAAGTCGACAGGGCAATTGCACCGTATTGAAGGGAGGATGGATGGGGTCATGTATTGCGAGATTTTGGCATAAAACCTCCTTCCCTCAGTTAGAGACTTGAAGATGGGTCATGGCTGGGTCTTCCAGCATGACAATGACCCCAAATACACAGCCAGGGCAACTAAGGAGGGGCTCCGTAAGAAGCATTTCAAGGTCCTGGCGTGGCCTGGCCAGTCTCCAGACCTGAACTCAATAGAAAATCTTTGGAGGGAGCTGAAACCCCAAACCTGAAAGATCTGGAGAAGATCTGTATGGAGGAGTGGACCAAAATCCCCGTTGCAGTGTGTGAAAACTTGGTCAAGTACTACAGGAAACGTCTGACCTCTGTAATGGCAAACAAATGTTTCTGTACCAATTGTTAAAGTCTGTTTTTCTAGGGGATCAAATACTTATTTTATGCAATAAAATAAGTATTTGAAGTATTTTTTTAGATTCTGTCTCTCGCAGTTGAAGTGTACCTACGATAAAAAAAACAGACCTCTCCATTCTTTGTAGGTGGAAAAACTTACTTATTATACTTGTACTTATTTCCCCCACTGTATACATACATACATACATACATACATACTCACACATGCATGTGTGAGTATTTGTGTGATATACACAGCTTGTATATTTCTGGTTTTTAGTGACAGATAAGCCTTGTCTGTATAATCATAGTATGTGCACCTCCATCTGTAAATGAACATTTATGAACTGTACTCACTTCTTTTGATTGTGATTCATTGTGGTTAACTCAATAATCATTTTCTATCACTGCTACTGTTTGCAATATTCACCAACACATGTATGGGGAAATATTTTGGGGCAAGACTGAATTCTCTAAATGGTTTTGTCTGTTGTCACTACATTCTATTTATATGGCACTTCATTTCCACACATGCAGTCATGCAGCGGATTGCAAAGCTTGTGATTTTTGTCAATTCAGAAGGGAAAACTTTGTATTTTTGTCTTTGGTCAATCTAGGTACATGTTTTCTGCTATAATATGTGGTAATTGTAAATTCCCCCGAATATATCATTCCCACTCAAAGTGCAGCAATAGCATCATTAAAATGTTATTTTCAGTTAGTTACTACACATGGCATTCATTTTATTTCTCTAAAAATGTATTAAACGTTTCCATACTGAAATCATCATGTTTTCGTAATGTACTGCTGCGCCAACTTAAAGGAGTTTATAGTATAATGTGATTGAATTGCAATATTAATGTTGAGCATAGTATGACCTCCACTGCAATTCTCCCTACCTTATATCAACAAAATCAACCCAAAATGCATTGCATCATCAACGTCGAGTGTTTTTATTCCTAGACAGCCGACCTTCCGGTCACTTTTACATTATGAGGAGTTTTACTTTGCAGCACCTGGCAATTATATATTACTTCAACATGTGCCACGTAATCTCATCCGATTCCAGTGGTGGGCACAGTTCAGCTAATCCGATAACCGATAATTATCGAAGCTAATGTTTTTGCTAGCAGATTAGCTTTTCAGGTAACTTTTAAAACCATCAGTGGATCAATTATCTTCCGATAATTTTTGCTGGTAAAGTGAGCAAAGTTTAACAGTCAAAAACTTTTGTAAACCCCTAAAATCAAACATTTTAGTCTGTCTGTTGTGTGTTTGTGGCTGTCGCTTGCTGATGACGTCATCATTAAGCACAAAACGTGGTCGGTCGACACAGGGAGCATTGTGGGTAGTGTAGTTCAGGTTCACTTGGGACGGTACAGTGACTGTTACTGTCCACTCCACACAGAAACAAAGACTAATTTTAACATTATTTTATTTTAATTCTTTATTTTAATCACCAAGACTTGGTGGGAGAGAGGAGCTACCACCGCGCAGCTGTGTTACATTTATGTGGATTATTTCTTCAGAATGTAATGAACTCCACTGAAACTAACAGGTAAGAATTTATATTTACTACGTGTCTTTTACTCTGTCAATCAATGCATTAATGGACGTATTTCAGTTGTTTAAGCCACAGGGTTCAAAGCGTGTGAAAAAAGCAGCAGCAGCTTTTAGTTCATAAATGACGGTGTATATAATACCGAGATAAACTGTGACTTCTAATACTGCGTTTTACTGCTTTTGAAAGATGATGACAGTGTTTGTGGTTTTATTTTTTTATTCATTCATTTTTCGTGCATTCTTGTGTGTTTGTGATCCATGAATTTACCCAGCAGCCCCTGCGGCGCTTAAAGTGAAACTGGTTTATCAGAAGCCGAAAATGTAATCTGATGTGGCCGCATCCAAATCAATACTACTAGTTATTGGTTATCTCTAATAAAGAAATTTTTTTTTGGAAGTTTATTGGTTTAGCGTCATAAAAGATAACTTTTCAGTTGTCAGATTAATGGTTATCGAAGCTAACTTTTTGGTTAGCTGTGCCCACCACTGTCCAATTCTAGAAGTACTGTTAGCTGTTAGTGATGCCTATGCTCTGTTTATTGACTGTGGTTGGACAAATGGAAGAATCAAGAAACACAAATGTGACGATAGCAATCACGTTTAATGATGGTTATGTTCGAAATATCAACACTTACAAGGCCTGAAGCAGTGTTGAACCGCAGGATGATGTTCTATGTTCCTGCTGTGTCCCACTTCAGTAGACGTAAAGTCAACGGGATGTTGTTGTATTACAAGGTGTGTATTTATTATTTAATAGTTCATTTGTCCAGCCTAGTTTAGATTTATTGGATGTATTTTTAATGCTGGCTTTATGAAGACTGTGCTGTGTTACAGCCCAAACAAAAGTGCGGCTTACTGTAAATCTTGGCAAAATAACACAATAATAATAGTGCGCCCCCTACAATGGTTTATACATGACTATATGCAATAGGGAGAGTTGTTCTTTATAGTAAAGTTAAGTCACAGTGTCGCCATTTAAAATATAACTAGTATATATAATAAACCTCCTTGGAATCTACCTTGAGATTCACAGGCATTTCGGTTCAAAGGTGGAAAGTATTCCAGCTTCGACAGCCTTCCACACAGACACTGCCGGCCCTCTCCCTCTGCTCTGTGTCCCTCTGCGTCCTCTCCTGCCTGTCAGCTTATCAGGACGCTGGCAGACACTCTGATCACGGCTGCTAAGCGCTGCCTGTATGTTTGTATGCTCCTTATCCCACCTCGTGGCGCGGCACGCGGCACAGTGTGCCCCGAGCCTCTCACTGTACCCTGCATGGAGGAGATAGATAAAACAAAACAAAACAAAAAAAAAAACGCCATGAAGTCTGAGTTTCACTGAAGGAATCTGAGTGTCCTTCCCTGAGGAGAGCAGAGCCGAATGTTGAGCTAAGTTAGGTAATTGTAAATGAGTGATATTCTTGTTAGCGGTGTTCCACTTATGTCTGCTAGTTTAAATTAATGATTTGCTGACAAACAACAGTCCGTTCTGTTTTAGTTAGAGGTGCTGTACAAAACTGCCCTGCAACAGCTTGGAAAGTAATTGGAACATAAGTCATTTCAAACAGACAGACAGACATCGCTTTGGGTCAGTTTGATTTAACAACCACAAATGAGCTGAATGCCTTCATGCATAGATGCCATTTTATTTTAGGGTTGCAACTATTATAGTTTCACTTAGTCCTCGAGTCAATTACATTCCATTTTTTTCCCCCAGGTAGCTTCATATTCAGATAGCGTTTTATTCAGTTAACTTTACATTCATTTACATTTATTTTTAATTTTATGTTCAGTTGGCTTCATATTCAGTGAGTTTTACATCCAGTTACAAGGTAGGTTTTCTGTTAGATTTACATTCATTACACACACATATGCAGTAGTGCATGGGTGTGTGTGTGTGTGTGTGTGTGTGTGTGTGTGTGTGTGTGTGTGTGTGTGTGTGTGTGTGTGTGTGTGTGTGTGTGTGTGTGTGTGTGTGTGTGTGTGTGTGTGTGTGTGAGAGAAAGAACATAACTCTGTGGAATGATTGAGGATCAAGAAGAAAGTTATTTGATTTTGATTTAACAAAAAAGGTTAAAGGTCAAGGTCACAGGCCAAGGTCAAATTTGGTCCCAATGCTTATATACTCAACAAAAATATAAACGCAACACTTTTGGTTTTGCTCCCATTTTGTATGAGATGAACTCAAAGATCTAAAACTTTTTCCACATACACAATATCACCATTTCCCTCAAATATTGTTCACAAACCAGTCTAAATCTGTGATAGTGAGCACTTCTCCTTTGCTGAGATAATCCATCCCACCTCACAGGTGTGCCATACCAAGATGCTGATTAGACACCATGATTAGTGCACAGGTGTGCCTTAGATTGTCCACAATAAAAGGCCACTCTGAAAGGTACAGTTTTGTTTTATTGGGGGGGGGGGATACCAGTCAGTATCTGGTGTGACCACCATTTGCCTCATGCAGTGCAACACATCTCCTTCGCATAGAGTTTGATCAGGTTGTCAATTGTGGCCTGTGGAATGTTGGTCCACTCCTCTTCAATGGCTGTGCGAAGTTCCGACGACGAACTGGAGTCAGGTCGAGACCCCCGATGAGGACGACGAGCCTGGCAGATGAGCTTCCCTGAGACGGTTTCTGACAGTTTGTGCAGAAATTCTTTGGTTATGCAAACCGATTGTTTCAGCAGCTGTCCGAGTGGCTGGTCTCAGACGATCTTGGAGGTGAACATGCTGGATGTGGAGGTCCTGGGCTGGTGTGGTTACACGTGGTCTGCGGTTGTGAGGCTGGTTGGACGTACTGCCAAATTCTCTGAAACGCCTTGGAGACGGCTTATGGTAGAGAAATGAACATTCAATACACGAGCAACAGCTCTGGTTGACATTCCTGCTGTCAGCATGCCAACTGCACGCTCCCCTCAAATCTTGCAACATCTGTGGCATTGTGCTGTGTTTTAAAAACTGCACCTTTCAGAGTGGCCTTTTATTGTGGCAGTCTAAGGCACACCTGTGTACTAATCATGGTGTCTAATCAGCATCTTGATATGGCACACCTGTGAGGTGGGATGGATTATCTCAGCAAAGGAGAAGTGCTCACTATCACAGATTTAGACTGGTTTGTGAACAATATTGAGGGAAATGGTGATATTGTGTATGTGGAAAACGTTTTAGATCTTTGAGTTCATCTCATACAAAATGGGAGCAAAACCAAAAGTGTTGCATTTATATTTTTGTTGAGTGCATATAGAAGATATTTAGAATGTGTATTTTGAAGAATTGGTTAAAGATACACCTTCAGATGCTATTAAACACTAATATGAAGTCATATATCACCTTTCTATTGATCACATAACCTTTGGCCTTCCATGTCCTTGAAAGGTCACTCAAGGTCAGACGTGTTTACATCAAGCAGTTTGGAGCCAATACAGACTAAACACGGCAGAAGGGCTGTGCGTGAGCGAGGCGGAAAGTAGTTGAGGGGAAGTGATGACTGGATAGATAGGCATATCTGTGAACAGAGAATGATTGGTTCACTTCCTCATCAGACAGGAAACTCGATAAACTGCCCTTTAGCAAGGTCCTTAAAGCTCAAGGTATCAAGGTGTCTTTATTATGCCCAATGGGGCAATTTGTTGTGCAGCCAGCAGAGAATGCATTCATACATACATTAACTTAAATAAAGGCGTGTGGACACCAGACAGTGGACATAATAAATAGAACTAGTTAAAAAAAAAAAAAAAACACAAAAAAAAAAGGTGTGTGGTTTGAGTGCCTGTATCAGATGGAAAAGTGCTTTTAAAATGTCATCTATTTGCAATTTATTTATATTTGGACCAAAATGATTAAATGTCAAGGGAACACAGAACCATATATAATAACAAATAAATAATTTGCATAAATTGGGGTCATACATCTCAGGCATGGGTGTTGCACTTTATGTATGCCCCTTATAGTTGTTGTTACCCTTATTTAAAACAAATGTTATTGTTGTAAACATCCTTTTACAACCGTCTTGTTTAGGTTTATGTCCAGTTAGCTTTGCATGCAGCTAATTTGATCTTCAGTTATTTTACATTTCATTTAGCTTTACATTCTCTTTCTGTCATTCAGATTTAAGTTCAGTTTGTATTGCTGGATTCAGTTTTTTCTATTGTGGTTCATGATCAATTAGCGTGATATTCAACCAAATCTATATCCAGGTTCTGATTTTTTTTACTTATGTTTTCATTTACTTTTATATTTTGTGTGTTTTATGGAACTTACTAGCTTTCACCCATGTGATGCACAGGTCAAAGCTTGTAATCATATTTTATTAACACAGATATCTAAAATAATGGATGAGACAAACAAATGCAACATAATGATTACATACATGCAAGTCAAGATTTTTAAAAGAATGAACACTAACACATATAATAAATTAAACATTGATGTCTGCTTTGGATTATAGATTTGCTCGTCTGCACAGGTCTAAACAAACAGAAAATATGAAACTAATGCCTCATTTCTGTGAAGGCTCTCAGTTGTCCAGGTGGTTTCCATAGTAGAGAAGCTTGAATCTTCGACTGGACTGGGTTGCTTGACGTGAGGACGTTTCGCTTCAAATCACAGAAGCTTCCTAAGCTAAAATTCTTGCTCTGGTAGTCTGAATTCTGTCTTGACTCTTGTAGAGAAGAATAAACCAGAAGCCAACAAAAGCTGGAGTTTTTAAGCTAACCAGACCCCTCCTACCGAGAGGCCGACTGCTATAGGCTAGTGACTAAACAATAGCTCTAATTAGCACTCTCCTAATGATGGGATGGAAGCCTCCCCTGATGGCTCCCTTGACGACTCTCCTGATGACGTGAATGATTCATTACCATGAACAAAAGACTGAAACTTGCTTTGACCTGAGTACCCCATTGTAAACAGGGGACAAAGCATGTCTGAGACCCGCCCCTGTTAAGGCTGGGTTTCAACTGTTTTACAAAGAATGCTTCATTGACACCTCTCTCAAACCAGTTCTTCTCTCTGGCTAAGATTTTAACTTCCTTGTCCTCAAACGTGTGGTTAGTGTCTTTCAGGTGGAGATGAACTGCAGACTGAGGTCCACTGGCGCCCTCTCTGCAGTGCTGGTATAGCTTCTTGTTTAAAGGTTGCTTAGTCTCACCTATGTAGTGTTCATTACAGTTTTCCTGACATCTGATATAATACACTACATTGCTCTGTTTGTAACTAGGGATCCTGTCCTTAGGGTGAACTAATTTCTGTCTCAAGGTGTTAACCGGTTTAAAGTAAACTGGGATTTTGTGCTGTCTGAAGATCCTCTGTAGTTTTTCCCCTACTCCTGCTAAATAAGGGAGAGACACTCTTCTTCTTGTCTCCGTCTCCTGTCTATCTGGTCTCTTTGTTTTCTGGGACTTCTGCACTTTGTCCAGGGACCATCGTGGGTACCCACATACTGTGAGGGCTTTCCGTACAAGTTGTTGTTCTTGGAAGCATTTTTTAAACATGTAGTTTCTGTAAAATTTTGCCTTGACATTACACTTGGATGTGGTTAAAGGTGCCACTTTCTGATGTTTCTCCTGAGTCTACTGTGAGTGGCATGACAAGAAACCACTTCTGCTGTAGGTGACTGTACGTCTTCTTCTTCGTCTTGTTCCCCTTAGGGGTCACCACAGCAGATCAATTGTTTCCATCTCACCCTGTCCTCTGTATCATTCAATGTCACACCAACCACCTGGTAAGTCCTCCCTCAGCACATCAATAATTCTCCTCTTTGGCCTCCCTCTCCCCCTCCTGCCTGGTGGCTCCATCATCAGCATCCTTCTCCCTATATACCCTGGGTCCCTCCTCTGCACATGTCCAAACCATCTCAATCTCACCTCTCTGACTTTGTATCCAAACCGTCCCACCTGAGCTGTCCCTCTGATATGTTCATTCATAATCCTGTCCATTCTCGTCACTCCCAAAGAGAATCTCAACATCTTCAGCTTTGCCACCTCCAGCTCTGCCCCCTGTCTTTTTGTTAATGCCACAGTCTCTAAGCCATACATCTCTCTACCACACTGTCCATTACTTTGGATAGTTGACACCAAATATTTAAAATCATCTACTTTCACCACTTTTATTGTTTGTAACTGCACTATTTCACCGGGCTCCCTCTTATTCACACATATGTACTCAGTCTTGCTCCTACTGATTTTCATTCTCCTACTCTTCAGAGCATATCTCCACCTCTCCAGACTAGACTCAGCCTACTCTCTACTCTCACTACAGATCACAATGTCATCTGCAAATATCACAGTCCATGGAGACTCCTGTCTAATATTTGATATTCGCTGTGCACAGATTCAAAAACTGCACCTTGTTTTGTACAAAATCTGTTCATCAGTACTCCACTGGTTACATCTGTACAAAGCCACGTCTAGACCTTTATGTTACATTGAAGGTCAGAAACAAACAGGATACAAAGATGCACTGTAGAGACAACCAGTAAAAAAATAAATAAAAAGGCACGGAGAGGCAGAGGAAGATGAGAGACAGCACGGTGCCTGATGGAGCAAGAGGAGGAGGCAGAGGAGGAAATGAGTAAATAGTCAGCGGCTCTAATAGGAATATCAAGCCAGTGAAAGGTAAACAGGCTTCTCCAGGCAGATACAAAGGGAATGTGGTGGCTTTGAGAGTGCTGGAGTGCCGGCACGCCACTGTGGCACGCCGATAACGGCCACAGGCCTGCCTGCATCCCAGAGATAAGGCAGAGCACTGGCATGTGTCGCCCCTGATCCCAATTTCACAGTCAATATTCATCTGTGCCGACAAACAAGCAACATTTATGATAAAAAATAAATATAGAGTCCTTCTGCTATTACCTCCTGTTTATTAATCTACACACAGCACCCACTGCCTTTTAAACAGTAGTAAACACCCAGTGTCCCCTTCTGAACCCCCTCCCATCATCTCCGCCCCATCCCCAGCAGCCCCTCCCCTCCTTCCAGATGCGATGCTCCTCTTTTCTTCATCTCACCCATTTTCATGCACATCTGGGGATTTGCATGTCTTTGCTTATTCTTCCACAACTGCTGCGGGCTGTGTGTGTGTGGGGGGTTTCTGTTAGCAATACATTTTATATATTTTATATATATATATATATATATGGGAGACAGAGAGATGAGAATGGACAGGGTTAGCAATGAATATATCAGAAGGGCAGCACAAGTAGAGTCTGAGAGGTGAAATTTAGATGTTTGAACATGTGCAGAGAAGAGACCCAGGGTATATAGAGAGAAAGATGCTGAGGATGGAGCCACCAGACAAGAGAAGAGGGAGGCCAAAGAGGAGGTTTATGGATGTGCTCAGGGAGGACATGCAGATGGTTGGTGTGACAGAAGAAGATACAGAGGACAGGGTGAGATGGAGACAGCTGGTAGAGGGCCCAAGGTTGAGGAACACACAAACCACCCTCCCAAGTGGGTGGGAGATTTCTTTTTTCTCCGTACCTGAGAGTTCGAAGATACAGTGGAGTATCTTATCTGTTAATATGGACTGCACTCTTCTGGACAGAGACCTCAGATATTCCACCTGCTGCTGAAGCCGTTCTTTCAGTTTCAGCCCTGAGAACTCCTATTCCCACTGGGACCAACTGACCTTTATCTTCCACATCCTTTGTAGCCCTTTCTTCAGCCCCTGGTACTTGTTGATCTTCTCATGTTCTGTCTTTTTGATGCTGCTCTCAGAATTGCCAAAATTGCCCTTTTCTGCTCCTTGTCAACCACCACCATGTCTGATTGGTTGGACAGCACATGTTTGTCTGTTTCGAACTTGAAGTCTCACAGCAACTTAGCTCTGGTGTTTTCAACCACCTTTGGTAGTATTCCCACTTGGACTTTGGTACATGCGTCCAGTCTATATTTGGCACAGATGTCTATGCACTCTATCTGAGCTAGTGGGTGTTCCTCTCAGTGTATGTTCTCCCTGCTTCCATTTTGAATTCCTGCCACTATGTGTTTGACTGTCTGTGTTTGACTCTATCTGCTGTAGGTACATCCTATGGAGGGGTCTGGTCTTCAATGACATCTCCAATTCCTCCTCACCACCTTCTATTTTCTGCTGTCAGAGGTACTCTGGATGTATTCTTGGATATTTATTCTGTCATCCTGGATGGCAGATTTGACACCTATTAGCCCCCCGCCCCTTTTTTCACAGATTGTACAGTCTCAGGATGCTGGACTTGCATATTGGATGAAACAAGTTGCTGGAACTGAAAACAAGCAAAGCTTTAAATGAGCAAATATTTTAAGTAAGCAGAGCCAACAGATTCGGCTCTGTCTAATTCATGGCATTCCCCATCACCGAGTCAGATTAAGATGGCAGTGTTCATGATGGTATAACATCAGCCGGGGCTGACAGAGGTGCACGCTAGGCACAGTGTCACTGCCAGTGTAGAACCGCCGTCTCTGTCACAGTTAAAAGCTTGAACATTATGTCGCAGCCTCTTCTATTATTTTTTTGGCAGCTGAACTGTAATCATTCTCACCAGTGCTCCCTGACCGCCGCTGCCCAGCTCCCCCATCATCCTCTCCGTTACACCTGACCTGCTTCAGTCACACAGCCCCTCCCTTCCCCCGTGGCCTTCCCCTGCCCTGAGTTTCTCTCCTGGTACAGAGCTGTCCGTGCCTGACCAGCTGGCCATATCCCTTTAAATCTGGCCTGGGCTGAGCCGCTGTCTCCAGGAGATTACTGCATGCTCTCCTCGGATCCACAGATGGGAGAGACAGGCTGCCAGCTGGCACCGGGATACCCGCTATCCTCTTTGGAACCTGGCCAACAGGCCTGGCTCGGCACTCCACTCTCGGCCCATTCACACTCCTGATAGCCTGCCTCCTGCTCTTACATTTCTCTTCGCTGCTCTCTTTCTCCACCTCCGCTTTTCAGCTTCTATAGCTTTCTCTCATACGAGAGTCCATCTTGGATGACTTTCCTCTTTCTTCCTCCTCTCTTATTACCGCATATTTTCACACACAAACACTGGTTATCTCTCCAGCCCCGGTTTTTACACAGCGGAGGAGTGAAAGGTTTATTGAACGATGTCACATGTGCAGATGTGATAAGGGTACCAGGTGGCGATAACCAAGCGCCCTTCATTGCTACGTAACAACACACCGGCTGTCCTCTGGATTTAAAACAGGCCGTGCACACCCGTGCATGTATATAATGTGTTACGACGGGACAGCTTCATTATCCCCGTGTGCGGGGGCACGATAAGGCTCAGATCTCCTGAAATAGTGATGCTGCTGCGCTCAGGATTCTATATTGGCAAATGGCAAAAAAAAGATCCGGTGGTAGAATATATGACGTTACTCTCGCTGTTCTGTTATCTGTCACCTTGCATCACAGAAGAGTAAACGGCTTTATTCTGAGAGGTAAAACACTATTAGGAAATATGTTTTCCTGTGTTGCACGAACATGCTGTAACTTGTGCCGCGATGACACTGTTGTCACTACATACGTACACCTCCTGCCATATTCACCGAGCAGGCTGAGCTCTCCCTTTGCCACTGTTGGCACCTTCTACGCGCAGACCAGCCTTGGGCAATGTGTCAAGTGCAGCAACACTCGAGACGCCACTGTCAACACCACCGTCTGGCTGCAGCAGATAGTAATGTGATAGGAAAATTGCTCTTCTATCTTTAGACACGCATGATTCGAGCCTGCTTATCCCGGCTAAGAGTTTGATTTGCTTCATCTCTGCAGGCTCACACAGAGCCAGTTAAGTCCAGTTTCACTTATTTGTGTAACGTGCGGTATGTGCACAGCCAGCAGAAAGGCCTCAGCCCACTGAATGTGCGGGAACTTCTCTGCAGCCTTCTGCCGGACCACCTGCTTGAGCTCTGAGATGATTATAGTGCGAGATTGCTGTGCCAGATTACGGTGACCTCGAGGAACCCTCCAGATGGACGCACAAACACAAAGATGTACATCTGCACGGTAACGCACAAACACCTGGCTTCTTATTTTGGAACATTTCAGGAGGGTCAGATGCATAAAACCTTGTGTCGATTAAAGTCTGAGTATCCAAAAAAAAAAAAAAAACCTCAAAATATGGATATGGATTTTTGTTTTTCCTCCAAATTTATGAAACTGTGCATGTAAATGACTTAGTTTAATGAATTACAGTTAGTGGGAGACTGTGTGCACATACCATAGACATCTATATCATCTACTGTAGAAACCCCCTCTGTGATGTCACACAGAGGGTTCCTGAAGAGCAGTTTTGAAGCTCAGAGTGGCAACTGTCACCATCTTGGCAGTGCTTCACTTCGTCTACCTCCTGGGCAACCTCTAAATAGGTAAAGAGGAGTGTGGCAGGACCGGTGTGACCTGGATAGCAAATGAAACCCAAACATGCTCTCAGCTCAAGTTCTCAAACAAACAAAACTGTTGGACTAACACTGACTGACATGTTTGACTGAAGCTGGTCTCCCATTGGCAATTTTTGACTCTAGTTTAAATCCCAAATCCGAAAATGAGGACATCTGGCAAGATTTGTGACATTAGCCGGCAAAACTCTTGTTTCTTGTTGTTCTACACTGATACCAGTTGCTGATTACAGCTAAATATGGACGCGGTCAATAGCACAAGTGCTTGTGGGCATGCACACAAGGCTACTCCTTAAAATCACGGTGGATTTCCTACATGTTTCCACAAAGCTAAAACGTTAACATCTCAAAACAGTCATATATAAAAGAGCATATCATGTTTTTCATGGGATTTATGGTGCAGAAGCAACCCAGTCTCACAGACTGTTGTGATTCAGCAGCACAAAATATACATTAATCTATTGGTTCGTCATATTGTCACAAAAGTGCAAAATTTTCGTCATGGCAGCACAAATTCATTCCATGATGTCTGCACGTAATTAAAAGTGCAGCGGGGTGTCGGGGGTGGTTATGGTTAGGGTTAGGGGAAGCAGTAGGGTTAGGTTATGGTTAAGGTTAGGGTTGGGTGTAGGAGTAGGGTTAGTAATCGTAAGTTAAAAAAAAACCTTCACAAAAATTTGAATCATTTCGTGACGGGGAATGGAAAAAAAACGTGGGCCTGGGCTATGCAGAAGAGAATCAGAAGAGCGCTGCTGCTCAGAGAACAGCTGGTCCCTATCATTGCATGTTAACCATCATATATTTTTTTCCACATAGATATCATAAATGTGCATTTATCCATGCTTTTTCCAGAGCGATGAGCAGAGCAGTTCACCTCACGGAGCGGCTACTTGTCTCACAGAGCCACTGTGTGCCTCATGGAGCTGTGCTAAACTTCACCACTCATCTGCACAAAGCCACTACATGCCACTGTGCATGATTGCTGCCCGCTTTCCTCAATGATCTCCACTTACTCCAAAACAGAAAACAATCTGCATTATACTTTAATTTTAGCCTGGCATCAAAATAGCTGAACCACTTCTATATTTAATCAGAAAGGATTTATTTCAAAATGCACTGATGAAATTAAAAACCTAAGTCATCCGTAAAATAAAAATGAAAGACACACTGTATATTACCCACCTATCTGCACAAATGAAATCATGTTTTGTGAATCAATGTATCCTGACATCATAAATTTTTTAAAAATGTTTTAAACCTTCCTGATTGCTCAGCGTTCTTCAGTGCTACTTTTTACACCTATTGTCAGGCCAGATTGGGGATTGAAAACATTATTTTGCATGTCAAAAGCGTGCACAATTGAGTGTCAATTATCAGCAATGGGAGACTACTTTAATGGATATTTTTGTGCACTGAGAAATGGTTTTCTGGTTGCTTAGGTGTAGGTGTTAAAATGTAGGACCAGCATGGCCTTAGTAACAATTGCATCAATGGACCTTATTTCACCAAGCTGCCTGTTAATTAGTGTTAACAGTAGAAACATAAAAAAAAAAAAAAAAAAAAAAATCAAACACTATTAAAATTTCACTCACCAGATATACTGACGCTTCAATTTCTTTGATCATCCAATAGTACAATCATCTGCACAGCTAGCCATATTATCTCAGGTATTTCTAATGAAATGGTCTGAAAAGGGCAAACAGTGAAGTCAACTGTGTCAAGTCCACAGGAGCAACCACTGCTATCAAGACTCTGACTCTGACACACAGTCGTCACTCAAAGTGATCATGTTCTGAACTTTATGGCTTAAAATAGCTTAAAACGATGAGTTCTTAAATAAACAAACACACACACACAAAATCCTTTTGAATGAATAAATGAATTAAATTATTTATTTGGCACACAGATCAACAATAACATAACACTCATAAAAAGAACACCTTAACAGCTTACCCGTGTGGCCGAAAGGGTGAAGGAGGAAGCAAAGCTTATAAATACCCACCCCCATACTATAAAAAATAAAGTATGTATACATATTATATATACTGTACATACATACACAGTAAATTTTGTTTAGTAAAATATACTCTGTCGGTGTCGCAGACCGAACGGTCCCCCTAAAAATCGGTCCCCCTGATGACGCGGTTCGCCGATTATCACCTCGTTTCTACTTCAGACCGACGTTAGAATGATTTAAGAGGTTTTACCTTTATCATCTGATGGTTAATAATTCCATTAATCCATTTGATTGCTTTAGGTGAAGAAACTGTCTCAGACATGCTGCTGTGGTCCGAAATGACACGTGTAAATGCAAAAGGCGGACCGTTCGGTCTGCAACATCGGGATAACATTTGGTCCCAGTCTAAATAGAGTAAAATACACTATTATAGAGTGAAATCAGCTCTACTGTCTTGTCAAATCAAGCGTTTGTACTCCACTGACAGTTGATTGATAGAGTATATTTAACTCTATATGGACTGGGACCAAATGTTATCACAGCAGAGTAAATTTTACTCTGCAAGATTTACTGTGTACATATACACTAACTGAGTTACCCGTCCTACGCACAGGTAATAGAGAAGAATTTCAGCCATGTCATTGTATATTTCATATCACTTTAGTTAAGGTGTAGTAAGTTGCACTGCATTGTGTGTATGTTGTCATCATTGATTTTCATGGAGCAATTTGTGACATTCATGGGACTGAAGTGAATGATGATAAAAGGTGATAGCATGTCATAAAACTGCATTGCTCTGACATGACATACACAGCAGATACATATTAATTGAAAAAATGCGGACTTTAAATCGCATGCGGTGCGCGCTGGGCTGTAATTAAAGTGCACCCTGGCCAGCAGCTACTACGTAGTAAGTAAAGTGTGATGCTTGCTACCTGACCTGAGTACCACATGAACTGTGAAAATAAGGGCTCCAGTGAGCGCGTTGTGATGTAATATATAAGGCTGACTCTGTGTGTGTGTGTTTGTGCACATATGCTTTCAACTTAAAGGCCCCAGTGACCTCCCCATCGGTGGCCCGAGTCACCATAGCAAGTTTGGTCTCAATTGCGTAATTACTGTGGCTGTGCACAGCAAACACACACGCGGTCAGCTGTATTATATATATATATATATATATATATATATATATATATATATATACATATACACACACACACACACACGAGGTCTCTTAGAAAAGTATCCGACCTTTTTATTTTTTCAAAAACCTAATGGATTTGAATCACATATGCATGCATGAGCCAACCTTGAACCTTCGTGTGCATGCGTGAATTTTTTCATGCCTGCCGACTGCGTCATTTCCTGGTAAGCAGCCTTTGTGTGAGGTGTGTGTCATGCGCTCGGCGTTTTTTCATTCCAAGGAAAAAGATGGAACAACTGCAGCAGCGCAACTGCATCAAATTTTGCCAGAAACTGGGCGACAGCCAGGTGGAAACCATTCCGATTATTCAGACGGCTTTCGGTGACGATCCTATGGGCATCACACAGATTAAGGAGCGGTACAACCGGTTTAAAGACGGCCACACAATGGTGGAGAGTGAGCCACGCTCCGGTCGGCCATCAACATGCTGAAATGACCAGATCATTTCCAAAGTGAACACTGTGGTGATGCGGGACCATCGTGTGACTGTCCGAAAAATTGTGGAAAAGATGGACATCAGTACTTTTTCGGCACATTCCACTGTGACAAAAGATTTGGCCATGAAAAGAGTTGCAGCGAAATTCATGCCTATGGCTTCGGCACGAAGCTAACGGAGCAAAAGCGCCTTCGTGTTGAAGCTTCACAGGACATGTTGTGACATGCCCACCTCTTCCACAATTTCTCGGATAGTCAAACGACAGAAAAGCCACCGAAAGCTGTCTGAATCTTCCGAATGGTGGAAGAGCTGGGCATCATTTTTCGGACTCCAGCATGTCCTGTGAGACTTCAATGTGGTGGCGCTTTTGCTCGGTCAGCTTTGTGCTGAAGCCATCTGCATGAATTTCAAGCATTAGAATGAGAAAGAAAGGTGACTTAAGTGACTGAACTTGGGATGCTTTTTGGTGTCAGATGGTCTGGTTTAAGTATTAGGATTTAACTGCAGATCTACAGGGATTTTCATGCACAAGAAAGGTTTAAATTAGTGCTGGTTCACTGGGGAAAAAAATGCTTTGACTTCAGAGGTCACAGAACAATGACTACACTGGTTTGAGCCAATAAAATGGTGCTGAAGTTGACATTGTGTTGTAATCAAATGTCAGGAGTAGGTGTTTAGTTCACGCACTTGGATCAGAGTTTTTTGTGGTGTTGTCTGTTTTTTTTTTTTACTTTTTTGGTTTATGAATTCTTTTTCAGATCATTTTCACAGAACATTGGTTATCTCTGCTATGCACAATTTATCGTTGCTTTTTGGCACTTGGTTTCCAACTGATAACTGGAAGATAGACAAACAGGAATAAGATTGCAACCACCATCCAGTTTTGGTGGTGTAGGTAAATCCATAACAGAAAAATGAGAGCGATTGAGGCACTTTTGATTGAGATATAATGCAAAACGTACACCAAATGGGCTTTTCAATATTAACTTCAAATGGCCACAAATCCACAATCTGGATCAGATCCGGCTCAATCTTTGTCAGGCGATAGTGACTGCCAGTCTGCACCTCACTTTCAAATATCAGTGTGATTGGGGCACGTTTGATTAAGATATAATGTAAAATATACATTAAATGGGGGTTTTGATGAAAATTTAAATGGCCACAAAATCTATAATCTGGTTCAGATCCAGATCAAACTTTGTCAGTCGAAAAAGGATACCATCCTACATAATGCTCTCAAATATTGAAGAAATGTAAAAATTTCATAACGATATATAAAACATTGTGGGATCTAGGCTGTTCACAAACAACCAAACAAACAACTGGGGTGAAAACATTATCTTCTTCAACTTCGTTGGCAAAGCTAATAAAAAAATAAAAATAGTGCAATGCTAAAATACCCTCGGCTGTATGTGCATTTAATCAACAAGAGAGTGTGTTGAAATAATGTGACCTTTTGACCCCTTAGAATAGGTCAAGGTTAGCCATCTTTGCACTTGTCCAAGGTCTGTGTCCCAAGAATGCTCCCTGTGAATTTGAAGACCCTGGCAGTAATTGGACTGGACTTATGCTGAGCACAGACAGACGGACGGATGGACAGACAGACAGGCGGACAGATGCAAAGTCTTCTCGAAAAATGGATCTGTGTTAAATATCACACCCCATCACATTGCATCTCATTTGACAAACTCATCATGCGTCACATCCAAGTGCACAACTCTCTCCGCCAAACTGTGGACGTCACATGATATCAGTGAAATGGAGAAGTAAACTTTAAGGGTCCGTCCACATCCTCTCTCTCCACATAACTCATCACAAAAAAAAAAAAAAGTAAAAACAGTGACCCCATCTACCCACTCCTCTCCCCTTGTGCCATGTTTGCAGGAACGATGGTTTTCGGAGGGTGGCACTCTGATGGCGTGAAGCCAGATGGCAGCCACAAGGCAGGCGGTGTGGCGCAGAGCAGTGAAGGGTGTGCACGTTCACACACACACACACACACACACAATCACTCACTCACACTTTCTCTCCTTAATGAACATCCATGAATTATTCATGGCACACTCACGCACACACCTCTCACAGGGCACATACACAGCTCCTGTCAGCAACAGACGGCTGTGCGACTTCTCTCTATTTTATTATCATTTCTCTAGGCATTTTCCCTGCTTGTAAAGGAATAGCAGGTGGTGCTCGACCCCTCAAACTAGCAGCTCCTCCTCCTTCCTCCCTCACATTTCCTTCAGCACCCCCCCACCAGACTTTGTCGTTGCCTTCCCTGTCTTACTTCTGTTTTATATTTACGAGAAGGGTGAGTTACACGTTGAGATCTACCTACCAGCGTGCAGCTTTGAACGCCATATCCAGTGTGTCTGTGAATATTTTCATGGATGAAAACAAAGGCCAGTATCTCACTGACACACGACTGGTGGAAAGGAGGCCGAGACACAAACTCAAAAAGGTGATAATTTTCTCATGTGGAATCTCACTGAACTGTTCCTCCCAACATGTGGGTGCATGATGGCCAACTATCCGCTGAATGCCATCTCGAGTGGCAGCAAAAATGGGGCCACATATCTTCAGCGGTCTGCACACATACAGTGTGAGGGACGCCGACATGGCGTGCAGCACACATGCAAAAGTCGCGTGGCAGTGGCGCAGTCTTTGCATGCACAAGGATTTCCACGCAAATGCTGCTGAAGACTTTCACTGATGTTCAGCGTCTCTGGCATGGCTGACATAACATCACGTTTGCGCACACAGTGATCAGGACCGATGTGGACTGTTGCAGTGTTATTATATGAAAGAGGCTGTGGAAATTCCCTCAACTTTAGGAAGAAAAAGGACTGACAATAATGCTAAAATAAAGTAAAATGGATAATAAAAACAAAAGAAATGTGTGGAAAGCCACTCACGGGCTTACAGAATGATGTCCAGGAGGTGCTACACATCAATATTATTGTCCTAGCTGCTGACTGTCTTCTTCAAATGACCATACAATCCTCCACTGTCCGAACTATGTGATGGACACGAAGTGCTGCACCATGTGTGCACGGGCTCTGTGATCCTCTGGAAGTATTCTGATTAAAAAAAAAAAAAAAAAAACGGCAGATTGCTGGTGTAGTCGCCATTCAATGGTGATGTCCAGTGCGCTGTCCACACGTGCATGGCGGGTGTGCGCCAACCAGGAGCATTAAACTTAAATCCACTCTTGTCCTCAGAATAATAACTAAATAAAAATAAATAAATAAATCTGGTTTGTGCAGGTCATCCATGGCCAGACAGGACACATCCAGTTCACTCCTGTAGGTGTACGGCGGCTGTGCGCTGACCAGTAGCATTAAACTTAAATTCACTTCTGTTCTCAGAATAATAAATAAATAAATCTGGTTTGTGCAGGTCATCCATGGCCAGACAGGATGCATCCAGCTCACTCCTGCGGGTGCACGGCAGGTGTGCACTGACCAGGAGCATTAAATTTAAATTCACTTCTCTCCTCAGAATAATAAATAAATTAAATCAATGAATCCAGTCCGTGCAGGTCATTCATGGCCACAGGACACATTCAGCTCACTCCCACGCATGCACGATGGGTGTGTGCCTACCAGGAGCTTTGAGCTTAAATCCACTCCTGTCCCCAGAATATTAACGAAGTAAAAAAATAAATAAATAAATAAATACGGTTTGTGCAGGTCATCTATGACTGGACAGGGTGCATCCAACGTGCTCCTGTGCTTGCACAGTGGGTGGGTGCCGGCAGGCTTCAGAGTGGCGTTTCTGGAGATTGCTGGAGTGTTCAGTCCCTTCCACAAGCATGTTTGGCCAGACGTCCTAAACAGAGTGGAAGAAATATGTGGTTTTCAACTTCGCTGGAGGTTTGTACGCTTAGGAGTGGCCTTCCAATTTCTTTTGTAATGTATCATACGTTCTGAGACAACTTTATTTTTGTGTCCTTAATCACACTATTACTAAGAATGTTCAATACATCATATTATAAAATACATACACATTCACAATAACAACAACAACAATTAGCAATGATTATAGCAATTTGTAGACTGTGGACAATTTGTGGAAAGTGCTTGGGACTCCGACGAGGGCAGTCACATCTCCTCCACTCTCCCTTATCTCTGTTCTCTGCTTTAACCTTGAAGTCCCTACTTCAGACTGAATTCCTCAAATTATATTGGATACTGGATCTATTGGACTACTATTGTATTAACCATAGAATTGATCAGCTGCTCTCTGAACGCTATTGACACCATTTTTTCTACAAGAAGGTCAGGACCGGGGATCCTACCTGCCCAGATGGAACGTATCCTGTGGGCTATGTTCTTGACTCCTGGAGTTCCTGGCATGTGGCATGCTTGCACATTTCTCCGTTGAGGATGTCGAGGATTTATTCATTTTTGGTCTTATGGTAGCAGGGCTGGTACTTTCTGGCTTATGTGCTGCCCTGATCTAGCGGAAAATTGGCAAGACAGCGGCATCAAGAACCACAGCCCCTTGCTTGTCCGTCATGATTAACAAGGTTGGCAAGGCAGTGCATTCTCAGACTGCAATGACTCTTGAACTCAGACGCAAATTGGATGACATCTTGGAGCAGATGTGTGCCTTGCAGTTGAAGCTGAAGATTTCAGAGGCCGTGAATATTCTTAATTCATAACTGGGAATATTCTTAATTCATAATTGGGATTTGGTTGTTCAAGTGGAACTGTTATAAGTTTTTTTCACTGCTCAAACCACAACACTACAGGCTTATCAAGCCTGAAGGTCAAATTGCCCGACTGTTTTCCCTCCAGAGGAATTTGTTCGGCCTGGGGATCATTTGGCTGTTTCTTATCTCAACTCACAAAGACAATAAACTCCTTTTCACAGGACTGAAGCATGCTCCATTCCCTCCTCCCACCCCCCTCCTATCCACCATCAACACTCCCCACTCTGGCATCTGCTCACGTCACTCCTTCCCCCTTCTGCGGGGGCGGTGCAGTTTTAGCTGCAGCCCACGTTACTCCCCCAAGCTGACAGCGGCGAATCTTAGGGTTGCTGCGTGACCTTCACCCACTTGCCTCAATTCGGATAATGGACTTCTTCAAAAAGTGCACATAAACAATGTCAAATGTGTATGTGCTGTCTTTAATTCTGATGTGTGCCATTATTACGGTAAACAAGTAATAATTGTGGACTAATTGCTGTCATAATTTATTAATCAACATAATTTCTCCACTGTGAGATCAATAAAGTCTATCTCATCTCATATTTAAGATGACTCTTATAAATATGTAATGACAAAAATATTTCAAATGTTTTTCAAAGTTTGAATTTGTTCAGATTGTTCTGACAATAATATTTTGTTTGCTTCTCAAATAATTACAACGGAGCCTGAATGTGTGTGAAGCCTTGAGCTATTGCATGTCTGAATGTTCAAATGTCATCATATCATATTAAAAAAATCTTAATAATAATTTAGATCATCATTTTATAAATTTTATGTACAGAATTTTATGTCATTCATTATGTCAACATTCAGACGTGTTATAGTTAGTTCAAGGTTTCTCAAACTTCCTGGCACCACTGTGTAGTCAATTACACCATAAAGTTGTATGGCACCATGGTGGTGCAGGTATATCTGACTTTGCCTTAGGAAGGGACTCTGGTGTAAAACGTGCCAAATCAAGCTGTGGAGCAAGAAAAGGAGAAACCAAAAGGAAATTGCTTAAACAATAAAAGTGTGTATTTATATGTTAATGGAAACAGGAAAATACACAAGTAAAAACCTGGATTGTATCATCAACACACACACACACACAAACCCCATTGTTCATTATGTATTTGTGTGAGTGCTGCCAGTATTTCACAATGTAGTGTTTTCCCAGGATTAATATTCAAAGAATGCTCATGAAGATAAAACTAAAAAGAAATAAAACATCAGGATTCATGGTGACATGGTTGTGGCATGAGCTTGGCTTAAACGGTGGTTTACAAAGCTGCAGGTTTTAATGTGAGAGATGTTAGAGCACCGGGGCTCCGTCGCTCCCCCTCTGTCTGTCCTAAATGGCAATGTAATTGCAGGACTGTTTGGTGTTGGTCCCCCGCTGTGTGGAGACGAGAGTCTGACTGCCCTTATGATCCCTCCCTTTATTCTCTTTCTATCGCCCTCTTAATTTCTTTCTCTTTCTGTCTCACATACACAGTAAAACATACGCACCACATGCACAGATGTAAGGTGGTAAATAGTCACACATTCAGCCCAATGTGGAGACGAAACCATGCAGGGCAGCAACCGGTCAAGTTGTGTTTTTAATGCGGGGGTGTGGGGGCGTAGCAGGGTCTTAACACTGACGCTGAGATAAAGACAAAAATCCTTGTTTTTCACTCTGTGCACAGTGTGGCACACATTTGCTAGTTTTCCAACTAAAGCAAATAGGGCAGTGCAATCTCATTTGAGGAGCAGCACAGTGGATTAGTGGTTAGCACTGTTGCCTCACAGCTAGAAGGTCAGGGGTTCAATTCCCGCCTGTGGCCTTTCTATTTGGAGTTTGCATGTTCTCCCCGTGTTTGCGTGGGTTTCCTCCGGGTGCTCCGGTTTCCTCCCACATCCAAAGACATGCGGGTTAGGTGAATTGGAATCTTTAAATTGTCCGTAAGTGTGTCTATGTTTGTTTGTGGTCCTGTGACAGACTGGCGTCCTGTCCTGTGTATACCCCGCCTCACGCTCTATGACTGCTGGGATAGGCTCCAGCCCCCCGCGACCCTTAATTGGACTAAGTGGTTGAAGATGAGTGTGTGAGTGAGTCTTGTTTGAACCCTGCATGATATCATGGAATTTGACTTATGGGGACAGCTGCTCCCATTGCACAATATATACACAGCATAACTTCACAAGGGAAAATGTGTACTGTTTTGTTTTCGGCTGCAATCACCAAAGCAGTTGAGAAAAGTGCAGTTTTTTTTTCAGTTCCCAGTGGAGAAGGGAATACGATGCAAATGGAAAACGTCATGTCAGTAAGTGTTAACCTACACAGCTAACCATAGTGGCTATACCGCCTCGACACGTTTGAGCTTCGGGTCATAAACAAACTGCAACACATGTCCACTTTCCGCCAAATCGTCACATCTTCTTTGTATTTTCACTTTGTTTGCATGTAATTTGCCCAAAAATACAGAGAAAGTGCCATGCTTCTGTCGCCAGGAAGTAGAGAAATTATGGCCCTTTAGCGCTCGCCCTCAAACGAGACTGCACTGCCCAATTGTCTTCTTCACAGCCCAAATAAACTGAAAAACAAATCAAATGTAAAACAAAACAAAACACAAATGGAACAATGCAATATTTAATAGCTGTGGTTGGCATCATATTTTTACACTGGATGCTGATGATTAGGTGACTAACCATCTGTGGTCTAGTGACCCACAATCTGCTTACAAAGGCATTAAAGCACTTTGTTCACCCAAACCTATACCTCATCCCACTGCAGTTATGGTTGAAGACAGTCCAGTCCTGATAGATGCCTCTACTATACCATCATGGTGGGCCACCTACTTTGAGCAGCTGTATAAGGATCTCTAACATCTTCCTGGGATGTTAGAGATCTCCAATGCCAGGTGAGAGTGCAATGGCCATGAAATGGTTGAGGGCTGGGAATGCTCCAGGGATCTGCAACATCAGAGCTGAGCATCTCCAGATGTTCTCCTGGCATTGCAAGCAATCTTTATTTCAGTCTGGGAGACAGATATCATTCCTACAGATGGTAAGAAAGATCCTGTTGTCACAATCTGGAAAGAAATGGGTGATTGCATGGATCACAACAACTGGGTTATACTGCTTGGCACAGATTATTTTTTAATATCATTCAATATCAGCTACGTGCTGCCCAGTGACTGAAACAGTCTGACTTTTGCCCAAGAAGTCAACCATCTACTGCATCGTTGCTCTGTGAGAACGTGTGAATATTAGCAGTGCTTTTTTGCATCTTATGATTATTTTTTTCAAAGCATTTGATTCAGTTGGATTAGACTGCTCTCTTGGACAACCTGGAAATTTGTGGGAACCCCAAGAAGCTGCAGCCAGCCTGTACACAGATACTGTGAGTGCTGTGTGGTGTGGAGGCAGACAATCTGAGCTTTTCCCAGTGAAGAATGGCATTCATCAGGGTTGTGTTCTGGCTCTTACACTGTTCAATGCTTGTGTGTTGGTTGTGTAAACCTGTGGCTTAGGTACTTTTGTTGGTGAGAAAAGGTTTACTGACCTTGACATTGCAGACAATGTTGTGATTTTTGTCAAATCACTTTATACTCTGACTGCTGTATTTGAGAACCTGATTGATTAATGAGAGTGTCTGGATTGTAATTATCATGGATCAAGACTAAAATTTACACTTCATTTCAGTGATTTCCTAGACGTGGCTAGTGTGGGGCAAGTGTTGAACTTGAAGAGAACTTGAATAATCTCAGTAGTGACAACCATGTTTTTGGGTCCTTGGCCTTTGCCATCAATACATTGCCTTGTAACAGCCATGATGTCGCTGAACAGAGGTGTTGGGTGATGCTGTTATCTTTGCAGAGGAACAAAAGTCCATGTTTTTGAATCATTGTGCTTCCTGTCTTATTGTATGGTTGTGAGACTTGGATGTTAACCATTGACCTAAGTGGATAAATTTTATACTAGGCCTCTTTGGAGGATCTTTGGGTACTGCTGGAATGACTTTGTGTCAAATGAGTGGCTACTTAGGGAGAATTGGATGAGAAGTATTACTTGCTTTGTGACTGCATGGCATGTTTCTCCATGTGCAATCCAGCACTTAGACACTTAGACTCCAGTTGTTGGTGAATGCCAAGAGGATGATCAGGCTACACCTGGCAGCAGCATATTGACAGAAACTTTTGAGAAGTGGGGATGGACCTGGATTGTAGACATCCAGGACCCAAGGTGGTTCTAAGGTGTTGTAGATGTTCCTATACACCACACTAGAACATGATTGTGGACTACACTTTTTTCCTTCTTGGGCTCATTGGCAAAAGGATCTTGCTGCAGGGATAAGGGTTGGGATGGGAGAGGATGCACTTCCATCACAGACTGTAAATATATTGGACAAACCCTGCATGCCGTAACCCATAGGTCTTCCATACAGACCTGGAAGAGCCATTTTGAAGCCCAAAAATTTTTGCTCTGGGTGTAGTCATTTTGGCAGCGGCTACTCTGCCGACATCATGACCAACCCATATTTGGATAAAGGGGTGCACATGGGTCGCACTGTGCATGACCTGGACAGGACAAATGAATCTCGACCACACCCATCATCTTTGAGTTACCAACAAGCTAAGCTGACAGGCTAACCTCGGATTGGGTGTTTATAAAATCATATTTTGGGACTGTGTGGTGATTTGGGGCATTAAAAATTATGACCCACTTATTTTTTAGTAATCGTTGATTAGTTGGACCAAATAATTCAAGTCACTGACAGCTGCTAAAAAAGTGCTAATGCCGTTAGCATTAGGGATGCATCGATCCACAATTTTTTACTTCCAAGCCGATCCCAATACCTGAATTTGGATATCTGCCGATACTGATACTTTTCTGATCCGATACCAGAGCTCTGTTTGCTTTAATATTATTATTGATTTTATATAAGGATTTTCTTAAAAAGTAGACCTGAAAGTTCAGCTACAGTTTGCAAGAAGGTGTATCTAAGATGAAAGCCTAGATTTGATGTTTTGGTGAAAGAATGAAGTACTTTTAATTTTTTTTAATCTCTTTTATAGCCTTATTTTTATAGACTTAAAAAGAAAAGACAGCTCTCTCTCTGTCTGTCTCTCTCTCCCTCATCCTCTCGCTCTGTCTCTCCTTCTCAATTTTCAATTTCATTGGAGCTTTATTGACATGGGAAACATGTTTACATTGTCAAAGCAAGAGTAAAAATGAAAAATTAAGTTCTCTCTCTCCCTCTCTTTCTGTCTCTCATTTGCTGTCTCTTTCTATTTCTGTCTCGTTTGCGATCTCTCTCTCCCTCTGTCTCTCTCCTTCTTTCTCTCTCACTGTTTTTGTGCTGTGCAAACTTCGGAACTTTTTGGAAACATGAAGTCTTTCAACTGTAAAATAAACCATAATTCTCTAAATATATAATCAGCGATGCTCACGCGCAGGATTTTAATGGTGATTGTTTTTTTCCCTTACAGTGGACAGAATCTCTGTATGGCTGTCCTCCTCTGCTGTGCTCTGAGCTGGCTTTTAATCGTGTTTCACAGCCTTGGGACGTTGAAGCAGCTAAATTTTCAGCACACATTTTCAGCAACAATTCAATTCATTTTTTGGAAAATCTGTGCTCGACAAAGACAATTTGAACCCGAGAGCCGGGTGGAAATTTGTCGCTACCCACGGCAAGAACACTGCAGAAGAGAGCTCTCTCAAACAGCTCAGCTTCAGAAAACCCCCCTCCTCCCGCTCAGAAGCAATCAATCAGAGAGTAAACAACAGCAGTTGAGAGGATTCACAGTGGTTGCTCACGTATCGGAAAACGTTGCGTGTTGGATCGTTATTTTCCGATACTTGAATTACTTCGGTATCAGAAGCCGATCCCAATACCGGATCGGATTGGTCACAACCTCAGTTAGCATACAATATTAACACAAATACTGCCACATAGATGTCTTAGATGATATGTCAGGAGAATTAACCACACAACAAGCCATATTTTATGACAGATATTTGTACTAAAAAGCTCAACAAAGGCAAGCATAGTCCTCCACAGCAGCCAGCAACAGCAAGAGCAGATACCGCGATCTGAGTGACCCTCCGAGTCTCAACTCTCAGCTCAGTGAGCTGTCAAAGTGGCCACTCCCCTAACTATGCATATCTTTATCGCTTAAAATGTGTTAAACTGTGTTAAACTAAAATCCCCCCCGCCCCCCCGCCATATATCATTTGGGAGGGATGTTTTTTTTTGGCGGGGGGGCACCCATCCATAAACATGTCTATTTCTGCTCCAAAGTTGGACATTTTAACATGGGCTCCTATGAAAGCTTGTTCCGTTCTGGATCCAGCCTCAAGCAGCCAGACAAGGAACTGCAAATTTTTCTTCTACCACTTGATTTTTGTGCCTGGTGGGATATGAAGCAGAAAATTTCAGTTTTAGTTTTTTTTTTTCTTTTATATGGCGCGAAATCACAACAATGCTACTTCAAGACGCTTCACACAAGGAAGGTGGGTAGAGGAACAGGCTGGTTCCTGCCTCCTTAGCTTGTGCAGAAAAGGAAGCAGGCAAACAGCAATGAGTTCCTTCATGTCATTGACTGGAGAGCTCTTTGCACTGAATGCTTCTGATGGTCTCACACAGACAAGACAGGATGGATCCTGCCTCCTCCTTTGCTACTATGCATATATTTATGCATATTTATTTTTCACCGCATAAACTTCCACTCATAAATAATTTTTAGCCCAAGTGTTAATTATTTTTTACTGACATGCAAAATTAAAGCATAACAGCAATAAATAAATAAATATCACCACTGTCTGTATGTGATGTCAAATTTAATAAAATTAAGGTAGCTTTTTCCACATAACATTCTCAATTAAGTGCAAATCAATATTGTAGTTGAAATTAATTAAATCAAATGAAACATTATTACTTAAATCCCAATACTGTTTTGCACTTAATTGACAAAGTTATGTGGAAAAAGGCGGCTGACTTCTGCTATCGTGCATATGCTTTATGCAGAGAACCCTTTCCTTGGCAGAAAGTTTCTCTCTTCTGCTATTGAGTTCTGAATAGCAACATGTCAGTTATTGTTGCACCTGTGTTTCAAAGTCATTGACAGATGACAGTCTGATTGTTGGGTAGTTCATGTTACACCCAAGACGCTCCGATGATTAAGTAAGTAATTACAGCTTCTTTGCACCATATGCCTTGCTTTGTGCTCAGATTATCTGTTGTGTAAATAGTAGAGTTTAGATGGACATTGCCCCAAAATGCACTTCTGCTACGTACTTTAACCCTTCCACTGTAGATTGTCAAGATTGGGCCCAGAATGAGACATTTGGCACACTAACAGGGTTTTCATGCTTTTTGATCATCTGAACATGGCACAGCGTTAAGTAAAAGCTCCCACACTCTGGGTTCTGATGTATTGAATGAATGAATTTATTTGTCACACAGACTCAACAATAACAAAAACTGATACACAAGACAATTCCACAGTGACATGTATACTCATTACCAACCCCCAGAGCAACACACAGGCGACAGTGGTAAGGAAAAACTCCCTCTGATGTATTGAGGAAGAAACCTCAAGCAGACCAGACTCCAAGGGGTGACCCTCTGCTTGCGCTATTCTACAAACACATTTAACACAACATAAACTCAAATCCCATCATCATAAACATATCTAGTGAACACCATATCTTTTATATAAATATTTAAATTGTATATAACTTTATAATTGCATTTACGCAATATCTCTAAAATCAGAAAGGTCTTGTCTCAGAGTGATGCTGAAAAACTAATTCATGCATTTGTTTCCTCTAGGCTGGACTATTGTAATTCATTATTATCAGGTTGTCCTAAAAGTTCCCTAAAAAGCCTTCAGTTGGTTCAGAATGCTGCAGCTAGAGTACTGACGGGGACTAGCAGGAGAGAGCATATCTCACCCGTGTTGGCCTCCCTTCATTGGCTTCCTGTTAATGCTAGAATAGAATTTAAAATTCTTCTTCTTACTTATAAGGTTTTGAATAATCAGGTCCCATCTTATCTTAGGGACCTCGTAGTACCATATTACCCCATTAGAGCGCTTCGCTCTCAGACTGCGGGCTTACTTGTAGTTCCTAGGGTTTGTAAGAGTAGAATGGGAGGCAGAGCCTTCAGCTTTCAGGCTCCTCTCCTGTGGAACCAGCTCCCAATTCAGATCAGGGAGACAGATACCCTCTCTACTTTTAAGATTAGGCTTAAAACTTTCCTTTTCGCTAAGGCTTATAGTTAGGGCTGGATCGGGTGACCCTGGACCATCCCTTGGTTATGTTGCTTTAGACGTAGACTGTGTTTCATAATTATTGTATGGCCTTGCCTTGCAATGTGGAGCGCCTTGGGGCAACTGTTTGTTGTGATTTGGCGCTATACAAGAAAAAAGTTGATTGATTGATAATTGTATATAAATATTTACTGTTTACTTCGAACATGTGACACAAGGTAAGAGAAGAGTAAAAGACACAACACACCCAATATAATTAGACAAATAAAACAGAAGACAATAATTAACACTATGTACCCAACATAGTGAAGCATCAACTTATTTATCCCAACCCTTTGTCCCCCACTACCAGTTATTACATATGCCCCAATTATATATATATATATATATATATATATATATATATATATATATATATATATATATATATATATATCTACATACATATATATACACACACACATACATCACATACATACATATGCAATGCGTGTGATTTTATAGTACATATTTACAAGACAGAAAAGCAAAGTGCACACAAATAAACAATGATTGTGTATTCCATTAACATAAAGTATCTGGATTGCTGATGTTGAATTCAAAGTTATTTTGATTTCCTATTTCCTTATCGTCTCCTGATGGTCAAAAATAAACATATAGATGGATATGATTTCTGTTCTTTTGTGTCCTATGTTTAAAATATTGTGCATTTAATGACATTTTCCCCATAGGTAAATATAGTTATTCAAAAATTTTTAAATCACATAATCACTTGCCCTTAGGTAGGTCCCTATGTGAATATAAAGATTGGATCATGAAGGCCTTCAAAATAGAAAACTGATCTATTACGTTTCTCTCGAGTTGCTATTGAGTGGTTGACAGATGGACGAACAGATGTATTTTGGGACAGTTCTGTGGTTTTGTGCGACTGGAGCATGGGATACTTAATGATCAGTGTCTTTTTCCCCCTCTACACTAAATCCCTGCAAGCTTAGAACACAATATTTGGTATAATGTGTTTTTCCTTGCACAGTTCAGCTGGATTTCAAAGAAATGGCTATTAAAATTCATGTGTGCATCTCAGTTTCACCACAGCTGTTGACATAATTGCAGAGAGAAAAAAGTGTGAAATTAATTTCAAATTTAATGTAAATTATAGTGATTGGCAGTGCTGCGCTACTCGCCATTCATTCAAAAAAATATGCACGCCTTTCGCTTGTGTGAGTGCACGTGAAACTACACAGCTAAAACTGACCGTCAGAAAATCCACAGACACACACGTGCACAGTAATGAAAATGTGAAATTGTTCACGTAGTGTGCATGTGTCCTCCTGTGACAGAGTGAAATTTATTTTTTTAAACTGAAGTGTTTCTTGGTCACCATTTTAATCTGTTCTGACAGATTAAACATTTTCACACAAATACTTTCACACATTTGCAGCAGTTTGTGATTAAGGTTGTTTTTTTTCTATATTTCTAATACTTTGTCTCAGCGTGCACACGTCACAGCACACCATGTGCAACTCATGTTTCTTAGTTGCAATATAGGTTGTGCACAGAGTCTTTAATGACTTATCCAGAATTTCTTCATACTGTGCCCCCATGTGATACAATCTACACATGAAGATACTTTTTTTTTATCCACTTGACATTTTCAAAAAATATGTTGGTAACAAAGTGAAGTTCACATTGAAAAGATCTTCCTACTAGCTTGTCTTGCAGGATGTTCCGCTTTAGCTGAGCTGGTAGTGCATTTCAAAATGTCCAGCTTCCTCTGGAAAGCTTGAACAGCTGTCATCAAATCAGCTCCTGAATTGTTCTGGCCCCGCAGCTTTAAATTGCGCTCATTAAGATGTGATGTAATGTCAACCAAAAAGTGCACCAAAGTCAGGCAGGAGATGATGTTACTGGATTCGAGTGATCCAGTTGTAGCCCAAACTGCCCCCATCCTGGCCACTGGGAGGAGCTGGACCCCGCTGGCTGCAACTGAGCAGGCAAAGGCGGCACTCAGACACAAAGATATTGTGGGCCGAGTGCAGGAGGGGAGGAGTGGTCTTGGACTTGGGGGCCAGTAGACCAGTGTGGAGCAAGGCTTATCCATCTCAGAGACGCAAGCTGGTGGTCCAAGAGGTAGTGGACTATGGCGCAGACGAAGCAAGGGCAGTGGATGGCATGGGAAGGACTGGAAACCTGCCCCTGCCCCCTCCCCGGGGGGTCAGGGGCAGGCGCACCCACCACCGCCGTGGAAAACTGGAGGGACAGGGGCCCCCACCGCGACTGGCGACTGGGGCGGACTGTTCTCAGTGTGGGGTGTGGCCCACATTACATCTGAAGGACGTCAGGGGTCAGCGGCGATCCACCCGACCCGTCTTGAAACATGGACCAAGGAGTCTAACGCGCATATGAGTTGAGGGGTGGTGCGAACCCCATGGCACAATGAAAGTGAGGGCCGGCGAGTGCCGGATGAGATGGGATCTCCGCCGGGTTGGGAAGGCTGTGGGGCCCATGGGGGGGTTGCCGCGGGCGGTTTCGGCCGCTTGCCTCTCCCCACACCCCCGGCCCGACCGTCTGTCCGCACTGGGTGCACACCGGCCTGTCTTGCCCGCGCGCTGTTGGGGAGGTGGAGCATGAGCGTGTGCGATAGGACCCGAAAGATGGTGAACTATGCCTGGGCAGGCCGAAGCTAGAGGAAACTCTGGTGGAGGCCCGCAGCGGTCCTGACGTGCCACAAGAGGGTGCGATGGGTTACACAGCGCACATTCTGTCTTTCATCCGCTGGTGTGCGTAAATAGTTGTAGCAACAGGTGTAGAAGGCGGTGGAAGCAGCTACAAAATTACACGGTTTGAAAACGATTCCTGCTTCATGCGCACTTAATGTGCAATTTGACCAAATTCACACTATGTGTGAAGGGGCCCTAAATACTGCTCGGTTAAACTGGGAGAAACTGGCAGACAATACCTCTGTGCAGCACAGCACATGAAGTCAGAGGTGTAAAACCCCAGTTCAGAAAGTAAAAGTCCAGCCACATATTTCTTCCATCTTCCTAATAAACCAGCTGATTGTAATTACGTAGTTCAGCTCCTCAGGCTGGTGGATGAGCTAATTATTGAGATCACCTGTTTTAGGTGCACAGGTAGAAGCAACACATGGGAGGGTTTTTACTTTCTGAAGCTGGAGTTTTACAGTAGTAGTTTTAAAGTACTTCTATAAAGGCTGGCTTTATATAGCGCTTTTCCATCTGCATCAGACACTCAAAGCGCTTTACAATAATGCCTCAAATTCACCCCGATGTCAGGGTGCTGCCATACAGGCTGCTCACTACACACTGGCAGCAACTAGGGGATTTATGACCTTAGTGATTTTCCGGTGAGGCTGGGATTTGAACCCAGGATCCTCTGGTCTCAAGCCCAATGTTTAACCACTAGACCATCAGCTCCCCTTCTGGCCAGAGTTCCTGAAAATTCAGCCTTTTATCAAGTTTTCAGGGGATAAAACCTGAGTTCGTTGTGCTTGTAAATAGTGAAAATGTCCACTATACCTCAGTGGAATGGACATTGTTGGGCCAACTTTGAGCCTCACAAAGCTCATAATAATTCTATATAAAAAATAAATAAATAAATAATCTGAGAAATGATTGACACATCATGCTTTCTGGATAAACAAATCAATAGCTCCAGTGTAAATCCTATGTGCATTGCATATCAACAAAAGTAAAGAGTGTTTAATGCCATTATTTTGATAGTGATTTTTTTTTTTTTTGCAAAGAAAATGCTCACAGATTTACTCTGTGCTTCCCTAGGGACTGAAACTAAGCACGTCACCCTGATATATGGACTATGCCCACCGCCACCCAAATTAAAACAAGGAGGTCAAAAATATATTCTCAAATTCAGCAGATGTGAATCATTTCATCTTGTAATTCAAATAAGTTTGATGTTTTGTGTGAACAGATGTCCGCACCCCGCCTCCTTTATCAACATTAACTGATTGGGTTTTAGCATGCAGCTTGCCGTGCCTCTGCCTCACAGGTACTAACACACTAATCTGCCTCAGCACAGCTGTGCAGCACAGAGGAGGAGGGAACTGTGGTGGAAAAAAAAAGAAGACGCAAGACAGCCAGGGCTGGAGGGAAAGATGGAGAAGGGCTGGAAGGGATGAAGAAAGAGATGGAGCGGGGAGATGAAGGGAAGGAGGGCATGTGAGAGCCAGAGGGCAGCCTGGAGAGAGGATGTTGGTGAGACAAAGAAAAAAAATATCTGATGAAAACAAACTCCAGCAGAGGCAAGAAGGTGGAAAGAGGGTTTGGTTGGCGGAACAAAAGAGGGGTGCAAAGTGGAAAAACAGGAAAGGAAAGAAAGAGCCGCAGGGAGCCTCAGACCTTTCAGCCAGGCAGGCCGAGGTGTGTCTGCGATAATCCCTCAGCCACTTCTTCTCCTGCAGAGGTTCATACGTGGCGCACCTGCAGCACCGCCATGGTCACGCCACGGTGACACACTTTCTGCTCTAATAGCGTGTGTCTTTGCAGGTGTGTGCCACTTCATCATTGTAATGCAGCTTTGTGTGTCCCAGAGCTGCCTCCAGCCCCACTCACTGCTCCTCTGGACCATTAGAATTCAGAGAACATGCATCTGATTGGTCAGCACCTATCTTTGTACGTGAGAGCGGGTGAGTCAGCGTGGCAAGGTGGCACAGACCTCCGGCGCGTTTGTTTACCCATCCGCCAGGCCACAACAACGGGGTTCTTTCTGTGTGTGCACACCTGTTCAGCACACAAAGACCACCTCTGCACCCCATGAGGGGAGCAGCGGGAGGGAGAGGATGAATAAGGGCTTGAGGAGGAGCAGGCTGAATGGACGGGAAAGTGCATCCGCCGGTACGAAAGAGTGAGGAGGCCTGAGGACGGTCACGTTGAGGTGGGAAAGGGTGAAGAAGAACAGAGGGACAGGTCGACATTAAGTGTGTAAGGACTGGAGTTGGCCTCGTGCACAGTAGGTGGGGCTGTGGTGGAATAAACACGTGCAGGAGCAGATGATGGTGGCCGGATGTGGTGGCAGGCCATTAAAACGGGGAGGGATTTGTGGTTAGTGACAGAGAAGTGAGGTGGTTGGGTGCTGCGTCCCTTGCGTCATTCTCCTCCATTCCGTGAGCTGATCGGGTGCACTCAGCTTGTGAGCTCATTAAAAGGCACCCATTATCCCGACATTTGCACGCATCGCATGCAAAACTAATTTACTTGTAAGAAATTAAAAGTTCATTTTAATTGAGCTCGTGCTGCAGTATGCAAATTAGGAGTACATAATGTACATTGATGCGGAGCAGACAACACGCTGAAAATGGACTTAACCCTTTCACAACAATACAGGGAATCATCCAGTCATTACAATGAGAAAAGGAAACTTTAAACTGACATTATGATGAACGATAGACATGATGGACAGATCTGAAATCTGTTTGCGTCAGTGTGTGTCTCACAGAATATCACTGTAGCAGCCTGTTATCATTAAATGTTGCCGACATCAAAAGTATCTACTGTGATTCTATTTGTAACAGAGAGAAATGAAGACGTTAAAAGCATTTCTGTAATATTTTCAAATGATCTAAGCTACTTCATAAATGCATGTGTCATTTATTATGCAAACAAGGTTAGGTAGCTGTTGCCGGGGGTGACAGATTTCAGGCTTATACCCCTGTAGAAATATCATACATACACACACACACACAGAAAAGACACCACGAAGGATTCAGTGATTCTGAAAACCTTAAAACACGACGTAAAACAGTTTTAGAGAATCATTTACTGTATCAAAACACCAAGCTAATAAATGAAGTAATCACTTAATAAAAATTATTTTTTAAACTAACTGAAGCAATTGCTTCAGAAAGTAAATTTTCTGTTTTAAAATGCTTACAACAGTAAATGAAACAATGAATTCATAGAATGGTTTATTGTTTACAAAACCTTCAAACAAAAATGAAGCAATTATTTTTGATAGTGATTCAGTGTTATGAAAACCTTAAAACATGACATAAAACAGTTTTAGAGAATCATTTACTGTATCAAAACACCAAGATAATAAATGAACTAATTGCTTAATAAATAAAAAAAAATAAAAAAAACTGAAGCAATTGCTTCAGAAAGAAATGTTCTGTTTTGAAATGCTTAAACAGTACATTCATAGAATGATTCATTGTTTACAAAACCTTCAAACAAAAATTAAGTAGTTATTTTTGATAATGATTCAGTGTTCTGAAAATGACATAAAACAGTTTTAGAGAATCATTTACTGTATCAAAACACCAAGATAATAAATGGACTAATTGCTTAATAATTTTTCTTTGTTTTTAAACTAACTGAAGCAATTGCTTCAGAAAGTAATTTTCTGTTTTGAAATGCTTAAAACAGAACATGAAACAATTAATTCATAGAATTATTCATTGTTTACAAAGCCTTCAAACAAAAATGAAGCAGTTATTTTTGATAATGATTCAGTGTTCTGAAAAACTAAAAACACGACATAAATCAGTTTTAGAGAATCATTTACTGTATCAAAACACCAAGATAATAAATAAACTAATTGCTTAATAAAATGACTCACTGCTTTGAAATATGCTAAACAATTGTTTTAGAAAATGATAATTCAGTGGTTTGAAAATGGTAATGCTAAATGAAACAATAGCTTCAGGAAATCATTCACTGTATCAAAATACTTGAGTAAATTGCTTAACAAAAAGATTCAATGTTTTGAAGTGCTTAAAGCCAAATATAAAACTAATGTTTTACTAAATGTTTTCTATATATTAAAATGCTGGACACAATAAGCAAAATAATTACAAATAATATTTGGCACTGCCCCTGTGCAGCTGGAACAGCAGCTATGAAGGTGATGGCCATAAAATATTACCCTTCACTTCAGACCATCTATGAAGGTTCTCCAATTAATCTGGCTCATAGGATCTTAAATGATCCATCACACATTCTGTTCTCACATTACAGAGCAAGAAAATGTAAAACCAATTGTCCTACGCTCTCATTCATCCTAATGTCCATCACACTACTCAAAAAGGAAAAAGATGCATCTTGATAGCATCTCCCTCATGTTTGACACAAGCATTTCTCAACTTTTTTTGCACACTGGTTTTTAATGTCATAATTTCATCGGGCATTTGAATTTATGTGTGACAGTATTCGGGTTTTTACATTAATTTTTTAAATCACTTTTTTGGCTGTTTTAGGGTACGATTTATACCTGTTTTAATTAATTTATCTGTCTTTTGTGATGTCTCTGTGCATTGCTCTGCAGCTGCTGTAGCACATTTGCCCAAGAAAAATTTGCCTACAGGGATAATAAAGTATATCTGATTGATTGATAATACAGTACATTGAAACTTGCAAACCACTAAATCCAACAGAAAGGTTTTTATAATAATTCTGTCATGATTTCTGACACGAAAAGGCTGGACACAACTGCAGGACTCTGTCACAAAAAGGTAGGTTCTTAAGGCTTTACCCGGTTTGAGACAGGGTTCGATACACAGGACGGCACACAATGAAAAGCAACAGTGTCCAAAACATAATGCAGCAAGCGAGGTCATTCGAGCTATCGGTACACAGCAGGACATTGACAAGGAAACAAGGACACTGTGGTATAAACAGCTGGAAACCCAGGCACAAAGCACAAAATATCTGGCAGAGAGAAGGGAAAGGTGAGGCTAAAATAACAGGGGTAATGATTAGACAATGAGACACAGGTGCGAGAGAACAACCAGGAAGAGGGTGTGGCAAACAAAAGGAACAGACACACCCAAACCCAACCCCAAACAAAAGACAAGAGCGTGCAAACAGAAAAACACAAACCGAAACCACCCACAAGCCCTGACAGATTCACTATTTCCATAGGCTCAAAACAATAACTTCAGATAATTGTTTTGAAAAATTCAAAGCACTAAAACAAACCATGTCATTAGAAAAGACTCAAAACATGAAATGAGAAAATTGCTTAAAAAAGATCCACTGTTCTGAAATACCCAAAACTCTAAATAAAACAACTGTTTCAGGAAATTAGGTATTGTTTCCAAAGGCTCAAAACACTACAACTGTGACATCTGGTGTCTAGTGAACATTTGGACTAGTAGTGGGATATTTCCAGCTAAGTACCCAGTGGGAACCCACGTAAAGATGGCGAGAACACACTGAAAAGCCCAAGTCGGACAAAAAACAAGAAGCTTCTTGTTGTGAGGCAACTGTGCTAACCACTAATCCACCATACTATCCATGCATGAAACAGTAGGTGAAGCCGGGGCACAGTGGATCAGAAATGTTGTTTTATGGTAGCAGAAACACATTATGCACATAGGTTTACGTCATTCTATTGTGGATTTAATACAGCAAGTTATTGTTGACAAGGTTGTGTTATTTATGTCTCCCCAAGTGTAATTTACAGGTGTTTAAAATCGATTTTAAACTTTTTGATTCACTGTGCCGCGGACACTAATTCACGGGGCACAGTGAATCATTGTCTGGGACACAGTGAATCAGCTTACATTATAATGAAAAAAAAAAAAACACATGATTATAAAGATTTCTTCAAAATTATTAAATATATGCCAATGCATATACAAACTATAATACAGCAAACCAGATATGTAATGTGTGAGTGTCTTATATAGTGATATAAGTCCTTTAGAAACTATTGTAAATACAACTGTCATAATTTCTGTTCAAACATGAAAACAGTTGTTTATATTTGCAAATTATAGAAAGAATTCATGGAAAAATAAATGTATAAGCTTCAACAAGTAATATTTGTCATCCACTTGATACTGGGGCTTAGTAAATCGCTTTCTAGACTGATTCCCTGTGTCCCAGGTGCATGTGACACATGAGTCATGTTATCAAATAGCTGATAGTCTGGGGAAGACATAACACATGCTCATCAGTTGGATGGGGTAGTCTTCTAACTAATAAGTTTTTGGGCCACCGTTCCTCTGTTGTGAGAAATAAATACAAAGACACTGACATCCACAAAATTTATTTTTGATAGGAAAAAACTGATTTTATAACTGGTTTTATATATATATATATATATATTCACCTGAGCTCCTCCGGCCGCTGAAACACGCTGCATCACTGGCTGCTGAGGAGCTGAACTTCCACATGACTTCATTAAAATTTGCTGATCCCACCGAGATCCTTAGTTTGGGTCTCATTAACATCAGATCATTGTCTCTGAAGTCATTGCTGGTGAATGACTTAATTGTGGATCATCGCCTGGACATGATTGGGTTATGTGAAACCTGGCTTAAATCCACAGCTGTCCTTCCTCTGAATGACGCCTGCCCACCGGCGTACACTTTTAGTCACGTTTCACGTGATGTGAGGAAAGGCGGGGGTGTTGCTTTTATTCATAAATCCAGGTTTACTTTATTAACTGTTGGGGTCATAAATATAATTCATTTGAACATCTGATTCTCCATTATGCCCATGATGCTAAGTACTATCAAGGTCATAAAACTGGAAATCAGCTATGTTATATTGTCACTGTCTATAGGCCTCCTGGCCCATACTCTGATTTTTTAGATGAATTTGGCGCGTTCATCTCTAGTCTTTCAACTAGTGCAAACAATATTTTGATTATTGGTGACTTTAACATTCATATAAATAAGCCCTCTGATCCCCTTGGTAAATCATTTATGGAAATCATGGATGCATTAGGATTTCAGCAGTTCATTCATGGTTCAACGCATATCAGTGGTAATACTCTGGATTTGGTTCTTGCACGTGGCCTTGCTGTCACAGATATCGACATCCTGCCTCTTGCATCAGCGGTCTCTGACCACTCGCTTATTAGGTTTACAATTACGCTGCCGCATTTAGTGGAGCAACAACCTTGCCTATCATTGCGGTAACGTATTAAACCTTCAACTTTGACTGAACTCGAAGTGAGACTACCAGAAATCTTAACTTCAAGCTTGATGAATTTTCAGTCGGTGGACAGTCTTGCGGATAGCCTGAATTTAGTGCTAAAAACCACACTTGATAAGATTGCGCCTTCTCTATTAAGGCCATGCCTTCCCAAGGCACAGACACCTTGGTTCAACAGTTACTTGCGTGACCTTAGGCAGAAGGCTAGAGGGTTGGAACGGAAATGGCTTAGTTCCAAACTAGAGGTGTTTCACCTTGCGTGGTGTGAAGCTATTTTAGATTATAAGCATGCTTTATTAGCTACGAAGCAGGCCTATTATTCTGAATTGATAAACAAAAACAAGGATATTTCAAAGTTTTTGTTTGATATGGTGGCATTTCTTATTCATGGACAGCCACAGGACTTTCAGCACAGGACTTTCTGGACTATTTCGAAAAGAAAATAGAAGATATTAGGTTGAGTCCAGTCATTGTATCCAGCTATTGAACTGGGGACTACCGCTGAGGTGCTACCTAGATTCACGGAATTTGATAGTATCTCACTAGGTGTGCTGATGAAACTCGTGATGTCTACTAAAAGTACAACTTGTTTATTTGATCCTATACCAACGAAACTGGTTAAGGATCTTTGGCCCATTCTTGGGCCGACTGTGCTGGCAATTGTTAATCTTTCTCTAAATTCTGGATCTGTTCTAAATTGTTTTAAATCTGCAGTGGTTAAACCACTACTCAAGAAATCTAATCTTGATCCTGGTGTATTGAAAAATTATAGGCCGATATCAAAGCTATCATTCTGCTCTAAAATTCTGGAAAAGGTGGTTTCACGGCAGCTTGTGGACTATCTTACTGAGAATGACCTTTTTGAGCCACGGCAGTCTGCTTTTAGAAAAAATCCCTCCACAGAAACAGCACTTATTAAAGTAGTTAATGATCTTCTGCAAGCAATGGACTCAGATACTACTACAGTATTGGTGTTGCTGGTTCTCAGTGCTGCGTTTGACACTGTTGATCATCATATTCTACTTGATAGGCTAGAAAACTGTTGAATGGGCATGAAGTTCGGGGTTCCGCAGGGATCCGTTCTGGGTCCCCTGCTTTTTTCCCTGTATATGGCACCCCTTGGGAACATTTTGCAGTGTTTTTGGGTTGCTTTTCATTGCTATGCTGATGACACTCTGCCAATAGCTGCTGGAAATCCTGTCCACATAAAATCTTTACAGGACTGTCTCACAGCAGTGAGAAGTTGGATGTCTAACAACTTTCTACTTTTGAACTCTGATAAGACTGAAATGATGGTTCTTGGTCCAGCAAGACATCGGCGTCAATTTGATCAGCTAGCGCTTAGCCTAC